>NC_137222.1:25005243-25447743 GCF_949987685.1 Ammodytes marinus | reverse complement strand
CTTAATAAGCGTAAACTAAGCATTAACTAACTGTTTTGCTTAGTTTATGCTTAACTAAGCATTAGTTAACGAAGCATTAACTAACCCATAATAGCTAATAATTAACACACAATACTTAATGCTTAATAGGCATTAACTACACATTCACTAACCATTAATAGCATTAACTAACAGTTAACACAAGGGGTGGGGGAGTGGCAGTGTATGTTAAATCCTGTTATTCTGTAACACTTTTACATGCTGTCTCTGTTCCAAATAGTTTTGAATTCATCGCGCTAGAATTATCTTTATCGTCAAATGATTGTTTTGTTGTAATTGGTGTGTATAGGCCCCCTTCAGCTGTAACTAGCTCCTTAAACGATCTAACACATATGCTCTCCAGTTATGTAAATAGAAAGGTAATTGTGATGGGTGATTTTAACGTTGATTGGCTTTCTGGTGCCTCTGAACCTTTCAAAGAAATCTGTAGCAACATTAATCTTACACAATTAATAACTGAGCCCACAAGACCTAATCTAAAAAACCCAGCAAAATCAACTTTAATCGATTTAATCCTATCAAATAAGATAAATAAAATAGTCTCAGCTGGTGCCTTTGAGCTTGGGATTAGTGATCACTGCCCAGTGGCCTGTATCAGAAGTATTCATTTAAAAAGATCTCAACCTAAAATCATAATTAAGCGTGATTTTAAAGGTTTTAATGAGCAAGCCTTTTTAAGTGATCTCCATCATAGTGACATTCAACTGACTACGCAAATTTCAGATGTTGAGTTAGCCTTAGACCATTTCATCAATACTTTCACCTCAATTATAAACAAGCATGCGCCCCTAAAAAAGCATAGAGTAAAAAGTAGATCAAACCCCTGGTTTACAAGTGAACTGTCTGATTTATTTTCCGAAAGAAATAAAGCATGGTCTCTAGCTAGACGCTCTGGAGATAATACCAATTGGACTATTTTTAGACAATTTAGGAATAAGTGCACAGCCATGGTCAGGAAAGCCAAATCCGAATATTACCTTGAATTAATCTCCGACTGCTACTCTAACCCTGCACTATTTTGGAAAGCTGTGAACTATAATAAAAACAATTCTAGCACAGTTCCCACTCAGATCAAATTAAATGGTCACACTCTCAATGATCAAAAAGAGATTGGCTTAGCTTTTAATAAACATTTTGTAGCTGCTGGTCAACTCTTTCAGAATGGAGGATGTACACCTTCTACAACTAGTAGTAACGTACCGCCTGTCTCTCAAACTCCTATTTTCAGCCTTGATCTTCTTCCCACAAGTGTTGTTGTAGATGCGCTCCTCGCCATCAACCCCAAGAAGTACATGGGAGAGGACAATTTGGACCCGTTTTCAATCAAGCTTTCGACACATATAATATCAAAACAAATAACCCATATTTTTAATCTTTCCATCTCCTCTGGAATAGTTCCTAAAATTTGGAAAAAAGCTCACGTAATTCCTTTACATAAAGGTGGTGACAAAAATAATCTTAATAACTACAGGCCAATTTCCAAACTCCCATGCCTGGCAAAAATTCTAGAATCACTTATTAATAATCAGTTAAAAACATTTCTAACTAGTGCTTCCATTTTGAGCCCATTCCAATCTGGTTTTAGGGCAGGCCACAGTACTGTCTCTGCTGTGACTTTGGTTGTAGACAACATTGTTACAGCATTAGACAAGAAAAAGCGCTGTGCAGCACTTTTTATTGATCTTTCAAAGGCCTTTGATACTGTTGACCACCATTTGCTTTTACAGAGGCTGCATGACATTGGTTTTGATCATTCTGCATGTAGCTGGTTTAGGGATTATCTCTCTGATAGACCGCAGTCAGTTAAAGCGGCTACGAGTAACATTTAAATATCTTTTAAACAGCCTCATGTTTCCTCTGATAATCATAAATTACCTTTAACAGCAAACGAGACCATCAGTGCAAAGAAAGACGTTTTTAAATAGTTTTTATTACTGCTTTTGGTCTGGTCGCACACCCAGTCCGATTTTCGGTTTGCTCGTGCAAGCTCTATTGGTCGCAGATTTCAGTGTGGCGCAGCAACGTGAATTGAGAAGCCTATCCAGGGCCGCCGCTCCCTATACGCATAGTACGCAGACTGCGTAGGGCACCAAGTTCCTGGGGGGGGGCACCCCAAAAAAAAAAAAATTATAATTATAATTTTTTTTTTTTTTTTTTTTAATTAATTAAAAAGGAAAAAGAGATGGTCCGGGGGCCCCCCAAAATAGCTTTTTTTTTTTAAAGTTCATGATATTCATTAAATTACAAAAAATACATAAATTAGTTATGAACAGGCCCATCGTTGTTTTTTCTTAATTGTGTAACCTATCCAGGGGTGGATTACTGCACAGGCACACCGGGCACAGGCCCAGGGGCCCAAGGGCTCAGGGGGGCCCTTAGCCAGAGATACTGATAGTAACTTTTCATGTTGCATAGTCAAAGAGCTCAGTCACTGATGTCAATAACAGGGTCCAAAAAGGAATAGCCTAAATATAAGTACTCATTAAAATGTAACAAGATAGAAATCATCATGGGCCCCTCAACTAGTAGGGGAGAAATACAAAAGCAAGTTAAAAACAACAGCATTAGTAGCTCTGTCTAAGGGGGTTGAAGGCCCCCTCACACATACACAAATAAACGTTATATGTGTGAATTCTAAATTGTTCATATCCACCCTTTATCTGTTGAAATGGGCCTCTCCATCATAGAACATGGGTCTGCAGACCAATCTACTGTTTTTACAGTTGCAGAGTAAAGAGTGCTACCTGTTTAAGAAAAATCTGAAAAATAATGTTCCTTCTGCATCTCAGGATTTGATATCTCTCTAGTCTCTAAAATTTCCTCACAAAGTGCACCAGATTGATAGCCTGGCATTCCCAGACCTGCCACTAGGCGCTGGCAAATTAAATTTGCTGCGCGTGTTGGTCTGGAGACGCTCCGTTGAAGCTTATCAAGACTACCAGAAATCTGGTATAACGTTTCAATTGGTTCTATCTAATATGGGCGCGCCAGAGCCCTTTATATGGTGCTCTGGGGAGGACGTAACCGGATGACGACAGTGACGTGCATGCGACGTCAAAGCTGTGATAGTAAACATCAAAGATGGCTGCGGATATGTTGTGTGAGTTTGAGACTGCTTTGGCCTCGACCCTTAACGAATTGGAAGACGGGACTCATAGCTTTCACTAGCAAGTAAGTGGAATGTTCTGTTTTGCCGACCGACAACGGCAAACGTTTAATTGAACAGTTTAACAGCTGTTCGCTAAACGAACGGGGCTTACGTCACTTGTGCATCGCTCTGATTGGTTGTAGTGCTATCCAACTGCGTGCAGTGGCATTTGAAATGCACGAGTAGGAGCCGCCCCTAGAGTTGGAAATTACTATTGATCGTCGCCAGACCCTCTATCGTTCAAGATATCAGGGTCAGGATTTCCAGGCTACCAGATTGATGCATTTTACTTTAAAAAGGTAAAAAAAATTCCACCCACCCCCCAACAAGGTACAGGGTCCCTCCAACAATACCCCAAGATCCTGTGGGAAACACTGACTTCCTTAATATGTTTTTGCCATTAATTGTATGTATCCGTGTAGAAAATTCAGTGTACCTGACTGGATAGGGACAAGTGGGGGGCCCTTTAAGAGTGTAAGCCCAGGGGCCCATTATCTCATAATCAGTCTATGATCCTATCACTCAATTCCTTTGGCAGTTTTTTCACAAGTTAAGCTGTTCTTTCTGTTAGTAAATGCTGGCAAATGTGCCAAAAAGCAGTCGCAGAGATCTTGCAATGGCAAAAAAATTTTGCTCGCGCCCTGCGGACGCGAGCTTCTGGGTGTTTTTTTTTTTGGGGGGGATGGGGGGGGGGGCATCACTGACAATTTCTGCTTAGGGCACCCAAAAGCGTAGCAGCGGCCCTGAGCCTATCCCTCCATAATGACTGATAACGGGGCTGAACCATCAAAGAAAAAAAAGAAAATGCAATGAAGAAAAGCTAAAAGGGAGAGTGATATAGGCTACGAGGAGGGGGGAGGGGGGGCGTTGCCAAGCAACGTATATACAATTTCAGGAGAGCGAAACTAGACTGCAGTGTTTACTCCTAAATGAATGAGCGGTTGGTACTAACACAAAGTTTGCTTTGCTTCACCATCATCAGATAACCATTATCTGAAATAGTAATTATTTACAACAACATAAACACATTACCTCATCGTGATCCATACTAACTGCCGTCTCTCGTTCATTCGCTTTCTGTGAGGAGTCGGACACGTAATCTTTCAGCTCCGTGAGAGAGAGTAGTTAGGTGACACTGCTGCATCAACTCATTGCAATCAGGTGCGTGTGGTAGTGACTGGCATTAGTTCATGCAGTGTCAAAACCACGGTCACGGAGCCGAAAAGAGTCCTCACACTTTCAACACACGGACATGCACTATATTGCTCCCTTCTCAGTTCACACTCACGCGCCTGGCACGAGCTGGAAAACAGCTTTGCGGCAGCGGGCGTCGTAAAAATACTACCGCTTTTGTCCAAAGGGGACGCCAACGTGCCATGTTACTCGTAGTGGCTTTAAACTCGGAAGATACCAGTCTGAGTTTTTAACTGTTACAAATGGTGTCCCACAGGGCTCAATTTTAGGTCCAGTTCTTTTCACAATTTATATAAATAACATTGTTTCATCGCTAAAAAACTGCCACGCCCATCTATACGCTGTCGACACAGTACTGTATTGCATTTCCGATTCGGTGCACCAATCTATTCAGAACCTACAAAGCTCTTTTAACACTTTGCAGGACTGTCTAGTGGACCTCAGGCTGGTTCTAAATACAGACAAAACCAAATATATGTGTTTCTCCAGAGCAAGAACTACAAATTTGAATGATTTTAATATTTTTACAAAGAATGGATCTTTAATTGGAAGAGTCACAGAGTACAAATATCTCGGCATCTGGTTAGATGATAAACTCACTTTTAATTTTCATATAAAAAATCTTGTTTGTCGACAAAAATTGGCTATTTTTATAGGAACAAAACCACCTTCCCTTTATTTAGTAGGAAAATGATTATTGAGGCAGTTTTCATGTCTGTCCTTGATTACGGTGATGTGGTTTACCGGCATGTATCACATTCATGTCTTAAACTCCTGGGGCCTCATTTATCAACCGTACTTACGCATAAATCTGTGCGTAAGTAGGGCGTAAGAACATTGCCACGCAAAG
The DNA here is from genome assembly GCF_949987685.1 of Ammodytes marinus. NCBI lineage: Eukaryota > Metazoa > Chordata > Actinopteri > Uranoscopiformes > Ammodytidae > Ammodytes > Ammodytes marinus. Next base: position 25,442,512 of record NC_137222.1, on the reverse strand, counting down.
TATGGAATTTACCAAAATGTACTTAGACTTATGAATGTGTGTAAATGTAAGCACAGCTCTGACCATGCTTACGAACAGAATCTAGTGGTAGAATAGCGATATTACAAGCACAAAGCAAAGCATTTAAGAGTTTCAACGTCTGCATTAACACTAGAACCGCCAGCGTTCTCTTTATATCTATAATCGCCACGCGTCAAATCCACCCGTGCATTTCTAGGGTAATATAAAGTCATACATTTGTTTGTTTAATCATCATCTGTGTTTTTGACCTCTTGTTTTATAATCTAAGTTTCTTTAAGAACACTGATCACGACTCAGTAATGAAACTGAAAGTAGATGTAAAATCGCCAATACATCAATGAAAACAGACGGTCAAAACAGCGTCCAAATGAGCTAACATCCTAAATGCAATAAATAGTTATATGGCTCACTTATTTCTAGGTAAGCTCTAATTGATTATTCATTAAATGTGTCACACGTTTACATATTTTGAAGCGGAGGATCCCTCCGATGCTCTCTGTGTGTCTCATCTGACAGCACTCAGCTGTCAGTTGGACGAGCCGCGGTGACTCGCCAGCCTCGCCAATAACTCATTTCACTTAGTAACTCTAATGTTGTTAGGAACTTATCTTCATCTCTTATTTATTGAAAGAGTTTATGAATGACTGCACGTAAAGTTGTCAGATCGCGGACCCCAAACAATGCCGTTGCCTTACAACTTGCTCGAAAATATCACATTTTCCCATGCAGCAAGCTTTCTTTTGTTTTAATGCCTGCACTAAGTGAGCCAACAAAATATGTTTTGCTTCGATTCAACCTCGTTTACAAGGGTTTCCATTTATGTGTTGGAGAAGTTTCTTTTCGTTGCCCTCTTTGCCATTGTAGCGGAGAGGGATAAAACACATTCACATGGTTGATAAAGGGATGTTGTGACCATATATGGTTAATTGGAGGCGTTTCTGAATGCAAATGGTCTGAGCGTGAACGAGCATGGTACTTAAGAACATGTGGGATTTATCAAGATTGATGACTTACTGGTGTGCGTACGATAGGCCAGCGCACGTTTGATAAATACCGATTTTTTTGTACTTAAGCACATACTAAATTTCATTCGTAAGAGTGAATTTAGAACCTTTTCTTCGCACTGTTGATAAATGAGGCCCCTGGGGCCAGTTAACATTGGCTCACTTAGTGCAGGCATTAAAACAAAAGAAAGCTTGCTGCATGGGAAAATGTGATATTTTCGAGCAAGTTGTAAGGCAACGGCATTGTTTGGGGTCCGTGATCTGACAACTTTACGTGCAGTCATTCATAAACTCTTTCAATAAATAAGAGATGAAGATAAGTTCCTAACAACATTAGAGTTACTAAGTGAAATGAGTGATTGGCGAGTCACCGCGGCTCGTCCAACTGACAGCTGAGTGCTGTCAGATGAGACGCACAGAGAGCATCGGAGGGATCCTCCACTTCAAAATATGTAAACGTGTGACACATTTAATGAATAATCAATTAGAGCTTACCTAAAAATAAGTGAGCCATATAACTATTTATTGCATTTAGGATGTTAGCTCATTTGGACGCTGTTTTGACCGTCTGTTTTCATTGATGTATTGGCGATATTATATCTACTTTCAGTTTCATTACTGAGTCGTGATCAGTGTTCTTAAAGAAACTTAGATTATAAAACAAGAGGTCCAAAACACAGATGATGATTAAACAAACAAATGTATGACTTTATATTACCCTAGAAATGCACGGGTGGATTTGACGCGTGGCGATTATAGATATAAAGAGACCGCTGGCGGTTCTAGTGTTAATGCAGACGTTGAAACTCTTAACTGCTTTGCTTTGTGCTTGTAATATCGCTATTCTACCACTAGATTCTGTTCGTAAGCATGGTCAGAGTTGTGCTTACATTTACACACATTCATAAGTCTAAGTACATTTTGGTAAATTCCATACTTTGCGTGGCAATGTTCTTACGCCCTACTTACGCACAGATTTGTGCGTAAGTATGGTTGATAAATGAGGCCCCAGCACTCTGTTTTTCACTCTGCTTTAAGGTTCATCACAGGAGATGCTTATGACACACACCATTGTCTTTTATATTAAAAGGTTGGGTGGTCCTCCCTTAAAGAGAGACGTGACGCACATTGGCACCTTTTTATTTACAAAGCCTTGACCGGGAAGCTTCCTCGTTATTTAACAGAAATGCTGCAAATTTCAGATGGGCTTTATCAGACCCGCTCCACTGACATGCTTATGCTTTATGTCCCACAAGCCCGGTCTGAGCTGGGAAAGACAGCTTTTAGCTTCAGTGCCCCTGACTCCTGGAACAACTTACAGCAACAAATTAAACTAAATAACTTCGTATCCTTTAACCAATTTAAACAAACTATCTTAAATCTGCCAAACTCTACCTGTAACTGTTTTAATTAGGCTATATTGTACTTTCACCCATTTCATTTTAATTGCTGCCACTCTTCACCACTATGTAAATGTTTCAATTGTTTTTTTCTCTCTTCATCTGTTGTTGTGTATTTGATGTATTTGCATTGAATATTGTTTATGTATTGTTGTTTTTCCTTTGAATTTGTTTGATCTCGACGTCATTGTAAATGAGGGTCACCCCTCAATTGGTCTCTGGAGGATAAATAAAAGTTAAATAAATAAATCAAATAAAAATAATTATTGTACCCTTATTTACCAAAGATTCATTCATACTTGAATGCATTAATAATGCTGGTATATTCCCCTAACTGGCTCCTCTGTCTGTATGATCCAGATCTGGAGAAGGACACACTATATCACGCCAGCACCTCTTCCCTCAACAGCTCTGAAAACCCCTACGCCACCATCAAAGACCCTCCCCTGCTCACAGCCAAACACACAGAGTGTGGCTACGTGGAGATGAAGTCACCCGGGAGACGGGATTCACCGTACGCTGAGATCAGCAACAGCAGCCCGACCAATAACCGCAATGTCTATGAAGTTGGTGAGGAGCTCAAGGTTACATTTGTCACTTTTTCATTGTGTGCTACAGTTGCTCTAGCTACGTAGTTTAATGCTATATCCAATAGGGGTAAAACTCTTCTATAACAGTGTAGTAAATTTGACATTACAATATTGATTTATAACAAAGATATGCTGCAGTGAATTTTCTGGAAATTCAATAGAGAATCATTTCATGGATAAATGAACCAAATGTGAATGTTTTTGGCTAATGTGATGAAATAAACACCTTACAATACATGTGATAAAGAGATATTGAAGGGATAGCTACAGTGTTAACTCTCATGGTATATTATAACATGTTAACCTTTCAATGATGTGTTCATAGCTTGTTCCTCTGCCTCCAAAAAATGAATGAAAGCAGCAACATCTGGAGGGTTAACTTGAATCTCTGTCCTGGATGCACAGAGATCAGATCATAAATCATCTGAAATTGTTTTCAATGTTGGACTCTAACCCTGCGTTCCGAATCGCATATTCTACTATTTAGTTTGGTAGAAAAAAGATTTATGATGTCCCGATTCTTGTGGACAGATTTAGGATGGTTAGAAGTACCCGGATACTACATCCGGCCAAGATTTTTTGTGTTGAAAACCGCATCCTATTTGGACGATTCTGACCCATAATCTAGTGCGCACGTGAAGTGACGTCACATCGACTGAGCCTCCATATGAAAACAAACGGGGATGCGACGGATATAAAAGCAAGAGGCAAGATCAAGGTGCGATGTTATGATGAAATAAATAAGTAAACGTATGTCCCAATTGTAGCATACTGAATCCTAACTAGGTTCTTTTTATCGTCGGATGTAGTATGTAGAATAGAAGAAAAAAAAAGAGTATGCGATTCGGAATGCAGGGAGAGTTTAAAGCTTCATTCTGAATTATTTTCTGCTACTGCTAACTTGCTAACTGTCTTTGATTTCAGAGCCCACTGTGAGCACCATCCAGCCCAATGGAGAGAGTTATGGCCCCGGCCAGTTCGGTCAAGATCCATACGATCTACCAAAGAACAGCCACATCCCCTGTCACTACGACCTGCTGCCAGCCAGAGAGAGTCCCTCCTCACAACACAAAGACAGTGAATGATCAACAGGCACACTTTATACACCCACAACATACCTTCACCTGTTCTCTTGCTCTTCTACTTGACACTATCATTGTAATTATGTATGGTGACTTTCTAAAGCTTTATATGACTTTGGAGGCTGGTGTTGAGGTACAGCTGTTATTTCTTCACAGCAATTTGAAACCACAATGAACTCTTCTTTAGAGCTATTCCACATGTCTGGGAGGTAAGGTCTAGGTATGCCTCAAACCAAGCAGTGTGTGAAGTATGCTGATTGTTATCTGACCACTGCTAACCTGCTTAAGTGTTTGACCTGTCCTTAATGGCCACACTAGGAGGTGGGGCTGAACAAACTGCCGTCGGGCTAGCGTCACCCTCTCTCTCCAAGAACGTGTGTCTTGTAGTCTCAACACTACACATTGTACAAATTGGGGTTAGTCAGAGGCTAAACTTGAGTGATGTTGCATTTTGTTGTACTCATAAAAAGTGAGTCTTCCACACCTCCGCAAACCTGACCAATTGCTGTGTAAAAGTGGCCTTGATTGTTGAATTGTCTGAATTGGACTATTTGGCTGCCCTACTCAATTCCTTCCAGAAAAAAAAGTTATTTGAGATTCTGTTAAATTATTTAAGTACACCATTTCAAGCATACTGAATATTTCATTATGTTTGCATAACACGTTCAATACCAATCAAATCTCTATTTTTGTAACAAATGTATTAGAATTTGCACATTTGATTAAATATTAGCAATGTCAAAGATGAGATGTTCTGTGAGTACGTGATGAAGAATGAAGCTGCTGACAGTATTCTGGATGTTTGTCCATCATAGTGACATCACAGTCAGTCAGTCAGTGTGTATTAGTATTTAAGTTCATGGTTAACCAAAAGTACAACTTCCATTTAAAGAGTGTTTTTATCTGCTTAGTTCAAAGGTCTGCACGTTGTTTCATCCAGGAAGTTCCGAGCTGAGAGCCTTTTTTTCCAAATTGAAACAATTTTAAATGAAACTCATTTCACATTGTACAAAACAATATGTTTCTACATGATCTCATTTCATCTTAAACAATTAAAACATTATTTATAAATATCATAATTCATGAATACCATATCAGTCATACAAACTGCTCAGTGAAGAAACGTCTTCTCATTTTCCTGCACATATATCTACAGTTTCTCAAGAGCCCCTTTCTCACTATCCTGACATTATCCGGAGAATATGACCAGGAGAATGTCCAGATCTACCAGATCACATTCTGAGCAGGAGGTTGTGTGTGTTATCCCCATCCCCCGCTCCTGACCTGGACTTAAGACTAGGGGACCACCTGGGTTAAGTCCAGGTAAAGTCTGGGTCACAGTGCAAGTGTGAAAGGGGCTAATGATTCATGTATCTGTTCTGCTAAGCAGTTCAGTTCACTTTAAATGATCATCAAATACGTGCATAGTATTATATCAGCACAATGAAAGCACCAATTTAATAAGATTGTTCTGATGTCATCATACTGTACTGGAAAACTTAATGTTGTGCATTAATGGAGTGTCTTAAAAACAACAAGGTTCTGTGTGAAAGGGCACCAGGCATGCAGCATGTTCAAAATGTCCACCACTCAAATGGAGCAAAAGTGCAGGAGACACTTGTGGTCCTTTTCCACTGCAGGAACCAATACGTAGGGCTTAGCCAAGTTATAAGAAACTTGTAAGTCTTTGGTACATCTTTCATTCCCACTGCAATTAAATCAATAATAAATAGTTTGGCTGTATAGCATAAAGAATGCAAAATCATATCCACTGCTTTTCAAAAACTTGGCATCTTGGATACACATTTTAAATTGTAAAAGCAAATGTCGGTTAGCAGTTGTGGGAAAGATAACAATGGAGTCAGTGGCACTGATGTTGTTTATTTTCTTTCTTATTTATGTAAATATCTCTTTAATGAGGCTCTGGGAACAGCAACAATGGATACACTTGACATTTAATTAGCTTCCTGGGGTGGTACGGATCTATATGAGATTTTTTAATATAAGGGTTTATGGGCTTGCGTGGTTCAGATTTTCATTTCATTTTTATCTTCATCTTTTGTGACAGCAGTACACAAGCAAACTTCCTAACATCACCTAATGCATTCAACATGGTTGCTTATCTTTTATTTCAGTGCATTTAAAGGGTCTCAACACATCTAATAGAATGTAAGCTCAAGCTGGACTTTGGCTTTTTGAAAATGCAACCTGAACCGTTCTGAACATTCATCTGTAATAAACATGGCCATATACCCGAGGAAAGTGTTGGAGTAAAATGTGGCTGTGGAATGATTTGATTTTTACATTCTTGACTTTCCTTTATTCTGAATGGCCTTGAAAATAGCAAACAGTCTTAAAGCTATTCTGAGCCAATTAGAAATGTTTGTAAAATAATGTATATAGTTTGAATATTTTATGCTAAAATATTAACCTCACCCAATGTCTTATGTCCGATATTGAAAGCAGGAACAAATGTGTCATGTGGTTCAGCAGCACTTGACCAAAGTGGCCCATTTAAGGCTCTTGTCCTGTAAACATACCAGCGCATTCTTTGGTAATCTTATCTGTTTCTGTGTATTCATACTACCATTTCAAATGTTTGGCCACATGCATCTGTTCAGATTCATCTTAAGTGGTTTGCTCCCCAATAAGGTGAGTGTGGTCCCACTGTGATTTAGCCAGTAACACACTGGCTAAATCACTATTATGCTTTTTTGGGGTTTTTGATTTTTATCATTATTGTGCTCTTTGTGCAAATGCTTTGAAATAAAATTACATAATACAATGAAATAGTTTTGCGTCCTTTTTGAATTTGAGAGCCATTAAAGCGAGTCTGAAAGATACTTGTAGCCGATCACTGCATACCTTGTGGGTTTTGATCATCTTCAGAACTAGCTCTTAATCAGGAATATGTTCAGATATATAATTAGTGTGAAACAGTTTAGCCTTTTATACTGTTTAAATTTAAAGTCACAAAGCATTAAGCTATTAGCTGGTAACTTTTTCATATATTTTGAATAGTTACAATTTGAGTTTCACGCTTAAAGCGGCTACGAGTAACATTTAAATATCTTTTAAACAGCCTCATGTTTCCTCTGATAATCATAAATCACCTTTAACAGCAAACGAGACCATCAGTGCAAAGAAAGACGTTTTTAAATAGTTTTTATTACTGCTTTTGGTCTGGTCGCACACCCAGTCCGATTTTCGGTTCGCTCGTGCAGGCTCTATGGTCACATATCCATATTGGTCGCAGATTTCAGTGTGGCGCAGCAACGCGATTTGAGAAGCCTATCCCTCCAGGTGAGGGAAGGGGAACGGGAGCCTTGTTTGATACAGTTATTTGTCGTCATAATGACCATCATAATCAAAGAAAAAAAAGAAAATGCAATGAAGAAAAGCTAAAAGGGAGAGTGATATAGGCTACGGGCGGGACGAGGGCGTTGCCAAGCAACGTGTACACAATTTCACGAGAGTGAAACTAGACTGCAGTGTTTACTCCTAAATGAATGAGCGATTGGTACTAACACAAAGTTTGCTTTGCTTCACCATCATCAGATAACCATTATCTGAAATAGTAATTATTTACATCAACAACACAAACACATTACCTCATCGTGATCCATACTAACTAACCGTCTCTCGTTCATTCGCTTTCTGTGAGGACACGTAATCTTTCAGCTCCGTGAGAGAGAGAGTAGTTAGGTGACACTGCTGCATCAACTCATTGCAATCAGGTGTGTGTAGCACTTACTGGCATTAGTTGATGCTGTGTCACTAACCACTCTCACGGAGCCGAAAAGAGTCCTCACACTTTCAACACACGGACATGCACTATATTGCGCCCTTCTCAGTTCACACTCGCACGCCTGGCACGAGCTAGAAAACAGCTTTGCGACAGCGGGCGTCGTAAAAATACTACCACTTTTGTCCAAAGGGGACGCCAACGTGCCATGTTACTCATAGTGTCTTTAATTAGCATCTTTTTGACTTTATAATGGGTGTGTTTTTTTCCAATTGTCATTTTGAACATAACAATCAGAATGCTCAGACAATCAGCGCAACATCCATTCAACAAAAATAAAAATACATTCTCTTAAATTAATAAAAATATGTTTTTTAATATACATCATCATCTTCATCATCTTCAACCGCTTATCCGAAATCGGGTCGCGGGGGCAGCAGCTTGAGCAGGGAACCCCAAAGTTCCCTTTCCCGGGCCACATCAACCAGCTCTGACTGGGGGATCCCGAGGCGTTCCCAGGCCAGTGTGGAGATATAATCTCTCCACCTAGTCCTGGGTCTTCCCCGAGGCCTCCTTCCAGCTGGACGCTCCTGGAACACCTCCCTAAGGAGGCGCCCTGGGGGAATCCTTACCAGATGCCTGAACCACCTCAACTGGCTCCTTTCAATGCAAAGGAGTAGCGGCTCTGCCCCGAGTTCCTCACATGACTGAGCTTCTCACCCTATCTCTAAAGGTACGAACACACTGCACATCGCCGCGCGGCGAGTTTACATAGAAAGTCAATGTATTTCGAGCGCCGCCGCGCGAATCGGCGGCGAGCGGCGAGCGGATCACGCGGCGCGGCCAGGGGCGGCGCGGCGCGAATGCTGCGGCCGCCGCAGAAGTTGAAAATATTGAACTTTTCGCCGCCGGCCGCGCCGCGATGGCCAATCAGCGCGCCGCCCCATTCGCGCCGCGCCGCGTGAACCGTTCGCCGCCGGGCCGCCGGTTCGCGCGGCGGCGCTCGAAATACATTGACTTTCTATTGAAACTCGCCGCGCGGCGATGTGCAGTGTGTTCGTACCTTAAGGGAGACGCCAGCCACCCTCCTGAGAAAGCCCATTTCGGCCGCTTGTACCCGCGATCTCGTTCTTTCGGTCATTACTTTTTTTTAATATACATCATACTATAAATAAGTCAATATAACTTAATCAGAAAACAATCCATGTTAAATTCAATCATATTAATGTCTCGGCGGGACCTAGAGAACTTTGTTTTATGAATATAGAATTTACCAAATGAAATTAAAAGATGTGTCAATAATTCTAACAATTTATTTTGGGAGACAAATTTGGTAATTAAGTCTTTAGGGATAATTCTTATCCGATGTCCAGTCTTATATGAATTTAGTTCTCTGTGTCGCTCCAAAAGACAGATAAAGAGGGGCAGTGACAAAACTGAAATAATCATATAATGCTTTCTGATTCAGTACTTCTGAATGATCTATGTCAGATCATTTGGAAATGTATTTATTTGTTTCAGGACAATGCACATTAATGAACATGTACAGCTGTACACGTGCAAATGCCAGATTGTAGCCCGGGGGATCATTTCCATCTGTAGTCCATTTGGCAGGTTGATGTTACAATACAATAGAAACATTTGCTATATACAAATACGGAGACACAGAAAGAAAGAAAAGTTAAACAGGATAATTCATTAGTAGGATTAGTAGGTTAAACAAATACACAATGAATACACAACTAACAAGGTACAGCATACATTTAGAGGTGGTTCCCTGACTTCCCTCCACATCTGAAAATAAACCTCATGGCGTACTAACCATGGTAGAAATGTCATGCTTTTCTCAAAAAGTGCAAAATTGTTGTGCTCATCCGCTGTACTAAAGTAAGAGTTCTCAGTCTTAAAGCCAAAGTATAGCATAGCTGTAGTTTCAATAGTTTCAATGTTAAATGAGAAATGAATGAGAAAACATATTGTCGATTGAGCACTGTAGGTTTTGATGGAAGTATTTTGTATCGATAGATGTGTGACAAGCAGTGATGTGCGGTCTGGGTAGGCATGGTAGGCACTGCCTACCCAGACAGATCCAGCAAAAAAAAAATAATAATAAATAAAAACAATTATTTTATTTAATAAACTTATATTTGTGTTATTACTGTTAATTCTTGTGGTTTTTATATGTAATCCTCGATTACTTTTAAAAAGTGCAGACGTTTTGATGAGAAAGGTGGCAGTTAGTAAGTTACATCAAAATAAGCAGTGCTTTTGCTGCCTATTCATTGTAGACGACAAAAAATATTTTCGGGCATGCGCACTTGATTTTGTATTCTTGAACATGTACGCAAATAAACAGGATTATTTCTGCTTATTTTGATTTTAAATATGGTGTGCTAGAAGCCAAACGTTACATTTCATACTTGGACCAATTATAATCAAGATATTACTGGACATTTACGCAGCTTAGGCCTACGTCATTACGCCGGCTATGCTCATTCACGTCGATACCCCCGTGGATTTCAAAGTCAACATTGCTGTCCGTGCCGTGCCCGCAGATATTTCAGACTAGAGGAATTTTAACATGTTGGATTATAAATGAATAAAGAACAGACAAGAGAAAGGCCTGCGCCAGCCTTGGATGGTTTACAGCAGCAACAGGAACAAACAATGTTCGAGTGTTTCAAACTGACAGGTAGCCTAAATGATTAAACATCGCATCCATCAACTAAACGGCCTGAAAAAACGTAGGGGAACGAGTCAAAGCTTCGCCTATTCCAACTACTTCTGTTTAGCTATAAAATAAAATACAGCACTCACTATTCCGTAGGACTACAGCAGCATAACTGATGGCAGTTGTATGAAGTAAGCGGTTTATTTATGTTAATTTAAGTGTTAAATCGCTATTTATTCATACAGTGATCACTTACATAATGTGTGCGTTTCATAAAGCCGATCTCTCAGTCAGCTGCTTTGCATGTAATCGGCAAATAAACTTTTCGGGGGATACCGAAATTAATATCCAATCACAAGAGAGAACGCTACAAACCGAAACCCGTCTCACTCATGGTCTCACTGCCGGTGCACGCCAGAGCGACACATGGGTGAATGTGTATGCGCCTACAATGGCGCAGCAGGTAAAAATCCTTCCCAATGTCTGTTTTGATGTTTTTTATCATATTTTATCACACTTATGGATCTGAAATGATGCTAGATAACTCGCTGCTTGAAGACCGCGGTACATTAATGTGGTGACGTAGGGACGAGCGACGGGACTTCTAACTGCAGTCACTGACAGGAAGTTAGCTAAAATAACCATTCCACTTACAGCACCTTTAATAGATAATATACCAGTAGCATGGACCTGTCCTATGGACCTGTCCCATGGACCTGTCCTATGGACCTGTCCTATGGACCTGCCCTATGGACCTGTCCAGCATCAGAATGTAACCGTCTCTTTATCCGCAAAATTTGCACAGCATCCAATTATGTTTGTCCATAAGCAACAATGAAAGCAGAACTGCTCAATTGAATATAAAATGCAGAATGACTTGCACCCGGCATCAATTCATCCAAACCTATTATTCAATACACCAAAGAATAGTTTCTGACTCACCAATCTGACTCCCTGGCTGTAGAAAAAAACAAGCATAGATAGTAAGCAAGCCAATAGTAATCCAGTTTGACTGATAGCACAGCTAGCTAGCCGATCCTTCCGTTCATGTTTAGACCAAACTACAGTAGGCTACGGGCAAACCCGCAATCACCGTTGTGTCATATAAGTCCAGTCTGTGTGTGTGTGCGTGTGCGTGTCTGCCTCTGTGCCCGTCGGTGTGTGTGTGTGTGTGATGTGTGTGTGTGTGAGAGAGAGACAAAAAAAGAGAGGAAATGATTTGTGAGCGGCCGTGCCTGTTTGTTATTTATTGTTTTTGATTTAACAATATGTTTCGACTTTAGAGAAATCTGGCTTTCAGAACTCAGTGTCTACCCACTCACTGACCTCACCGCACGTCACTGGTGGCAAGGTGTCATTTTGAGTAGAACATGTGCTTGTTTAAAGGCAGAGGGGAAAGTGTTTACCCCATGATGTGAAGTAGGGCCCCAGAATAGCTTGTGACGCTCCTGTTAAATCTACAAACTGTCCATGTCCTTGCTCATAGCTCATTGGCTGTCACAGTGATGCTGTGAAATTGCATAATGAGTGAAGCAATCAGCTAGACTGCAGATCTCCTGAAGGCATGCGCGACTGCAGCGTGTTGTTGTCTACTTTGCTTGTAAAGCAGTCTTGAAGTTCGCTGTGGGGTTGTTAAGTCAAGATGCTAACTGTGGTGTTTAGCAGCGCTTTAGCGGGACTGTTGGCCCTTCTGATCTACCAGAGGATGACCTATCCCTACTTCTGGACGGATTTGATTTACTACTTGAAGCTGCGGCGCTACGGAAAGACGTTGCGGGCTCGTATGCAGCAAGGGGTCGTCACATTCCTCGACTGTTTCCTCTACCAGGCGAGGAAGAACCCCAACAAGCCCTTCATCATCTTCGAGAGCCAGTGTCTGACCTACGGAGACGTGGACAGGAGAAGTAACCAGTTTGCAAACGCGCTGAGGACAGAGTGCTCTTTGAAACAGGGAGACATTGTCGCTCTGTTGATGTGCAACGAACCGGACTTTATGTGCGTGTGGCTGGGACTATGTAAACTGGGCTGCGAAGTGGCCTTTCTCAACGTCAACATTAAAGCCAAATCTCTGCTGCACTGCTTCCACAGCTGCGGGGCCAAGACGCTTGTTGTCGGTGCAGGTACAGCCCCGTTCCCCTCTTGGGTTGTTTCAGTTCGCAGGCTCTAACTTTAACCGAAGTCACTTTTATCACACAATCTCACTTGGCCTGGGCTTCTAAAGCCAGACTGGGACCACATCATCATAGTGGGTCATTTAAAAAGAATCCATAGGAAGCTTTCACTTCCCACAGAAATGGGAGTGGCTGAGATTACACACGTTACGATCCACGATTGCCATTTAGCAGGGCTGGACAAATACTTTTTGGGGCCTTTCTCCCCCTAATCAAGGGGTCCCAGAATTTCAGCTGCACACTTTCCATGTTATTGAAAGTGAAAATGTAAAATGTATTTTAGTGAGGTATTAAACACAATTTATTTATAAAAAGTATTATTATCAAAGCATTTCACTTTACTTTGGCCAGTTTGCCCTTGCTTAGTATTCACACCTATTCTAAGGTGTTCATTGAAATCAATTCTATTTAATTTTACCTGCAGAGAAGAGTATGATTGACATTACAGTAAATCTCATTATGCTGTGCAGAGGGTATGTACAATCCCTTGCAAAAGTATTCATAACCCTTGAACTTTTCCACATTTTGTCACGTAACAACACACGTACATTTTTTTTAGGGATTGTATGTGATAGACCAATACAACGTGGTGTATAATTGTTAATAATTCAGTGATTCTTGAGAAGTGGGACAAAACAGGGTGCAATGTTGAAAAAATACAAACCCTATGTTTAGGCAAATTAAATTACATGTTTGTATCCAACATACACTAAGCTACTGAGCTAAGCTTTGACACAACCTCCCAGCTTTTGTCCTTTTTATCAAAATGGACTTTTTACCTTGCTTCTCCTTTTTAACATGGGCTTTTTAGCTTGCCATTCCTTATTTTGTGTCAACCCCGTCAGACACCCCGTCAGACACAAAAAACACAAATAAATGTTCCCTCATTTTATGCTAGACCCATGAGATGTATAGTGATCACAAATATTCACCAAAACTGATAGAGCCACAAAAAGAAATTTCAAAGTGTTTTTGACATCTGACGGTGTTGACATATTTAACGTTTCTTAAACAGAACAAATAGAGTTTTTCTAGTAGCCATTTGGTTTTTCTGTTGATGTTATGAACTACTTCAGGAAAATAAAATTATCAAAAAATTTCATATAACTTCTCCAGAAATTGTAAGTCGGTGTTGACGTATCATGGTTGTGACTTGTAATGTAAAATATTCTAAAACTACAACACTTATCAGAGCCTGTCTGACTCTAATGTACTCTGCACAGATAGCTTGTGACAATAGGTCCTTCACAGAGACAGCTGCCCTTCATATTGCCTGATTTTATTACATTTTAATGAAATGTCTGACGGTGGTGACAAAAAGTGTCCCCCCACTTAGAAACCTTATAAAACATGAATGTGTTGTAGAATTTTTTTTTATTGATATGAGAGATTATTTAGTGTTGCCTTTGATGAGAAAAACTATTTTTAATCATTAAAGTACATTTTTAATAGGTTTTTCTGCATATGAAAGATTGAAACTCTCTCTGTGGACACACTGTTTTTGACGTCATGAGAAGATAACAACGTCATAAATTTGACATAATAATACTAAAATTAAATTTAAGGGGATAATTGTGCTCCAGACATTCTATTCTTAATCCCTAATAACATCTACAATTTTAAATATGTTTATTTTTAAAGATAACAGCAGTTACATTTTGTCCCGGTTCTCAAGAATCACTGAATTAATAATAAGTGGAATGAAAATGATACAAAACTAAAAAGTGAAGCGTTCAAAAGTATTCAGCACCCCTGAGTCAATACTTTTGCAGAACCACCTATTGCTGTAATTCCAGCTGCAAGGCTTTTTGGATATGCTCCATCCATCTTCCCATCAACTCTGACCAGCTTCCATGTCCCTGCTGAAGAGAAGCATCTCTACATGCTGCCACCACCATGTTTCAAGGTGGGGATGGTGTGTTCAGGGTGCCACACATTGCATTTTATTATTCAGGCCAAAAACTTTAAAGTTTGGTCTCATCTGTCTATGCTGTGTCCCCCACATGGCTTGTGGCAAGGGTTGGAGGAAGGTGCTCTGGTCAGATGAGACAGAAATTGTAGCTTTTGGCCTGAATGCAAAACGCTATGTGTAGTGGAAAAATTACTTTGCCCATCACCCTGAACACACCATCCCCACCGTGAAACATGGTGGTGGCAGCATCATGCTATGGGGATGCTTTTCTTCAGCAGCTACAGGGAAGCTGGTTAGAGTTGATGAGAAGATGGATGGAGCCAAATACAGGGCAGAAAACCTGTTAGAGTCTGCAAAAGACTTTAGACTGGGGTGGAGGTTCACCTTCCAGCAGGACAACTACCCTAAACATACAGCCAGAGCTACAATGGAATGGTTTAGATCAACGCATGTATTAGAATGGCCCAGTCAAAGTCCAGACCTAAAAACAATTGAGAATATCTGGAAAGATTTGAAACTTGCTGTTGACAGACGCTCTCCATCCAATCTGATGCTAAATCTGAAGCTTGAGCTGTTTTGCAAAGAAGAATGGGCAAAAATGTCAGTCTGTAGATGTGCAAAGTTGGAAGAGACATACCCTAAAGACTTGCAGCTGTAATTGCAGCGATATGTGGTTCTACAAAGTATTGACTCAGGGGGCTGAATACTTTTTCACGTCACACTTTTCAGTTTTGTATTTATAAAAAAAAATTAAAACCATGTATCATTTCATTCCACTTTGTATTGTTCTATCAGAAAGAATCCTAAAAAATGTACGTGTGTGGTTATTACTTGACAAAATGTGGAAAAGTTCAAAAGGTATACAGGGTATATTGGATATAGAACCAAGGCCTGGTACAAAAAAAACATTCCAGTCTGTATGGTTAGGTCATATCTCCATGACAACATTGAGGGGGGGGGGATTTCTTTTGGACCAGACTAGTTTTTATTCTATTGGAGGTTAAAATGTATGAATAATTAGGGGCGCGGCCTGTTGATTTAAAGCTAGCCGCCGTTGGTACTCACTTCGACTTGGAGGTATACGTCAGCTAGATGGGCGTATCTCCCTCCCCTCGACGTCACATCAATGCCCTTTTTCGGTAAGAGGAAATGAGGTGGAGTCAAACTCTGACAAGATGGTGATGTGCATAAGCCAGGATGATTGGATGCAGTTGGATAACTGAGATCAGCCCAGATGCTACATACATTTGATATACTATCTATGTATAGGACCTGTGATATGAAATATGCAGCTGCTATGTAGGATAACCCTTTTCCACCCTGTAATATATTTGATGCTATTGCTTTATCGTTATTATTGCAGCATTATGTTAATGTGGCAGATCGAGGTGAAGCTGATTTGAACTCATTTATACAGCCTACTTTATATCTATAGGAATCAGCATCTAGTTATTTATTAAGAAACCAAACATGCTTTGGTCCCATCTTCTCATATGTGACGATTTGTTCATTTTATTTCAGTCATTTCATAATGGATAAGAATACTGGAAGGTTAATGTCAATGTTTCAACTAATGTGAATGTCAACTGTTCCCACAAACAATGTTCCCAGCTCAACACCAAATCAACATTTACACTGTGTTCACGGGACTAAAGCTGATCCAATGAGCGTCTTAAACTTCAATATATGTGAACCCCGGAATTTTTGGACATAACCCTTTTTTATGTCAAATATTCTAACGTGCCATTTGAACTGGCCCAATACTGCTCCTGTTTTGACAACAAAGTAAAAGGGTTATCATGTTGTAACATTACTATCTGCCCTGAACTGAACAGTAAAAGTGACCTATACATACTGATAGTTGAGAGAGCAAAGTACCATGATGCAATGACTTCTCCCATCAGTAAAGCACACACATGTATTTGAATGGTTCGCATGCAGCCTAGAATCAGAAGGATATGATTCTATTGACTTTACTTCAATCCTTTGAACGACCCTGTTACTTTTTTTTATATATAAAGCACTTTTCTTAACAATGATAGAAAATGCCCAACAAGGAACACAGCAGAACCTATTTCCAGTAAGAAAGCATACAGACCTCAACAGAGAAACATTAGAATATCATGAGAAAGAACAGAAATAAAATAGGTTAAAACATAAGAAGTACAGAAAGAGTTAATATAAAAGGAGATCAGAGATAACATAGGTAAGTACAGAGTAAATATAAACACAAGTCTAACTTTTCCAAGGGCTTTCACACATGGTGTACATGCTTGTTGCTGCTTTCTGATCTAACACATTGTGTGTGTTGACCCAGATCTGGCTGCTTTGGTGTCGGAGGTGCTGCCTGAAGTCAAGCAGGACAAACTGGCTGTGTGGGTGGTGGACCACACATCCCAACACGAGGACGTCCACACTTTACTGGATAAGGTGGAACAGATGTCTGGAGAAACCTTGAGGGACCTTCCCAAAGTTGACTTCATGTCCAACTTCCTCTTTATTTTTACTTCAGGCACCACAGGTACTGCATGAGCATTGTGTTTTTTCATGGATTAAGGAGATCCATGCTGACAATACAGAGAGCATAAAAGTAATAACAATAATAAACGCAATTCAAAATGTATAATAATGCAAATATTAAAGTTCACTCATACACTGACTAAAGAGAAGCAGCAGTGACTTTACCTATACTTTGAAACTTCTACAGCATGTGGACCCGTTCTGCAGTAACTGAAATAATACTGTAGTTATGAATGCAATGTAATTGATTGTATTTTAACTGCATTTTAGGTTGCATATTAACAACTGGCCGCGGACTACAGCTGGAAATTAGCCATAAAGGCTAACTAAACTACTGCCATCCTCTTCCAGGTCTCTCCAAGGCAGCGCGTGTAGGCCATCTCAAAGCCATTATGAGTATGGCTTTCTTTCAAATGTGTGGTGCCACATGTGATGACGTCATCTACATCACTCTTCCTCTCTACCACATGTCTGCCTCCCTGTTAGGGATGGGAGGATGCATCCACCTGGGTAAGAAGTGACAACAGCCCAGCTTCAGTCCATGTTGAATTTAAGCTCAGCCTTTGGAGTCCATTTTAACAGACCAATCATATATATATATATATATATATATATATATATATATATATATATATATATATATATATATATATATGATATATATACACCTGTACACACTTTATGTCCCAATGTTTTTCACACAATAACTGTTGCTGTTATGTTGCATTTTCAAATTAAAACAAAAACAGGCAAGCTGAATGAATAATTAATTTACCATCTACAGTATGTGTGTGTGTGTGTGTGTGTGTGTGTGTGTGTGTGTGTGTGTGTGTGTGTGTGTGTGTGTGTGTGTGTGTGTGTGTGTGATTGGTCTGTTAAAATATATACATATACAGTATCTCACAAAAGTGAGTACACCCCTCACATTTCTTCAAATATTTCATTATATCTTTCCATGGGACAACACTGAAGAAATGACACTTTGATACAATGTAAAGTAGTCAGTGTTCAGCTTGTATAACAGTGTTAATTTACTGTCCCCTCAAAATAACTCAACACACAGCCATTAGTGTCTAAAGTGCTGGCAACAAAAGTGAGTACACCCCTAAGTGAAAATGTCCAAATTGGGCCCAAAGTGTCAATATTTCGTGTGGCCACCATTATTTTCTAGCACTGCCTTAACCTTCCTCCTGTGTTAACTTTCTGCTACCATCCATGGTGTTAGCGGGTCGGTTTCGACCCGTGTCTGAAATCAGCTGTAAAAAACACTAAAAACAATTATCTATCATCCAGTTTGTTTCTCATCTCTTGGTTACCTTGTTAGGCTTCCTTATCCACGAAAATATTGTTTTTAATATATTTGGTGTAGGAGACTGGGCCTTTTTTTGTCGGTATGCGCCTCAATTTCAATAAAAAAAAAATGTAAAATGAACCTCAAGAGAATCATATAAATAAATATTTGGTTGTTGTGTTACCTGATTATTACTGAGAGGTATGAAAACACGTTTATTAACTAAATTTGTTTTATTTATTTTTTCATATTAATATTATTGACCTTTTTAACGTCTATGGTGTTACTGGTCAATTACGACCCATAAATATTTATTTCAGAAAACAGCAAAACAACTTTTATTTCAGCATTATACAAACACACAATGAAAACCAGAACAAGTCACAACACAAAATATAGATTTGTAAGGTCAAATAAACAACAACCAATCAACAAATCAAACCAATCGAAATCAATTACTAGTTCCAAAACTAGTCAAAAAAAACTGAGTAAAAGTCTCTGTTTGCATATATTTGGTTGTGTGTACAGATGTGTGGTAAAGAGCAACACTTTTAGTGTTCTTTGCAGAAATATTTCTTGCAGGTAAAGCACAATACGTTTATCTTTCTGTCCTTAGTGCTTTGGCAGACCTGACACCTCTTATTTTTAGAATCAGGTGGCCATTTTCACCAAAAACATGATCCAGAACTTGGCTCACTGTATATCTCCTCATTTTTGAATACTGCAAATATGAGATGTGCACTCTGCAAGTCACCAACTCTATACTGAATTGACCTCACATGTCTGGATATGCCCGTCTGTTTGTTTAGCTTTTATGCAGGTATAAGGGCAAAAAAAGTAAAAATGAGAACCCTCCCAGAGCTCACATGATTGGAAGAGGAGCTGACTGTCATAGTGTTGGCTGACAGTGCACTTATTATTTAAATTTTGGCTCTAGTTATTGTTTTTTACATCTTATTCTATAACCGGGTCGAAAACGACCTTAACACCACCAGTGTTATAATTTCCACCAGAACATTTTATAATTAAGTGACATTTATTTAATTTTTTTTATTTTGTTGAAATCGAGGTTCCTGACAAAGTCAAGAAATCTTGATGCAATAAACAAAATGTAAGTGGTTCTTTTATGCATTTGAAATCCAAAACGGGTCGGTGGCGACCCTAACACGAGAGGAAGGTTAACCCTCTTGGGCATGGAGATCACCAGAGCTTCACAGGTTGCCACTGGAATCCTCTTCCACCCATTCATGACGACATCACAGAGCTGGTGGATATTAGAGACCTTGCGCTCCTCCACCTTCCATTTGAGGATGCCCCAAAGATGCTCAATAGGGTTTAGGTCTGGAGACATACTGCCCTGCGGCCCAGTTTACGAAGATTTAGTTTATTTAGCTTTGCAATTTAACATCAGGCTTGGGTTAAGACTTTGTAAAAACAGGTTTGAAGTTGACCTGAAAATCACCAGGGTTAAAACAAACACAGTAAACACAGCTTTAGGGACCATGAAATACACAATTCCTGGAAGGTTAGCCTTTTCTGTTCCGTACAATGTAATGCCAAAGGAAAACACTGGACACTGGACTCCTGTTGACGGATATCCTTTTAAGAAGGAAGTGCCACTTCCTCAAATACCAGGAGAAAAGTCTGTAACAAAGCAAAAAGGAAATGTTTCACCACAGATAAAGCGCTACATAACTTGTATTGACATTGTATTATGTATCAAATAGTTCTGAAGCATTCTGTGTTGCACTACTAACTGTTTGCTCTGCCTTCTCTCTATCTTCTATTTTGGACCACAGGTGCAACATGTGTGTTAAAAAAGAAGTTTTCTGCCAGCCAATTTTGGAAGGACTGTGTGAAACACAATGTGACAGTGGTGCAGTACATAGGAGAGCTCTGTCGATACCTGGTTAACCATCCCACGGTAAGACTGACAACATTTAAAAAGCAAAGTCATGTTGTATTATTTAATGATATGATTGTATCAGATGGTACAACTCTATTCTCAGTTAATATCATGGAACCTGATCATTACAACTACATATTCCACTAGTGGTGAGTTGTCTTAGAAAAGCTTCTTCCTCAGATGATCATGAATGTTAGTGATTAGAATTGAGGCTTCTTTCATATTTGTGCCAGTTAGTTTTGTGGTTTAGTTTGTGGCAATTTTACAACCCGATCTCACGCCGAGGCGTGAGATACACACGCATGGACCGGCGTCTAACTCACACGCCTTGCCTGACCAGGGCGTGTGAGTTACACGCGCACCTCCCGTAGTCAAAATGGCGGCCGCGGTTTTCCGTCAATGTTTTATCTATATTATAACCTCTCCCTGTCCCCTTGCCCTAACCCTAACCACCGAGGGGGCTGCAGCTAGATAGTATTGAAATGCTGGGAGAACATGTCGTGCTATTCCTGGGAGAACATGTCGGCCCCTGTTGGTGCTATTCCTCCGTTCATTTAGACTATTCCTCCATTCATTTAGACGGCGGGAGGTGCGCGTGTAACTCACACGCCCTGGTCAGGCAAGGCGTGTGAGTTAGACGCCGGTCCATGCGTGTCTATTAGACGCCTCGGCGTGATACCAGGTTGCAATTTTAATACAAATTTTATGTTTTATTATAATTAATTAAATATAATAAGAAATGATTATTTACTGTACAGTATGTACTTTAGTGGTGCTGAGTCCTTAACCCTACACAACTGCAAACAACAACTGACATGCAGTCACAGTGGTACTTATGAGCCCCGTGTAGTGAGGCCCAGTGTTAGTTTACCCATATAACCAGGGGCCTCATTTATAAAGCTTTCTACGCACAAAAACCTTGCGTAGACAGGCAGAATGTGCGGTCAAATGTGCGGTGGCAAAACGGTGGTATTTATAAAAGAATTCTTTGCGGAGAAGTGTGCGTATTCCCACGCAAACTTTTGACCATGCGTAGAGCTACCGCAAGGTTTTCCTGACTCGGGGAATCAGCGACACTCAATGGCAACACCACGAAATAAAGCTCTGTCATCGGATAAACACACATATCCTTGTGAAATGCATGGCACCCAATATATTTAATCAATTACATGTGCGTACCTATTGTTGCGAATATAGGCTACTGTTGTCTATGGCATGCAGTAATGATGTAGGTTGATTTACTTATCAAGTAGGTCTATACATGTTTTGGTTATATTTTTACATGTAATCTTATAGTTCTACTCTATAATAATATCATATACGTCGGGAGGTGTGTCCGTGGCCAGCGGGAGAGCAAAGTCAATATTTTAGGCTGTGTGTAAAAAGTAGTTTTGTACAAAGTTAAGGCCAAACATATTAATTAAAACTAAATATTTCGTTAGATAAAATCATGTTATGAATTTAGCAAATTATTTTATGCATCTCTTTCCCATAACAACTAACCCTGGAAGTTTAAACTATAATCTGACGTTGTTGTTGGAAATGTGTGGATCTCACGGAAAGGGAACAATGCTTTGGAATAGACTATAGGCTAATGCATTATTTCACTTCTCACAACACATTTTATATAGGCCTACATATAGTCCAACAGGTTCGCTAATACGTGATATTTCATACAGTACAAAGTTGGGCAAAACAGTTTACCAAAGACTATAACGACTGTACCAATCATGATATGTGATCAGCGCGCGCGTGTGTAATTGTGTTTTAGTGGCAGTTACAGCGACGCATGGCACGGGCTTTCTTCCTTCCCAGTCGCTTTCTTTGCGGCTGGTTGCCTCCCTTTTTTCCCCATGTCAGTCAAAATGTCGTGCTTATTAAGAGCGTCATCATATTCAGGAGCTATTTAGCATTCGCCATGTATGGTAGATTGTGGGATGAAACTGGGAGGTGAAGTGGGATGACACGGGCGGAGATCGTCTGCGCACAATTCACCGCAGGTGGATAATTATAAAGGGAAGATTGCGTGCAACAGTGCGCCGCACAGTTTTATAAATCTCAACTTTTTTTTTGCGCAGCACATTCTTGGCTTTGTGCGAACGCAATGTTTTGGGAAGGTTTCTACGCACACCGTTATAAATGAGGCCCCAGGGGCGTAGCACCAACTTCTGGGCCCCTATACAAAAAGTCCTGATGGGCCCCCTGAAAAGCGGTCTTACAATACACATGTCTCTGAGCCAGACAACTCCACAATATTTAATCTGATGAATGACCAAATCATTACTTTTACCGGTGTTTCCCCCATAATATGTCTTAGTCAAGGTGGTCACAGGCCAGGGTCACAGGAGGCGAAAATTTTGGGGGTATTTTGCTCAAAGATGCCAATGCGCACTATAGAAATAAACAACTGTTTATTTGAATACAGATGTGCAATTTTGTTTGCTATGTGCAAGTATAATTTTACAGACAGTACAAAACACAATTAAAGAAAACTTCTACTGTTTTTGTGCAATACTATGCAGACACACTAAATACAAATAATAGACCATACACTTGTGTAGGCACATCAAGTGCAAATTAAACTTTTTAAAGTTCCTTTATGGATGGGGGGCTGTGAATATTGTGGACAATAGGCCTACTGTGATGCGATAGCCTATAATTAATTAATGGTTATTATTAGCCTACTTGCTTGATTTCTTTTTAAATACAGGTTGTTTTGGAACATGTCTTTCCCAATTTAAAACATAAAAATAAAGCAGCATTGAAAATTCAGAAAATCAATCTTGTTGTTTACACTAGCATGCTGTTCTACAAATAACTCAATAGTTGAAATAATAAATACAATGTGTTTTCCCCTTAAAATGTCTAAATGCATTTCAAAGGCAGTAACAGTGTGGCACTTCTTTAAACTTACTGAAACTTGCAGGGGCCATCACTCTCATGTATTCATCAGACTTTTCTTTGCGCTGTCTGAGCTGATAGATAGGTTGTGTTGCCACAGTGATGTGGAGTCTTAAACTGTCCTAGCTTTGCCAGCACTTATTTCTGTACAGCTAAATATCCCCATAGAAACATAGCTGCGTTTATTTTCGCCAGCAGTTCAATTCAATGTCGGCTTGCTCCTGCTTACTCTCCCGCATACATGGCTTAGGCATGCGCAGGCCCCTGATCTCCTTGCAAGGGTCAGGGGCCTATCACGAGCCAGTCAATTATTTCTTTTTTTGGAATGGCATTGTTCAGGGCCTTCAAAGATCGGGGCCACACATTTAGCTTGTAAAAAAAAAAAAAAACATTTATTTTTATTTTTTTATGGGCCCCCCTCTGCCTTGGGCCCCCCCACGACTGTATCGCTTTTCTACCCAGTCCGTCGGCCCTGCATATAACACACAAGCAGCCAGTCTACTTATGGCAAATATTGGTTCATGCAGATGTACTGGTTATTCATAAGTGGTGAGGTAATGTGATAAAACTGCAGAAAGAAATTAATTAATTAATTTAAATATTACTACTTGAATCATATGAACCTACGCATCACAAAAGTAGCCTATACATTATTGTGTAGTACCAAGTGGAAATGGTCCGATATGTTCCATCATCTCATTTTCACTTCAACATTGATATTGTCTGCAAATCACCAAAGAAGATCTAAAGTCTGTTTTCACTCTTAAAAAGCAGTTTCTTACTTCTTCCATTCCTGGTGAAAGTTAAGCTAAAACATCCCAGACCCGTCATTTGTACAGGACACTGCAATGCATGTGGTGTACAATTTTTAAAATTGCTGTACATGAGCGCATTTCTCAAAAGGTAGGATTGTTTTGTTGACCCGGGTTCGAGTCAAATCCGGGTTGTACTATGCATGTCATTCCCCTCTCTGCCCCATTTCATCTCTGTCTCCAAACTGTCTAATAAAAGCAAAATACCAAAAAGAAATCAAATTGAAATAAAAGGTTAAAAGTAAAAATCTGTCTTTTTAACAGTAAGTCCACTCCTGTCTGCAGGTTCCAGAGGAGACAGCTAACAGTGTTCGGTTGGCAGCAGGCAGTGGTCTCAGGTCAGATGTTTGGAAGGAGTTTGTCAAACGCTTTGGTCAAGTCAAGATCAGAGAGGGTTACGGCTTGACTGAGGCCAGCATAGGCTTCCTCAACTACACGGAGGAGGTGGGACCCATTGGGAGGGCAAGCTATTTTAACAAGGTAAGAAAGAACAGATTTCTTCTGAACCCTGATAAACTGTGCATCTCATTACATCCCATTTTGGAGATAACACTATATTGAGTTAAATGATTGCTTTGGAAACATAATTAACCATCTTTCAAATGTGCCGTAGGTCAACTGACTGTCTAATAAGTATATATACGTACATGTATATATTTCAAAGATTCAAAGGCTTTATTTGTCACATGCTCATACAGTATGTATGTGCTCCAATAGATTTTTTTTTTTTTTTTTATCAGAAAACAAATCATACATATATACCTATATACAGTCCCCTCCAATAGTATTGGAACAGTGAGGCCAATTCCTTTATTTTTGCTGTAGACTGGAAACATTTGGGTTTGACACCAAAATATGAATATGAGACAATAGATCAACATTTCAGCTTTAATTTCCAGGTATTTACATCTGGATCTGATAAACAACTTAGAAGATAGCATTCTTTGAAAAGGAACACCAAATTTTTAGGCAAGCAAAAGTATTGGAACAGATAGACTTTAAATAAATTAAAGTGAATAAACCGTAATATTTTGTCGCAAATACTTTGCTTGCAATAACCGCATCAAGCCTGTGACCCATTGACATCACCAAACTTTTGCATTCTTCTTTTGTGGTGCTTTTCCAGGCTTTCACCGCAGCCTCATTCAGTTGCTGTTTGTTTTGGGGGGTTACTCCCTTCGGTCTCCTCTTTAGCAGGTAAAATGCATGCTCTATAGCGTTTAAGTCTGGAGATTGACTTGACCAGCCTAAAACCTTCCATTTCTTGCCCCTGATGAACTCCTTTGTTGTTTTTGCAGTTTTTTTGGATCATTATCTTGCTGCATGATGGAGCATCTTCCAATCAGTTTGGTTGCATCTTTCTTTAAATTGGCAGACCGAATGTTTCTGTAGACTTCTGAGTTAATTTAGCTGTTGCCATCATGTGTCACTGTGTTGTTGTCAAGATGAACCTTTACCAAAGTGATGGAAAGGCTAAAGTTTGGAGAAAGAAAGAATCTTCTCATGATCCCAAACATACAAGCTCATCTGTGAAACACGGTGGAGGCAATGTCATGTCTTGGGCTTGCATGGCTTCTTCTGGGACGGGCTCATTATTCTTCATTGATGATGTAACACATGATGGCAACAGCAAAATGAACTCTTAAGTCTACAGAAACATTGTGTCTGCCAATTTAAGGAAAGATGTAACCAAACTGATTGGAAGATCCTTCATCATGCAGCAAGATAATGACCCAAAACACAACAAAGGAGTTAATCAGGGGCAAGAAATGGAAGGTTATAGACTGGCCAAGTCAATCTCCAGACTTAAACGCTATAGAGCATGCATTTTACCTGCTAAAGAGGAGACTTAAGAGAGTAACCCCCCAAAACAAACAGCAACTGAATGAGGCTGTGGTGAAAGCCTGGAAAAGCATCACAAAAGAAGAATGCAACAGTTTGGTGATGTCAATGGGTCACAGGCTTGATGCAGTTATTGCAAGCAAAGGATTTGCGACAAAATATTACGTTTTTTTCACTTTAATTTATTTAAAGTCTATCTGTTCCAATACTTCTGCTCGCCTAAAAATGCTATCTTCTAAGTTGTGTATCGGATCCAGATGTTAATACCTGGAAATGAAAGCTGAAATGTTGATCTATTGTCTCATATTCATATTTTGGTGTCAAACCCAAATGTTTCCAGTCTACAGCAAAACTAAAGGAATTGGCCTCACTGTTCCAATACTATTAGAGGGGACTGTATATTCTGGAAGAACTTTATTCTTTCTAATAGAGTAAATTAGAAAGAATACAATATCATACAAGTTTTTCCAGAATATATACAGTACATACAAGAAATATCTAGTGATAAGATGAAATGTATATTAATGAATCACTGACTGTATGTTATACAACAAAGCTTTCCCTGGCAATAGAAGCTGTTAGTTAGACTGTGACAGTGAACACAAGTACCAACTAGTCCTCTCTTGTTTTCCAGCTGTCTATGCCCTTTGAGCTCCTGAGATATGATCCACTAACATATGAGCCAGTCCGAACACACTGTGGGAGGTGCATACCAGCTCAGAAAGGTAAATGAATGACCTGCCAAGTGCTATAGCGTATTTTGATGTGTAATTTTTAATATACATGTTTGTTTGTTTTTACTTTTTGGGGGGAATACTTTTAAAAAGACATTGACGCAAATGAATTCCATGTCTTCATTCTTAGTTTTTAAATTGGGGCATTGGTGGTGTAGAGAACATGCTCTGTCATTCCCCTCTCCATCCCATTTCATCTCTGTCTCTCCTAATCTGTCTAATAAATGCAAAAAATTATCTTTAAAAAAATCTATAATAATTGCATGCAAACCTTTGTTGTGCAATCACAACTTTATGATGAAATGTTTCTAAAAGAAAGTCCTGCCCTCATGTATCCATCCACTCCCTGTCCAGGAGAGGCAGGGATCCTGGTGGCTCCTCTGTCGGCTATGAACCAGTTCCTGGGCTATGCTGGGAACAAGAGCCAGTCTGAGAAGAAGCTCCTCAGGGATGTGTTCACAGCTGGAGACGTCTACTTCAACACTGGAGACCTGCTGCTCCATGACCAAAGGGACTTTCTTTACTTTAGGGACCGTGTCGGAGATACCTTCAGGTACGTTACTGTCTCTAGATTAAAACAATGCTAACTAACTAGCTAGCTAGCTAGTTGTATTTCAGTTGGTTAGTAAGTTAAAAATGTGGATACACAATAGAAATGTTTTATTGGTGTCATATTGAATAAAAACCCTTTAGATTGGAATACACTGTGTAGCAGGACTGAGACAATGGAATGCAGTTAAGATAAATTGCAGAAGAATGTACATATGTAGAGTAGTAAAATATAGAATAAACAATAAGTGGTGGATATGAATAGGCAATGATATGTACAGTTTGAGCATGTGCAGCAGTTCAAGTGCTCAATGGTGTTTTGTGCCCCCAACGGAGCCTTCCAGGCAGTGCTGCCTGGAAGGCCTTGTCCCCTAACCCTAACCTTAACCAGCGCTGCCTGGAAGGCCTTGTCCCCTAACCCTAACCTTAACCAGCGCTGCCTGGAAGGCCTTGTCCCCTAACCCTAACCTTAACCAGCGCTGCCTGGAAGGCCTTGTCCCCTAACCCTAACCTTAACCAGCGCTGCCTGGAAGGCCTTGTCCTCTAACCCTAACCTTAACCAGCGCTGCCTGGAAGGCCTTGTCCTCTAACCCTAACCTTAACCAGCGCTGCCTGGAAGGCCTTGTCCTCTAACCCTAACCTTAACCAGCGCTGCCTGGAAGGCCTTGTCCCCTAACCCTAACCTTAACCAGCGCTGCCTGGAAGGCCTTGTCCCCTAACCCTAACCTTAACCAGCGCTGCCTGGAAGGCCTTGTCCCCTAACCCTAACCTTAACCAGCGCTGCCTGGAAGGCCTTGTCCTCTAACCCTAACCTTAACCAGCGCTGCCTGGAAGGCCTTGTCCTCTAACCCTAACCTTAACCAGCGCTGCCTGGAAGGCCTTGTCCTCTAACCCTAACCTTAACCAGCGCTGCCTGGAAGGCCTTGTCCTCTAACCCTAACCTTAACCAGCGCTGCCTGGAAGGCCTTGTCCCCTAACCCTAACCTTAACCAGCGCTGCCTGGAAGGCCTTGTCCTCTAACCCTAACCTTAACCAGCGCTGCCTTGAGGGCTCCGTTGGGGGCACAAAACACCGAACACCCTCTCACTCAGACAGCAAAGCTATCAATATATAACAGAGTGCAGATGTAATGCTAACAGTACGGCAGTAGTATGCCAGTATAAGTATGAATATACTATAGGTCAGATATAAACAGTATAGACAGTAATATAAATATGTTGACTTATTAGTACATTATGTTAACTTTGTTGGCTTTGTGGTAGCCATCACATACAACATCTGCCAATAAATCGTCCATCAAAAAACTAAAACGATCTCAAAAGTAACAATATTAGACCTGAGATTACAGTTGCTTTCATTCATTTGATTTCAAAGCCTCAGTGGCTTTTAATAACAGGTTTAAAGGTAGAAATTCAAAAGGCTGTTAAAGTCAGGGTCAGCGATTCTGGAGAACGCTTGTTGTCAAAATCACTTTTTGTCAAAATCAGTGAATATCTCCTCATGATCTGCTACCTGTCCATACTATTCGTGCGCTGAAAAAAAGATAAATTGTTAATACACAGCCTAGGCTCTGTAAACTGGTAGCTAACAACATGCCTGTTTTAATCTGTTTTTGATGTTCTTGTTTACAGTATACTTAAAGTGGCTATGATCAATCATTCTTTAAAAAAACTGTATCAAATAGAATGTGAGAACAATGTGATAATATGAAATCACTCAAAGGACCATACACAGATGTATCCCCTCTTTAGCTTTATAGCAGAGTTTTCATCCACAATAAGCAGCTGTTTCCAGAGAAAACCCTCAACATGCTCTGTGCACGGTCTGCTCAGCAGTACACAGCAGGCAGACACAGGACCCCAGCTGATCAACAGTCACTAGACTGAGTCCGCTTGTCCGAGAACTATTGTGTGATTGGTCAGTCTGAAGTCAATGATGAATGGACAATCAGCTTGCGCTACTATGGTAACAGCACATGACGTGTGCCGCGGTGAGGAGTCCCCTCTTGAGTTCTGGTGAAGTATGAAATGTCCAGACCAGAGAGAACTTTGTTCTTGTTCTCGC
This sequence comes from Ammodytes marinus, assembly GCF_949987685.1. Classification (NCBI taxonomy): domain Eukaryota; kingdom Metazoa; phylum Chordata; class Actinopteri; order Uranoscopiformes; family Ammodytidae; genus Ammodytes; species Ammodytes marinus. The sequence continues at coordinate 25,413,297 of NC_137222.1, read as the reverse complement.
AGCTCTGTCAGCGAGAAGTTTGTTCTTTCTTCTGGCGGAGTGTGTAACAGCCTTTAGTGCATGTCACCATGTCTTCCAGGTGGAAAGGAGAGAATGTGTCCACCACAGAGGTGTCAGAGGTTTTAGGTCTTCTTGATTTTCTCCAGGAGGCCAACGTCTACGGAGTCACCATACCAGGTCTGTGACACTGTCATTTATCATACGGCATAACTACAGTCGCCAGATTTATTGTTGAAAGGTTTAAAGATAGAATTTGTAGGGGGGTTCTCCAATAGATTTATTTTTGTTAATCCTTCAAATTGACGGCATTAACATTAACATGCAGTAGAATACATTTGACAGGATTCTTGAGTGTTACTATGTGGACACACATTGAAGGTATCACCATCAGTTTTCTCTTGTTCATTCTAACTGACTGTGTGTGTGCAGGATATGAAGGTCGAGCAGGTATGGCTGCTATTGTCCTCAAACAGGATCACACACTAGATGGAACACAGCTGTTCAAGCATTTAGTAAAAACACTTCCTACATATGCCTGGCCCTGGTTTCTCAGAATACAGGTAAGTCTTTATCTTCCCCATGTATATTTAAAGGTGCACTATGCAGTTTCAGTGGGGAGGTATTTATTTATTTACAAAAAATATGTACTCTACATGTAATTATATCATCATGAATGCTAATAAAATGTTGAGGCACCTGGAACCAAGTGTAAGACTATAATATGTTTGTAAACCAAACTGTGGGCCCTGCTGATGTAAACAATAACAGTGAAACAGTAACTTTAATGGTAGGTTTTTGTTTGAACAGTGTTCCAGGGATCACATTTTCCTTTGTGAAAAAACAAGTTTATTCATTCAGTTATGAGAATACAGTATATATACCCTGACACGTCCTCGTGTAAAGGTATATTGTTCATTGTTTCCAGAGCTCTCTGGATGTGACTGAGACCTTCAAACAGCAGAAGGTCAAGCTGGTCCTGGAGGGCTTTAACCCGGACCTGACCCAGGATCCTCTCTACTTCCTGGATGTCAGTCAGCAGGACTATCTCCTCCTGACTGGATCTCTGTACCAGCACATTGTGTCTGGGAAGATCCATTTATAAAGCTTGAATGAATACAGGAGTTCTGACAGTCGCCAGACACAAAATCAAGACAATCCATGTTGTGGTCACATTTCCATGTCACATGTCTGTACTGCTGTTCTGGGATCAGTGAGGGGCTTCACATTCACACAAGTTGTGAGCAGTTGAAGCAACAATGAATTGTTCTTCTTCAGATTGTTTTTACATCATTGTTATCAGCCTGAAGAGATCACCTTTTCCTTTTTCATTTTACAAGAAAAGACACTGAAATATGACATTTGGGGAAAGAAAAGTAAGGCACAACATGTTTTTTTAAACGCATGTATATTTAAATATGTATACATGAGAAATACATTCTTTTCAGAATTTGCCGTCTTCTCCAAGATGATCCGGGATTCTTATTCTCATGGTGTTGCTTTAATAAACGTCAAACTCTGCACCTGTAAACACTTAGCTAGCATAGCACTAAGCACCACTGACTGCCACTCATCTAATGACTTGGACATGTCATTGATAACACAATTCAATTTTTATAAGAACAATAAAATGACGTAGAATTGAAAGCACTATTTTTATCCCTAATAAAAAGATACTATTTTATGAACATTTAACTTATGTTGTAGACAAACTGCTGAAATGTATGAATGATGAACAATATGACATTTTGACAAACATAATTAAACATTTAACTGGTGGTATATCTTTGGTCTGAATAATATGCATTATACACTGCATTGTATTGGCCAACAGGAAAAGGAAGTCTGATGAATGAAGTCAGTTTTTCAGTGTGTCGTGGGTTGTGTTCTGTGGTGGGATCAAGCTTTCAGGAAGCAGACCCACTGAAATGCACAGTAAGATCATTTAATACAAGATCAATGGTAGAATGAAAATAATAGAATGTGACTGGATCTTTAATCAAGCATTATTGGTGTTAAAGAGGCAGTGGTGAAGTGGGTAGGGAGGTCGCCTCTTGAGTGCAGGGTCGGAGGATCGATCCCCCGTCTCCCCGCCACATGTTGAAGTGTCACTGGGCAAGACACTGAACCCTAAATTTCTCCCGAAGGATCAGAGAGCGCCTTGCATAGCAGCTACTGCCATCGGTGTATGAGTGTATGGGTGAATGTGGTAAGAAATGTAAAGTGCTTTGTCGCTGAAAAAATCGGCTGAAAAGAGCTTTATAAGTCAAGTCCATTTTCAAATAGACTCTGTTCCAAATGTTTCTTTAGCTGCTTCAGGGTCAGGCTACTTGTTAGGAAAATAACACTTCTACTTAAGGAGATAATATGATAAGTAACATCATTTTAGGAGATGTTTGAATCAAATGCTTTTACCAGCTCATCATGGGCTGCTATGGCTAGTCAGTGGGAATCCCAAACATGAATGAATGATCTCTCAGCTTAAATAATAGGGGGTAAGAGCTGTCGAATAATGCATCCACCCCTTTACACTCAGTAATGACATGTTCATTTCCACCCATGTAAAAAACACAACACACATTTTAGTCAAACTATCTTAAGTCCTACTCCTGCTCCAATCACCTCAAAATGTAGATGAGTTCACCAGTCTAAGATCATTGAGAGATTAGGCAAGAAAACCTTGTCAATGTCAAGCCAATTTTATTAAAGGGGGAGTCAGCGATTCTGAGGCATGCTTGTTGTCAAAAATCACTTGAATATCTCCTCACGATCCACTACCTGTACTTACTGTGTGTGGGCTAGGGGGAAAATCCAGTGTTAAAACAACCTAGGCTCTGTAAACTGACATATTGCTAGCTACGGTGGGCCCCCTTTGTTTAGACACCCTTTGTTTACATACCAGTTTAAGGCCAGGACACACCGGCCCGATTATCGGCCATCGGACATGGTCGGAGAGTCTGGAGGGGGCGGGGACACGAATCTGTTTGGTGTGTTCGGTGACGTCGGCTGTCGTAGATGTCGTCGGGCTTCTTTTGGCGTCAGGCAGTCTTTCAGTCGGAGCAATTTGATTGGTGGAGGGCTAGCGAATCAGTGAAGCCCGGAAGTGAGGCGGGTAGCACAAACAGCTGACAACAGTATTGCATCGCTACCCATTGTTTTAATGTGTTTGTTTGTTTCGTTCAGCGAGTACTCGCATGCATGAACCCTTGTTGACTGCTCGACACCATGCTCGACACTCTCTGCTAAAAATGGTGCTCTTTATGGTCCATAGATGTTTATGGTCTAGAGAGCTGTCCCATCATTTCCGGCTTCCGTATTTTTTTGGGCCACAATACAGATTAGCACCGCAAGGAAATGCTACTTTATCAAGCAATAACATATTGATGACTCTAAAGGGCCTTTCCCACAGCCGCGCGGCAACCGCCCTCTCAACCGCCTCCTTGCCGGAGGACTCCACCGGTGAGCCCGGCGTTTTTAGAAGCGGCTGCTGCCTCGGCGGCCATGACAGCGAGATGCTTCGGTGATCGTATCGTTGATAGCCCGACCAGAAGTCCACCACACTTATTTCTCTCTTTCTCTCTCGTATAACGATGTCATAGTCTCTCTATATGAGCTTTTATGAAGAATAAAAGTACAGAGAGAAAATACAGTTCCGTCTAAAAAATATTTCCCCTAGAAAATCGTCTTCAATCACTGGTTCCACATGTTTGTGTTCAACGTCGAATATATATCCAATCTTTTTTAAACGACAGACACTTTAACATTGACTTAAAACATGGTAGATCCGTGTTGTTTATGTCTGTACTCCGTTTGCAACGATGCCTTGTACACCCGCCTTGCCGGCGGGCGGCTGCCGCTGAAAGTTTCAACACGGGGAAAGCTGAACGGTTGGGGAAAATCTGCGCGCGTTCACGTGGGCGGCAACCGCTTCCTGGTCCAACCGCCGCGGCTGAACCGCCTCCCATGCCGCCTTCCCTCAGCCGCCCTTCCCTCATTGAAACGAATGGAGGCGGCGGCGTTGCCGCGCGGCGGTGGCAAAGGGCCTTTAATGTAAAAATCATAGACTTCAGATCCTTTATTTTCACCACTGAACCTGAAAAAGAATATGGTTGTTAAACGGTAGGCCTACTTTGCCTGGAAGCTATAGGCTGGTGCGTAACTTCCCCACATGAGGAATTTTGAGTAGCCCAATTACAAGTATTTTGTTAGCCTCGAGATATGTCATATGTATCAGGAAGATCTTCTTGGGATTTTTCTGAGCTCCTGCAACAGTGTCCGGGGACCGGGGCGGCACCAGTTTGTAAAGATGCCATACTGAGAAATACAGAGAGAGTTTTGTGAAGCTCATAGGCTTAATCAACTGGGCTATGTCAACTAGTTTGAAAATGGCTTGAATGTAATCAACATTCATAGCCTTTGAAAAAGTTACACACTAAAGCTTTAAATATTGTTCTCGTAGTTGTCGTTTAAGCGATACGCGCTCCCGCGAGGTGCACCTCCCGGTAATGGGAGGAGACGAAGACGTGGCAACCAATGACGTCATCAAAGTGGGTCTGTGGTCTATGGTGGTTCTGAGCTAGTCCATCTAGCAGGTCAGTAATTATCAAAATATTTGTTCTCTAATGTTTAAAGACAGTTGCATATCATTCACTGAGGCGTAGGCTATCTCCTGGAGGCAATGTACATCACGTCACGTTATGTTTGTGCAGCTGGAGATGAGCGCGTTAGTAGCCATAGCCTACCATAAACTGACTATTAAATAGGTTAGTACACGTGTACAGCTCGAGTGTAATGTTAGACTGCAGCAGTAGGAACTAGGAAGCTAATATTGAATTAAGTTTGGGTGGGCATTTTGATTTTGTGGCTTCAGACTAATGCACATTGGCCTGCCTAATCTATGAATGTCCTCATTGGTGAACCATTGCTGTTCAATAAAGGCAGCATTAACCCGAACAATTGCAAACAGTGCTGGGATGTGTTGTCCAAGACATAAGTTGTGAGTCTGTTTGTTTTTTTTACATTTTAAAGGTAGATACAGCGATTCTGGAGAATGCACGTTGTCAAAATGGGTGAATATCTCCCATGGTGCCCCCTTTGTTTACATACCCTTTGTTTACATATAGCAGTTTACAGAGCATTAGCTGTGTATTAACACAGTAGGCTACGGGTAGAGGGATGTGAGAAGATATTCACTGATTTTGACAAAAAGTGGTTTCTGTAACAAGCATTCTTCAGAATCGCTGACCCCATCTTTAATTAACATGGCAGGTGTGTGTAACGTCTGAGCTCTTCCTGTCAGTATAAAGGCATAATGTTATAATAAAAGCGTCCAGCAAGTGTTCCAGGGTGCACATCCTCAGAGCAGCGTTAACCTGCTGTGGGCCAATGTCACACTGTTTTCACTCTTTAAACTGTGAGTTAGCATGTGATAAGCTGACTGTAGGACCAATCCAGCTGAAGTGAGGTGATAAAGATGCAGGAAGCTTGAGGGCCTTATCATCCCTATTTGTATCTTAGAGTAATGGTGGTGCATATATTCTAAATACATTCTGCATCTTTCAACTGCCCTGCTGTTGATGGATAGTTATTGGAATTGAAATGAACAATATGAAGGTACACCGTGACCTCAGGGCCCACAGAGTGCTCAACTTCTTTTGCCATCTAGTTCATCCAGCCTTTCATTTTCTATACAGCTTCCTAAGAGCAGTGATGGTAGGAACAGTGGCTGGCTTTTTCTCCAATTTGAGTACTCAACTGTTTTGAACAGATTTAGTGTGTGTCTCACTGCATGGAACTCATTGGATTCATTTTCCTGTCATTTAAAATGCTATCACAGATTATTGTGGCTCTCAAAGCTGAGTTGGTGGCCTGCTCTGACTGCATATGTAATGTGACTTATAAAAACCACCTATAGAATCAGCTCTAATTTGAAGCCAAGGGCCTATCTGCTTCACAAGGTTAACTGTACCAGTGTGCCCTTCAGTGTATACGCATTGTATAAGCATTCCAATTGATAAGCTAATTAGCTACAACAAGTTGATTGATGACAGCATTGCATTGCAGCTTTATTCAGGTCTAACGTTATACGGCTAGAAAGTGGAGAAGATGATGGAAGAGAGTGGGATTGAAACTACGCCTCCTGCCAGCCCTACTCCTCCTCCTGTGGCTGCCACTGTCAGCACCACGCCAATGACTGTGGGTAAGTAAGTCCACGTAGTCCATTGTACACAGGGCACTTTGAAATATGTCTTTTTCGCATATGGTGGGCACCGTAGATGTAATAGCAGCCACCACTTGTTTTACTACTAACACTCTCCTGTCCGGTGCCGGGGATCCAACCAGAGACCTCATGGTTACCAGTGGTCCCCTCTTTCCTCTAGGCCAGGCCTATTCAACTGGCGGCCCGTGGGCCGAATACGGCCCTTCTTTTTTTTTTTTTAGAACAATTGTTGCAAATCTGGTTTGCGTGTGCAATACACGGTGTAATATGATAAATAAAACAAATGCAGTAAATCTGTTTTACCCATGCCTATAAGGCTGGTTTATGAAGCTGCATGAGTGTCTCAGGATTGGCCTTACAACTTATGAGCCAAACTATGCTGAAATAGCTAAATCAAGGCAGTGCAATTTCTCTCACTGACTGAAACAGGCTCAAACTGTCTCATATGAACAGTAGTTCTGTTTTGTGATGATTCCAACAACATTGTTGAATCATAAGAATTTTCCAAAATATGTAAGAACAACAATTGTTATAATGATGTGATTAAAAGTGAAGAAGAAAGGAATGCCTCTGACAAGTTTATTCCAGTTAGCAGTACTATATCTATTGAGTTAACACGACCTTAAGTACCATTTATTTGTAGCGATTCATTGTCATTATATGTTTTACTGTATGTGTGGCCCATGAACCCATAAAATGGCGAAAAATGTTGATCAGTTTTCCAAAGCCCATGTTGACGTCCTCAAAGGTATTGTTATGTCCAAAACACAAAGATATTTCACTTTACTGTCTTTAGAGGATTAAAGAAACCAGAACATATTCACATTTAAGAAGCTGGAAAAAAGAGAATTTGGAAATGTTTTATTAAAAAATGTCTTGAAACGATTAATCGATTATCAAAATAGTTGGTGATTATTTTAATAATGGATTAAAAATTGATTATTTGATTAATCGTTGCAGCTCTAATCCAGTATTCTTTAGTCAACACCACCTGCTGGCAGTGGTTTGCTTCTAGTTGACTTCAGTAAACCAGGAGGTCAGGTTAGACAGTCATTTCTGATCCATGTCAGAGTTCCATTATAATGGTGTGGTTCATACTGCATCTGAGAGCATTTGTAATACTGTCCGTGGTGATGCATTCTAATATCCCAGAATATAGCAAATATGACATGAAGCAGAGCATTGATGAGTTACAGTATGTTGTAAGAAAATCAAATCCACCCAGTAAAACAATATGGAATTATAGAAGTTGTGAAAATGATCATATATACACTGACCGGCGGCCACTTTATTAGGTACACCAGTTATATTTCTTGTTAACACATATAACTTATCAGCCAATCACTTGGCAGCAACTCAATGCATTTAGTCATGTAAACCTGGACGGGACAACTTATTGAGGTTCAAACAGAATGGGGAAGAAAGGGGGTTTAAGTGACTTTGAACATGGCATGGTTCATATTGCCAGAAGGGCTGGTCTGAGGATTTCAGAAACTGCTGATCTACTGGGATTTTCACGCACAACCATCTCTAGGGTTTACAGAGAATGGTCAAAAGAAAATATACCCAGTGAGCGGCAGCTGTGTAGATGAAAATGCCTTGTTGATGTCAGAGGTCAGAGGAAGATGGGCAGACTGGTTAGAGATGATAGAAAGGCAACAGTAACTCAAATAACCACTTGTTACAACCAAGGTATGCAGAATACCATCTCTGACTGCACAACACAACCAACCTTGAAGCAGATGGGCTACAGCAACAGAAGACCCCACCGGGTGCCCCTCCTGTCAGCTAAGAACAGGAAACTGAGGCTACAATTTGCACATAGAAGATCTGAAAAATCTTGCCTGGTCTGATGATTCTATTTCATTTGGGGCATTCAGATGGTAGCTTCATCATTTAGTAAACAACATGAAAGCATGGATCCATCCTGCCTTGTATCAACGGTTGATCTGTACGTTAGTGAGTCTGTGAGTATGTGTTGTTGTGTGTTTCAGGTCTGTCCAGCCCTCTGTCCCTCCCAGGCTCCAGCTCTGTCTCCATCACTTCCCCTCCATTCTCTGCCCCGCCTCTGGCTGTCTTTACCAGCCCCTCCCTGCCCTCTCCGCCCCTGGCTGTCTTTACCAGCCCCTCCCTGCCCTCTCCGCCCCTGGCTGTCTTTACCAGCCCCTCCCTGTCCTCTCCGTTTCCCCCAGCCTTCACCAGCAGCTCTCCATTCCCTGCCTTCCCCTCTCCATCTCTGCCTCCGCTGGCTTCCCCCATTCAACCCCCTCCACCTATGGCCGCCGGCATGTCCGCCCCTCCCATAGGCCCGTCCAGCTTCTCCATGAGCGCAGGATATGACATCACACGGGGCCATGCTGGTCGAACACCACAGACTCCGCTGATGCCCACATTCTCCAGTCCTTCCACCATGCAAGGTAACTCTTTCTATCATCAGCACGTGGAACTGTTTCATAATGTTGATTCATAAAGCAAAATGAGCCTTAAAGGGGAAGTAACGATTTATTTATGTTAATATAAATGTTAAATCGCTCTTTATACATACAGTGATCACTTATATAGCGTGCACGTTTCTTAAAGCCGATCTCTCAGTCACTCGCTCTGCATGTAATCGGCAAATAAACTTTTCGGGGATCCCACTACTGATAACCAATCAGAAGAGAGAATGGTACTTCGGCACCCGTCTCACTGCCGGTGCACGTGCAGAGCGACAGATGGGTGAATGTGTATGCGCCTACAATGGCGGAGCAGATAAAAATCCTTCCCAATGTCTGTTTAGTTTTTTATCATGTTTTATCAGACTTACGGATCTGCAGTCACTGACAGGAAGTTAGCTAAACTGAGCATTCCGCTTACTGAACCTTTAAGCCAACTGTTGTCAGGTAATCAGGCACACAGGCCTTTATCCATGGAACACATGTTATAAAATGATTAAAGAGGAGGATGAAGCACTCTCCCAGGTGACTGAGCTTCTCACCTTATCTCTGAGAGAGCAGCCAGCCACCCTCCTATAAACTCAATCTGGTTCTGGTCATGACCCAGCCTTCATGACCATAGGTGAGGGGGTGGGAACCAAGCTGCACCAGTAGATCGAGGGCTTTGCATGGAGTCTTATGCTAGGCTTACACTAGAGGACTTTTAAAAGACTGAAGACTGAAACCCTCTTACATCTAAAGACAATCAACTCACACCTGAAGACAACTAGTCATTAGTTTTCAGTCACAGAGTGAGATTTTGAAAAGACAGGGGGTCTCATATTGCAAGACGACAGCTAGATTCCTTTTGAGATTAATATTATTTCCACAAACGCGATAGTGATTATTTAATTAAAAACAAGTTAATTCAATATTCCGAGCGGGGGACTTCCTTTAGTTATTTGACCAGCTTTATTTGCGGATCCCGTCCCCCAGTAAAGTTAACTCCCAACCCTAAATGTGACGGTAAAGTGTTAAGGTTGCGCGGCTGTCAGTCTGGTTTTCCAGCCGAGGCTGCTAGGTAAAAGTGTCCGAAATAAGTGCCTCACAGGCAGACACAGGCCGCTCCTCCTGTGTCGTGCTTGGTGCATGCGAGTGTGTGACAGTGTTTACATCATTTCGCTTGAGCCAACCCCTTAAGACTAACGATAATATCAAACATGTTTGATAATGTCGGAACGTCAAGACGGGAAGAAGACTGGCTGAAATCGGGTCAGAAGACCACCATACCTAACGACTGAGATTACGTGCGCGCGCCACAACTCCAGCACGACTTCTGTGATTTCAGTCCGACATTGGAAGATTGTCTGCGACTGTCAAATCGTGTGAAAAGTCGTGTAGTGTAAGCCCAGCATTAGGGAAATAATAATCAAAACTTATAAAAAAATAAATGTTACCTTTGTACCCACTATGACATGATTATAAGCAAAGTGCCGTAACAAACGGAGCTAACATGAGTTCAGTGAACTGCTGCTAAAAATGAGCTTGTGCCTTGTTAAGGTTATCAATTTTTATCATTTTCCTATTACTGTATAATTCAGAGCAAAAAAAGTGTAATATGCACGGCTCTACATGGTGTAGGTAGTAACTACAGACCAGACAGGATCTTCACAATCATTTGTGATGCATTTCTCCAACATGGCTTTTCCAGGGGCTACTGTCTGTTCACTGTAAACTGGATTGAATGTGTGTCTCATGAAGCGTTCTCTTAGAACATGTCATTGTCACACATGAATGTTCCAGGTGTAGTATCAAGCCCTCTGGTCCAGCAGCAGCCGCTGATGACAGGGGGGATAGACACTGGCTCTCCCATCACGTTCCCAGAGGAGCAGGAAGACCCCAGAGTGTCTGCAGACACCAACACAGGTGGAGGCATCTGGGGCTTTTTCAAGGTAGAGTTTATATGTTGTACTATATATATATGCACCTCCACAATGTTCTTTCCATAGTTTGTAACTCCAAGTTATGAATCAGTACAGAGTCATCTTATTAAGGACTAAGAAAATATGTAATTTAACACATATTGTGAACATGTGATTGTGGTGTGATTGATCTTAGCCCAGCCCATGTCGGTATTGTGACAGGTGTGTGTGTGTGTGTGTGTCTGTGTGTGTCCTCAGGGAGTGGCAGGTAACACTGTAGTCAAGACTGTCTTAGACAAGACCAAGCACTCTGTGGAGTCCATGATCACCACTCTGGATCCTGGCATGGCTCCATACATCAGTAAGTCAAGCTGCTGTTAGGTCATGCTGCCTCTTCATGAGGGCATGCTCCTGAGGTTAATGCTGTGTTGTTGCTGTGCAGAGTCTGGAGGGGACGTGGACATAGTGGTGACCTGGGATAAGGAGCAGTATGTTGGGGCAGTGCGAGACGCCTTCCAGGAGGTGTTTGGAATGGCCATGGTGACTGGAGAGGCTGGCCAGTCTAACATCGCCCCACAGCCTGTTGGCTATGCAGCTGGTGTCAAGGTCCGCTCACAAACTGCTTATTAAACTCTTGTTCAGTTTTTGTTTCAAAGTTACTGTTAACCCTTTTCCACAGCGACAGCTTGGGGGGGGGGGGGGGGGGGGCGGTGCGTAGCCAGTGCCCAGTGGAACCAGTTCTTTGCTTTTCCATTGTGAGAGAACCGGTACTTGACCAGACAAAACTGGTGCCAGAGCAGCTCCAACTCTTTGCTGGTCTGGAACTGGGAACATCTTACGCTAGGGGCCGGATTATCCTCCTGACCAACCAGACCAACTGACATCACTAGCTAGCTTAGCTCAAACACTGTCAGTCAAGGGTAGCGTTAGCGTGCCTCTGCTGACAGTCAAAAAGAAATCTAAACAACATCATTAAACGCTCCTGTGTGTGTGTGTGTGTGTGTGTGTGTGTGTGTGTGTGTGTGTGTGTGTGTGTGTGTGTGTGTGTGTGTGTGTGTGTGTGTGTGTGTGTGTGTGTGTGTGTGTGTGTGTGTGTGTGTGTGTGTGTGTGTGTGTGTGTGTGTGTGTGTGTGTGTGTGTGTGTGTGTGTGTGTGTGTGTGTGTGTGTGTGTGTGTGTGTGTGTGTGTGTGTGTGTAGGGGGCTCAGGAGCGCATTGACAGCCTGCGTCGATCTGGTGTGATCCATGAGAAGCAGCCGGTGGTCTCTATAGAACACTTCATCGCTGAGCTCTTTCCTGACAAGTAAGAAGAACAGCAGACTGACAGCAGCATACACACACACACTGAGACACAGAGACACACACACACACACACACACCTTTGCATCAGGGTTGGATAGGGCTGCAACAATACACCAACTCACCATTCCATTTGTTTCACGATTTTTGACACACGATTCGATACATACAACGACTTATTTTATTTGAAACGTATTTTATTTTAATAACATTTCTAATAACATTTAACTTAATGTAACATTGAATAACAATTAACCTGAACTTTGAACTCAAAGAACAATATAAGCAAAATGAATAAATAAATAACCAAAGATAAAACATTTCTCTCTTCGCTGTAACAAAAGAGAGAAGAGAGATTATTCTTTTGATAAATGTTTCAATTGAATTGATTAACATTCTTTCATTTTACTTTTGCTGAAGTCATGTTAATCACAAGTACCATACGTCAATGCATACAAGTCACATGCATTACAGAGTCAAATCAGAAGTAATCTTAACAACACACTCAGTGTGATGTGTGTGGGGAACTGTGCGTTCTCTCCTTTACTTTTAATATGTTTTTGTGTCAGGGAAGTTTTTCCTGTAGTCTAATAATACTTATTGCACCCACCACTTTGTCCATTGCTCTGTTCATTTTTTGGGGATGTTATTTTTTTTATTCATTGTTTTGTTTCTTTTCGTATTCATTTCAGTGATGCTGTACAGAGGACAGACACTCCCTGTGTTCCAATCCCCATACTTCCCTACTATTTAGTATGACAGAAAAAGATTTAGGATGTCCCAATACATGCATGTCAATTGTAGTATGCTGAAAATACATAAATGGCCCACTAACTCCAATATTATTTTGGAGTATTGGTCTTTATTCTTGACATTTCTCGACATAATGAAAAAAAAACTTCCTTATCTGATTTTTTTTTCTCTCCATGTGATTTGGAACTCAGGGACTGTATATTTAGAAGTGATAGTCAGTTGTGCCCACAGGCTGCAGAATATGGAATGTATTCTTGGTTAAGACACAAAGGCTCTGTGCTGTTCCACTGGTGTTGGAAATGTATTTTTCCACTGATGAATAATTGTCTACCCAGCATTGTCCTTGTGCTGTATATGATCCATTCACTGTGTGTAAATGATAGATCCACATATCTAAAAGCCTCAATGTCAAATCCTTTGGTTGTGTGCAGGTGGTTTGACATGGGCTGTTTGATCCTGGAAGACCCTGGACACAGCATCCACATGGAGGTGTTCACTCAGGCCACGCCCCTGGCTCTGCACCATGTACAGCAGGTACATGCCAGCACCACTGCTTAAAGGTCTCACTGTCTAACCCTACAGTTTGCCCAGTTGTGATGTCACAACTGGGAAAAATGTAGGGTTAGACAGTGAGACCATAAAACACTCTTTCTGCCTTTTCTCAGGCTAGGACGAAACAATTTCTAAAATGTTTGCACATTTATACTAAATAGGATCTCAGATACACCTTCATATTCCCACTGGTGAAGTAGGCCTTTAAGAAATGCATTGAGCTTTCTGAGTTGAATAAAAAAACATCAAATCTAACGTTATCATAATAAAGTATTTATTTTAATATAAAAATCACAATTTAACAAAACAATAAGTGCTATGTACAGGTTTTTAAATTGTGGTGAGTTGGATTGATTTTACAAATTTTTTATGTGATTTTAGTATCCCAATGCCTGCAATAATACAGTCCTTATTTGGGAATACTCTGCTAAGAAGTAATATTTGGAGAAAAAGAGGAGAATAGAGTAAGGGGCCCACTAAGCCCCTCCACACCTTCCCTACATCACATCAGTGTAGGAGCATTTCAAAACATTCAGCCATCTCAAAAATCAAAGTATTTTATTGTCAGTTCTGATATATGCAAGACATACATCAGAATCAAAATGGCGTCTATCTCTGGCCCACAGTGAAGTGAGAACGATAAAATAAAAAATATAGAGTTAAATAAGATAAACAAACAATCTTTACATAAGATACATTCTAAATACTAAGAAGTGCAAAGGAATGTTCTGTGCAATATAAAACAGTATGTATAAAATAGAATAGAAAGTAAAAAGTAGATAAGTTCAAATGAAAAATATTTACAATGTGGAATATGCAATATATATATATATGCAATATATCTCATGCAGTGATTGGTCAGCTGTATGGAGGTGGGTGGGGTTTCAATCTTTTAGTTCTGAATTCATTTGTATTCTTTATGTCAGTCTTGGTCCTCCATCTTGCAGTCTGGTTCATTGTCATTGACCACGTTTACTATCACAGCATATCCAAACCAGGTGTTTCCATTGTCAGCAGCTACAGCAATATTCATTTCAATCATCAACCGTCCCATCCAAGGAACATGACCTCTTCATGTCATTATCGTTGTCTTGCATTCAGCCAAACTGCAGCAGTGGCTGGAAAAAAAGAAGCAAAAACTCCGGTGGACTTATTTAGAGCGATTAAGGTGTATACTGTACATGCCTCAATAATGTGACTAAGATCAGAATACTCCACATGTCTTTAGGTGAGCAGAAAGTAATGTTTACATGGGGTTGTCTTATTCAGAGTATGATCTTAACAGGGTTTATATTACAGTATTGTTGTGCATAGAAACATGGTCATTGATGGAAACAAAAATCAGCTTTAGCCTTAGACATGATAAGCAACAGAGTCTCAGTCCTCGTCACAGCAGACCCGGGTTAGAATCCAGCCCAGGTCGTTCTCTGCATGTCATTCCCCTCTCTGCCCCATTTCATCTCTGTCTCTACAAATCTGTCTTAACCCATTGGCTAACCCTATGGCAATCTAGGATGCATGTCCTTAATGCCTGAGGGTTTTCTGAAAAAATAGTATGAATTGTAAAGTCTACCAAAACCTTAATATCTAAGCCTGTGTAGCACATAGAAACATGAAATAAAATACATTTAAAAGTTAAGGTTCACAGGTTGTATTTAAAAATGCTCCCTTAGCGCTTACAAACCAACACATTTTTCTGAAAATCATCAAAATTAGATGAGGGAGAAAAAAAAAGAATAAATAATATGAAATATTTAGAAATAATGTGCTAAATGAGGTTATAATCCTGCTTCCTTTTAGCATGGATAGTAGTGACTGAGTGTGCAGTGGAGGGATAAAGAGAGACAGATATAGGAAGGAGAAGATAGCTTTATTTTATTATTTAGTTCAATTATCACTGGCACCATTAATCCGACTTCCCAGTACAACTGGAACGCAGACTGACTGTCGGGAGCCGATCAGCTGGTCCAAACGGCTGTATACCACGGAGATGAAAACTAAACTGAAACTTAACTACCGCCTGGCTGGGCTGAATTTGAGTTGGACCAGCAAAATATAGCCTAAATTCATAAATATTGTTAATAAATAGATGCAATGTGTTGTGTGATTTTTGTCAGTAGTCTATAGTAGACCTATATTTTGCGCACCAAACGCCACTAACTGTTTTGTAATACACTTTTATTTTTTTATTTTTTTTATTGACGTGATTTTCGGCAAACCACATATTTTTTGGGTGGTCACGTGGTCTTAAAAAATCAACAAAACCCACCTCATGTGTATTTGAACCAATGACGGTGTATTATTTGAATATTGCGTATGCATTGTTGTTTTTCCTTCGAATTTGTTTGAACTCGACACCATTGAAAATGAGGGTCACCCCTCAATTGGTCTCTCGAGGATAAATAAAAGTTAAATGAAAAAATGAAATGAAAATTATATGCTGCGCATGCCATGAAAATTAGATAAAGTAACAATGCTGCGCTACGCAGCAGCCGGCAGGAGATACAATGTGGCATCACAAACTTCCAGCGACTCACTCCACTGCTTGCTCCCCCTGTGCAGGCTCAGTCCATGACCCCTCCTGACTACAGCCTGCGCTGGTCGGGTCTGGTGGTGACGGTGGGGGAAGTCCTGGAGAGGAACCTGCCCAACATCCAGCGCACAGACTGGCACCAGGCTGTGACGGGCATGAGCCAACGCCACATGCTCCACAGCGCCGCCCGGGCTCTGGCTGGGCTCTACAGACAGCAGCTGCCCCCCAGGACTATGTGAGGCTCCATGCCCCCCCCCCCCCCAGTGTGGCTCTGTCTCACACTGGGAAGAGAGCAAGAAGAAGTAGCTGATGGCCACAGGGAGGTTCCTCCTAGCTCTCCGTCCAGCCTCCGGGTGTTCTTGTGGGGCAAAAGCCAAATGTACATGTTCCAAAAAGATATGGGTGTTTGTGCTCACAGGCCTTCTTCTGACATTCCAACATGCTTTGACTGAAAGCCCCCATCACATATCTTTGTTGCCAACTCTGATATTAACTAATCATGTCCTTGTTGAAAGATTACACTTCATGTATATTGATAGAAACAGCCTTCACACACAGTGAAGCCATGTTTAGTTTTCTGAATGATTTGTGTTATTGGACAGACAATGACAGACTGTGTCCCAGTTGTATTATATATACTGTAACGTTTGTCATGGATCCCTCGTTTTGGGAAACCTACGAGGGCCTTTCTGAGTTCCTATATGTTATATACTGTATATAGAAATGAGTATACAATGATATCCTGCCAATTTCACCTTTCAAAACCTTAAACAGATGGTACAAAATATATTTTGTTTGTTTCATTTCTGAGCTGTTTCTGGAGCCATCCATCAACCGTCAAACTTTCTTTTTTTTCAGCTCAAAATAACTCTCCCTATTGTCTGAAAAAATGTCTTCAACCATAGAGTTAGAATGAGCATGTGGGCCCCTGTCAAACCCAGCTCCTCTCCCAGTATTCCTATATTTATTTCATCTGCTGAATGTATGTAATAATGTGCAGTGTGTTTAACTGTCGATTTAACACAAATGAATGTGGGAATAAGATGTTAACAATGAAGAGTTCATTATGAAGGTATAACCTCTAGATATTGACACAGGTCCCTGAGGTCAGGTACATCTAAAGGAACATCTTATAAAGTCACTTGATGCCCAAACATCATCTTGTTTTATTAAAAATGACCATAACTCATGTTGTGGGAACCGGCAGCCTTAAGATGCTTTCCCCAGATTAACTTTACAAAACATTGAATCAATATGAATATGACTTATTGTTTTGAAGCATTTGATAGTCAAAATGGTAAGCTATGCTGGTCAAGCTTTGCTACTGCATTTTTTTTTTAAGAGTTCAATCCTGCACTATGATGAGAGAGACTTACCCTGCGTTCCAATCTCCATACTTCCCTACTATTTAGTATGCCAGAAAAAGATTAAGGATGTCCCAATACATGCACGTCAGTTGTAGTATGCTGAAAATACATAAATGCCCCACTAACTCCAATAGCATTTTGGAGTATTCGTCTTTATTCTTGACATTTCTTGACATCATTTTAAAAAAAATCTTCCTTATCTAATTTTTTTTTTCTCTCCTGTGGCCCTAAAACTCTTTTGTACTTTAGTATGTAGTGTAGTAAAAAGAAAAAGTATGTGATTTGGAACGCAGGGAATAGCACTCATTGCTTAGCCTGATCAACACCTCAGTCTAAAGTCAAGTTTAGTCAGCATGCTGCTCTTTCTACATACACTTCCTTTAGCAATCCTTCCAGAGTGAATGTGCTAAATCCATTCAGAATCTATAGAATGCAACTGGGACACAGCTAGAACGGTCTGATGGGTAGAGGGTTCTCATTCAGATGTAATCTATTAGTTTAAAGAAGAATTCTACTATCTGATTCATTGATTGTTGTTTAATCATATTATATTTGCCCACTGTAACCATAACTATTGGGCTGAACTGTGTGTATGCACTTGTGAGGTAAACCAACACTGACCTATGAGTCATTGCAGCAGGAAGCAAACAGTTACCTGGTGAGGTTTGGCTTGGAAGAAGATTCTTCTTTGTACTGTGTGGTCTCTAAATGTGCCTTTTTACACTAATGAAATAAATCATTTTTATCTAATATAAATCTATTCATTTTTTTCCTCTGTAGCCTCACATGCACTCACACACACTGGTGTAGAAAGTGCTGAAGAATGACCCATCACTTTATTTCTCTGTCTTGACCATCGTTAATGGTTCTTTGCAACACTGAGCTCTGTTAATGTTGATTTCTCTTTGTTATGAGGGCTTAAAGGTTCAGTAAGCGGAATGGTCAGTTTAGCTAACTTCCTGTCAGTGACTGCAGTTAGCACTCCCCTCCCTCGTCCCTACGTCACCACATTAACGCACTTCAAGCAGCGAGTTATCTAGGATCATCTCAGATCTGTAAATGTGATTAATCATGATAAAAACCATCAAAACAGACATTGGGAAGGATTTTTACCTGCTCTGCCATTGTAGGCACATACACATTCCCCCATCGTGATTTATTTGTTAATACAAGTGTTAAATCGCTCTTTATTCATACAGTGATCACTTATATAGTGTGCGTGTTTCATAAAGCCGATCTCTCAGTCACTCGCTCTGCATGTAATCGGCAAATAAACTATTTGGGGATTCCATTACTAATAACCAATCAGAAGAGAGAACGCTACAAACCGGCACCCGTCTCACTGCCGGTGCACGTGCAGAGCGACAGATGGGTGAATGCTTATGCGCCTACAATGTCGGAGCAGGTAAAAATCCTTCCCAATGTCTGTTTTGATGGTTTTTATCATGTTTTATCACACTTGGACCTGAGATGATGCTAGATAACTCGCTGCTTGAAGACCGCAGTACATTAATGTGGTGACGTAGGGACGAGGGAGGGGACTGCTAACTGCAGTCACTGACAGGAAGTTAGCTAAACTGACCATTCCGCTTATAGTCCAGGCAAAATAGCGTTTTACGACAGACTAATTGTAAAATATTATTTTTCAGCTCAGATCATTTCTATGAGGTGTCCAGAACAACATACTAAAAGTCCTAAGAAATCCTAGTTGAGGAAATATGTTTAATTCTCATCAATCCGAGGTTTGTGCCAATAAGGCGAGACACCAATACATCCCAATAGGGCTATTTTTTTTCCTTTACTCCTATCAAAATGAAACTTTACACAATGAAAGTATCCATGAAAAGTAAACATTTTTGTATTACAAGTTTCTTTGAAAATGAATTTGAATATGCAAATGAGCTATACACTAATCGAACATGCCCAAAATAAACCCAAATAGGCTTAATTTTTTTCCTTTACTCCTACCACAATAAAACTTTACATAGTAAAAGTATACTTGAAAAGAAACTTTTTTTGTATTACAAGTTTCTTTTGAAATGAATTTGAATATGCACATGAGTTTTTTTTTATGTTTTTTTTTTAAATCCAGCCTGGATCCTCGACCCCTTCTCTGTGGCTCTTGGTTCTGGCAGCCCAATAGAGCTGTTAAGCGGAAGTGTCTTACTTCCGGGACATGGGACCTCTGGGCTCGAAAAATTACAACGGTAGTCATTTCATTTTCATTTTCATTTAACTTTTATTTATCCTCGAGAGACCAATTGAGGGGTGACCCTCATTTTCAATGACGTCGAGTCAAAACAAATTCAAAACAACAATACAAACAAAATATTCAATGCAAAAACATCAAATACACAACAAGTGAAGAGAAGAAAAAACAAAACGATTGAAACATTTACAGAGTGGGGAAGAGTGGCAGCAATTAAAAGGCATACAGTACAATATAGTCTAATTAAAACAGTTACAAGTAGAGTTTGGCAGATCCAAGATAGTCTGTTTAAATTGGCCAAAGGATATGAATGTATTTAGTTTAATTTTTAGCTGTAAGTTGTTCCAGGAGTCAGGTGCACTGAAGCTAAAAGCTGTCTTTCCCAGCTCAGACCGGGCTTGTGGGACATAAAGCATAAGCATGTCAGTGGAGCGGGTCTGATAAAGCCCATCTGAAACAAGCAGCATTTCTGTTAAATAACGAGGAAGCTTCCCAGTCAAGGCTTTGTAAATAAAAACATGCCAATGTGCATCACGTCTCTCTTTAAGGGAGGGCCACCCAACCTTCTCATATAAAAGACAATGGTGTGTGTCATAAGCATCTCCTGTGATGAACCTTAAAGCAGAGTGAAAAACTGAGTCTAGGAGTTTTAGACATGAATGTGATGCATGCCGGTAGACCACATCACCGTAATCAAGGACAGACATAAAAACTGCCTCAATAATCCTTTTCCTACTGAACAACGGGAAGGTGGCTTTATTCCTATAAAAATATCCAATCTTTTGTCGCAGACGACAGACAAGATTTTTTATGTGAAATGTAAAAGAGAGTTTTTCATCTATCCAGATGCCAAGATATTTATATTCAGTGACTCTTTCAATATGAGATCCATTATTTGTGTGAATAATAAGATCATTAAAATGTATAGTTTTTGCTCTGGAGAAACACATATATTTGGTTTTGTCTGTATTAAGAACAAGCCTGAGGTCCACTAGACAGTCCTGCAGGGTGTTAAAAGAGCTTTGTAGGTTCTCAATAGATTGGTGCACCGAATCGGAAATGCAATACAGTACTGTGTCGTCAGCGTATAGATGGGCGTGACAGTTTTTTAGCGATGAAACAATGTTATTTATATAAATTGTGAAAAGAACTGGACCTAAAATTGAGCCCTGTGGGACACCATTTGTAACAGTTAAAAACTCAGACTGGTATCTTCCCAGTTTAACTGACTGCTGTCTATCAGAGAGATAATCCCTAAACCAGCTACATGCAGACTGATCAAAGCCAATGTCATGCAGCCTCTGTAAAAGCAAATGGTGGTCAACAGTATCAAAGGCCTTTGAAAGATCAATAAAAAGTGCTGCACAGTGCTTTTTCTTGTCTAATGCTGTAACAATGTTGTCTACAACCAAAGTCACAGCAGAGACAGTACTGTGACCTGCCCTAAAACCAGATTGGAATGGGCTCAAAATGGAAGCACTAGTTAGAAATGTTTTTAACTGATTATTAATAAGTGATTCTAGAATTCTAGAATTCTAGTCAATGGAAAGAAATGTATTATTTTCTGGTCCCAGTCATGAAATGTCTTCGATTACACATATGTTTTGTGTGGGTCTAGATGGTATTTTTTCGTGCAAAGAATGGAACAATTTAGCGAGTAGAAGCTGGATACGGTCAGGTTTTGTGCAGAGCGCTTTTGTGGACTACAGCTCTTCGCTGCTCTTGACACTTATGAGATACATCACCACCACTCGCACCGCTTAGCTCAGAAACATGGCTGTGTCTTTAATGCACTTTACCGCCTTCACATGTCCACTACACAAGTGGACATGTGAAGAGTTTCCATTTCTCCAGGGGGAGATTGTTGGCGGAAGCCGTTAGACGAATAATCATACAACATACCGTCAAACTCTTCACATGAAAAATGATCATTTAGACCAGGGGTGTCCAAACTTTTTTCACTGAGGGCCACATACAGAAAAATCTACGAAGGGCCGGGCCGCAAAAATAACACATGCATCAGGACATGTAGCTGCTCTGATGTTTAGTTTCATAGTGTCTTCGTAAATTGTAATCCTTCTTCAAGGCAACACTTTGCTTGTACATTAAACAGACACATTCCCCCTCTTGTTTATATGCCAATGATACACCCAGTGTTTTCTGCCTTTGCGTCCAATGTCCAGCAGGGTGAAAATAGTATCCAGCCGAGGTCCCGACCCTCCTAGGTGGGTCCGGGGGTATGCCTCCCCGGGAGATTTTTTAAGGTTTTTAAAGTGAAATGCATGAATCTGGTGCACTTTGAGAGGGAAATTAAGAGGCTAAATCTGAAGAATTTTGTATGAAAAAAAAATGGAGACACTGTGTCAGATGAATTAGAAGCTATTGGAGAAGGACACATAGATTTTCCATAATAATATTAATTTAAAATAAAATATTATGCAGGGTCCTCTGGGATGGGCTTGTTGCTCTTTTTCTTTTATGGGACATATTCCTCTGTAATATAATGAGTGCATTTAAATTATTTAAAAATTAAAAGCGCCATATTACATTATATTTTTAAAATGTGCCACGGGCCAATCAATCAGTGTTTGACACCCCTGCACTAGTGGGTTAACTAAGAAATGCAAAAAAAAAAAAAATGTTTTTTTGTTTTTTTTTCAAAGGGCCATATTACATTATATTTTTAAATTCGGCCGCGGGCCAATAAAAAGCGGGCCGCGGGCCGTAGTTTGGACACCCCTGATTTAGACCCATACAAAACATAATGTAATCCAAGGCATTTAATGACTGGGACCAGAAAATAATAGATTACTTTCCATTGACGCCCATTTTTTTTCAGCCGAGAGGTCCCGCCCCTTCCGCTTATCAGCTCTAGATCAGTTCCTGGTTTGTTCTTTGCTTAGTTCTTCCCCTCTGGGTCATATTCATCTGATAAATCAGGCAACTGTGAGTTTGTGCAGCTATACCACGACATTCTCCGCAAATGGCAGTACAAAAGAATCCATGTTTTTTGCATGTGCATTTATTTGTCTTCTTGCAACTACAGCGGACTACATCTAGTATTTCTGATGGTGCCGCAGGCTTATCGTCACTATTGGCCTAAATCTCCACTCCAAAACATGCCACCCCCAGTCTTTTGGGTCCATCATTTGGTAAAAGACCCGAAGAACTTTGCAGCTGAAGTTGGAGGGAGAGTTTGAGGTTCCACTGGAGATGAGTTACTGTATCTCAGCATGTCCAGTGGTTCATCTTTTTCGCCCCCATACAGTGATACTAGAGCTTTTTCACCTGCTGCAATGATGATGCCTTTTCGCACATTTTCCGGTGACTGGCTGCAGAGCCGGCCCAAGCCTTCAGGGGGCCCTAAGCGAAATATGATTAGGGGGCCCCTCTCCAATGTTAGCGCTGCTGAAACTATAGATCTTTGTTAAATATCATTCACACACCCAGTGTTTTCCGCTAGTGCCTCCACTGTGCGGCTGTGCGAAAATATTAGACAGCTGAGATTCAGACCCTCCTAGGAGGGTCCAGGGGTATGCCCCCCCGTGAGATTTTTTTAACATTTTTAAAGTGAAATGCATGAATCTGGTAGCCTGGCATTCCCAGACCTGCCACTAGGCGCTGGCAAATTAAATTTGCTGCGCCTGTTGGTCTGGCCATGCTCCGTTGAAGCTTTATCAAGAAGACCAGAAATCTGGGTCTCACGTTTGAATTGGTTCTATCTAATATGGGACGCCAGAGCCCTTTATATGGTACTCTGGGAAGGACGTAACCGGATGACGACAGTGACGTGCATGCGACGTCGAAGCCGTGATAGTAAACATCAAAGATGGCTGCGGATATGTTGTGTGAGTTTGAGACTGCTTTGGCCTCGACCCTTAACGATTTGGAAGACGGCACTCAAATCTTTCATTAGCAAGTAAGTGGAATGTTCTGTTTTGCCGACCGACAACGGCAAACGTTTAATTTAACAGTTTAACAGCTGTTCGCTAAACGAACGGGGCTTACGGGGCTTGTGCATCGCTCTGATTGGTTGTAGTGCTATCCAACTGCGTGCAGTGGCATTTGAAATGCACGAGTAGGAGCCGCCCCTTGAGTTGGAAATTACTATTGATCGTGGCCAGACCCTCTATCGTTCAAGATATCAGGGTATGGATTTCCAGGCTATGAATCTGGTGCACTTTGAGAGGAAAATTAAGAGGCTAAATCTGAGAAATTTTGTGTGAACAAATAATTTGGAGACACTGGGTCAGATGAATTAGAAGCTATTGAAGAAGGACACATGGATTTTCCATAAAAATCCTCTGGGTTGGGCTTGGTGCTCTTTTTCTTTTACGGGACATATTTCTCTGTAATATAGTGAATGCATTTAAATGCAGTGAGAGGAACGAAACAGAAGAACTCTGTTGTCCAGCTACTGTATCTTTTTTTCCACAGACGAGGCTGAAATAGGCTATAGACTATACACAGTGTATGGTCAACTGAGGGCAGCCCCATTTCCAAATGTTTTTAAATAAACTCAATACACACTGTGCATGGATGTCAACGTGACATGATCAGATCATTTCGGATTACCTCCCAGATGAACTGATTACATTTTTAGGCTATTAATTATCTAGACCAAAACATTTTATTCCTTTTTTTGTATGATAACCTACATTTGCATAATATGATGTTAATATCAAACACACAAACTAAAAAAAACAACTAAAAAAGGAGGGGGCCCCCCTGGCAGTCGGGGCCCTAAGCGACCGCTTAGTTCGCTTATGCCTCGGGCCGGCTCTGACTGGCTGAACACCTTAGCTTGTTTGAGAAAGCTAGTGTTATTCTTTACTTTTTTCAGTGCCATTCCCTTTCCTAAGCCAAATAGATGAGACGTAGAATCACAGCCTGAAATGGCATGGATAAAGAGGAGGTTGTCTGGTTTTTGTTGCTTTCTTTGGTTCTGGTGCCAGAAACAGCTCCTGTGCATTCAGATCAGCATGATGCAACAAGAGTACTAACAAGTGACAGTTGTGTATGCGAGTTTGTGTAGGCGAGAAATGCCAGGATAAGTACTAACTTTCGGGAACATTTTGTGTATGGATTAATAGGATACTTTTCCTACTCAACCGCCCCACAATGCATTGCTTCTTTTCAAACAACATGGAATGTTTTTTTTTATTCCTTATTGCTTCTGAATACTTCAGTGTAAACAGTCCGACCAACCTCGCATACACAATCGATTGTTAAGTAGACAGTATGTAGTATATACACATGTTGAGTATGTAGGAGGGAGGACGTTAGTATGGCTTTTCGAACACAGCCTGTGTGATCACATACTAAGACTGTGGCTGTGTTTGGAAAGCCATACTAGCGTCCTACATCCTACATACTCACCATTTACTACATACTGTCTACTCAAAGATCCATTGTGTATGCGAGGTGCGTCGAAACGTTTTCAGGGAAGTAGGCTATACTCAAGCAATAAAGAATTTCTTCTTCTTCTTCTTATAAGATTCAGGGCGTTTGGACGCTGTTTAGCTTATAACCGCCCTCCACAGGTTAGATATTGAACTAGATTTTTACAGTCCTGTGTTCATCTGTGTTTTAGACCTCTGTTTCGTGGCGACTCAGTAATGAAACTGAAAGTAGATATAGGCCTATCGCTAATAGCCTAAATGAAAACAGACGGTCAAAACAGCGTCCAAATGAGCTACAATCCTAAATACAATAAACAGTAACATGGCACACTTATTTTTAGGTAAGCTCTAATTGATTATTCATTCATTTCAAACCTTTATGTTTTGAGGCGGAGGATCCCTTCGACGCTCTCTGTCCGGCTCATCAGACAGCACTCAGCTGTTTGTCAGTTGAGCTGGACGTGTGTGGAACACAGCATTCAGTTCTGATCTGATTTTACATACTATCTATGGTTCTGATCTATCTCCACCAAAACAAGACATGACAAAGACAGAACATGACAGTACCCCCCCACCCCCCCCTTACAGGTCTACTTCCAGGCGACCAAAAAAACTGAAAACAAAAAAAGTCAAACCCAACCAGGGTGGGTGGAGGGGAGCCAGGAGGAGGGGAAAAAAATGGCCTGGGGGGGCTGACCGGCTGGTCAGGGAAATGGAGTCGGGCAGTGCACGGGGTGACCGGCTGGCAAGGGAACTGGGGTAGAGCAGAATGAAGGGGTGTCAAGCGGGCGGCCGGAAACATGCCCCAGGGCATAGAAGGGAGCCTCAGGCGGACGGCCTGGGGGGCAAGCAGGGGCAGAGTGAAGGTGGAAACCTTCCGGAGGCCGACGGCAAGGATGATGAGGGCTCAGTCCCTCCGGAGGCCTGCAGCAGCGAAGGCGCTGAAACCCTTCAGGAGGCCGACAGCAGCGAAGACCCACAGGCCGCCGGCAGCGGTGAAGACGACGGCGAGGAAACCTTTCTGGAGGCCGGCGGCAGTGAAGACCCCCAGGTGACCGACATTGGCGAAGGCGAGGAACCCCTTCTGGAGGCCGGCAACTGAGAAGACCCACAGACGGCTGGCATCGGCGAAGGCGAGGGCCAGGAAACCCCATCTGGCAGGCAAAGTAGAGGGCGGACCCCTTCCGGAGGAAGACGAGGCAGAGAGCGGCCACCCCCTGGAGGAAGGCGAGGCAGGCACCCCCTTGAAGGTCTGGAAGGTCTGGGGGGCAGGTTATTGTACGAGCCCTCACATTAGGCTCCTCCCCTTTATCAAGTTAGGCGCTTCCCCTTTATACCATTAGGCTCCTCCCCTTTACACCATTAGGCTCCTCCCCTTTACCACATTAGGCTCCTCCCCTTTACACCATTAGGCTCCTCCCCTTTACACAATTAGGCTCCTCCCCTTTACCATGTGAGGCTCCTCCCCTTTACACCATTAGGCTCCTCCCCTTTACACCATTAGGCTCCTCCCCTTTACCACATTAGACTCCTCCCCTTTACACAATTAGGCTCCTCCCCTTTACACCATTAGGCTCCTCCCCTTTACACCATTAGGCTCCTCCCCTTTACCATGTGAGGCTCCTCCCCTTTACAACATTAGGCCCCTCCCCTTTACACCATTAGGCTCCTCCCCTTTACAATGTTAGGCTCCTCCCCTTTACATCATTAGGCTCCTCCCCTTTATCGTGTTAGGCTCCTCCCCTTTACCCCATTAGGCCCCTCCCCTTTACAACATTAGACCCCTCCCCTGTACACCATTAGGCTCCTCCCCTTTACCACATTAGGCTCCTCCCCTTTACAGTGTTAGGCTCCTCCCCTTTACAACATTAGACCACTCCCCTTTACACCATTAGGCTCCTCCCCTTTACCACATTAGGCTCCTCCCCTTTACACCATTAGGCTCCTCCCCTTTACACCATTAGGCTCCTCCCCTTTACACCATTAGGCTCCTCCCCTTTACACCATTAGGCTCCTCCCCTTTACCATGTGAGGCTCCTCCCCTTTATCGTGTTAGGCTCCTCCCCTTTACCCCATTAGGCTCCTCCCCTTTACTGCATTAGTCTCCTCCCCTTTACCGTGTTAGGCTCCTCCCCTTTACCCCATTAGGCTCCCCCCTTTACCACACTAGGCTCCTCCCCTTTACACCATTAGGCTCCTCCCCTTTACCATGTGAGGCTCCTCCCCTTTACAACATTAGGCCACTCCCCTTTACACCATTAGGCTCCTCCCCTTTACAATGTTAGGCTCCTCCCCTTTACAATGTTAGACTCCTCCCCTTTACCATATTAGGCTCCTCCCTGTTACCAAGTTAGGCTCCTCCCCTTTACCGTGTTAGGCTCCTCCCCTTTACTGCATTAGTCTCCTCCCCTTTACCGTGTTAGGCTCCTCCCCTTTACCCCATTAGGCTCCCCCCTTTACCACACTAGGCCCCTCCCCTTTACAACATTAGGCTCCTCCCCTTTACCACATTAGGCTCCTCCCCTTTACCGAGTTAGGCTCCTCCCCTTCACCACATTAGGCTCCTCCCCTTTACCGAGTTAGGCTCCTCCCCTTCATCACATTAGGCTCCTCCCCTTTACCACAATAGGCTCCTCCCCTTTATAGTGTTAGGCTCCTCCCTAAGCTCCTCCCCTTTACCTTTACAGCCTCACGGACCATAGGGGTCAGCCATGATTATTTTTTTCGCCGCCATTGCCCAAAATGTTTACGCAGGGGCGGGGCTTATTAACAAATTGGCCATAACTCCTTAACCATAGGTCCTATCATCATCAAACTTGCTGGGTATGTGCAGAAGTCATGTGGTAGCATGTCCCTCAAAGCTTATCGAGATTAACCCATAGGGGGCGCCACAAATGCCCCCTGACTCTGATTGACCTGTATTACACTTGTACAGCTCATGGTGCTCTACAATATAGCCTCTCGGACAGTTTTTTTAATTTCCGCTAGGGGGCGCTGTTATTAAGCCCCAACTGAAGAAAGTTTGAGAGGCCACGCCCCTCACACCGTAAATCCGATTCATTTGAAATTTCTCACACAGGTGTATGTTAGGGTGTTCTACAAAAAAGCCTCTGGGACCATATAAATCCGCCTGGGAATATTTTCCGCTAATTAGCGTAAACTGAAAAACATGGTTTTAATTTCTCATGGAGCCTCGGGGGACTATGACACACATGCCCGTAAAAGATTAGTAAGAAAGCTTGAAAAACATGGCCGCCATTGACCAAAACGTTTACACAGGGGCGGGGCTTATTAGCAAATTGGCCATAACTCCTTAACCATAGGTCCTATCATCATCAAACTTGCAGGATATGTGCAGAAGTCATGTGGTAGCATGGCCCTCTAAACTTGTCGAGATTAACCCATAGGGGGCGCCACAAATGCGGAAAACCATAATTCAAAAATGCAATGTTTGACAGGCCACGCCCCTTTCCCACTGACTCTGATTGACTTGACATTTCTTACACAATAAAGCCTCTTGGACCATAGGGGTCAGCCATGATTATTTTTTCTTCCCTAATTTACATGACCTGAAATTCAGTCAAGTGATATCTACTTTGTGGATTTCCCAACCTATCATCACCAAATTGTGTACACAGCATCAGGGGACCAACATACACGTGTGTATAACGTTTTAGCCAGATAGCTCAAAAACACGGCCGCCCTTAACGAAAACGTCTTCGCTAAGAGAGGCCATTTTCCTGACGTTTTGCCACGATTGCGACCTTCGATCGGCCACAACTCGGGACTGCAGTTTGGAAAGCCCGCGGCGGAGGTTCGTAGAAGCTTTCGGGCCCGGCCGACGGGCGGGGCGCCGCCGACGCGGGGATTGGCGGCCTGCGCAGGGCTGCCCGTACTTTCAAAATCTCCGCGGGATTTTCTAGTTATTATTATTATTATTATTATTATTATTATTATTATTATTATTATTATTATTATTATTATTATTATTTCTTCCAAAAAACACAAAAACTCCAAAAGGCATCAAAAGGCACAAAAAGGCAAGGCACGTGGAACACACAGGGACAGACTCACCAACAGGTACAATGCTCGGACAGGGAACAAAGAAACACTGGGAGTTATATACACACACAAGACAGGGTAGACAACGAGGGACAGGTGAAACACATTAGGGAAAGGAGCAGTAATCAAACAGGAGGGAAATTTGACAGGACATGGGGAGGAACAAGACAGACATACCAAAATAAAACAGGAAACACAGGGAACCACCAAAACAAGACACGACAAAGACAGAACATGACAGCAATGGCAGTTTGGACAATGAGCACATCTGCATCGTGCTTTGCATGGTCTGTGATAGACCCTGCCCTCTCAAGTTTAACACTGAGATAAACCAAGAACCGTTGTCTGTTTTACCATACATGGAAAAACCTGCTTTGTTCTACGTCACACAAGCCAGGATATTAGGCACTAGGGGGCCGTGGACGGCATCGGAGTGTTGAGGCTGTGCACAGCCACCCCAGACAGTAAGCAGGGAACACGTCTAAATGCATGTACGTCATTATCTGACACTTTGGTAGCATTTACCATGACTGTATTACATTATAACAGCATTTATAGCTCAGAAAAAATTAAAAAGCACAATAGGTGCTTGTTAAGGTCAATAGCCTATAAGTCTTTTTGTGGAAAGTGACCCAGGTAAGTGGCGCAAATGACTTTAAATGTATCATGATTATGCATAGGTTAACTTACTGAATGGACATGAATTTGTTAGTTATTTGGCCCCTGTTTTTTCTCCTTGTGACTTTATGCCTTCTTAGCCATATGTCAATTAGGCCTGGTGTTGAACTCATTTGCATATTTAAAATAGATTTTTCCGAGAAACTTGTAAAACAAAATTTTTACTTTTCATGTATACTTTCACTGTGTAAGTTTGATTTTGATAGGAGTAAAGGAAAAAATGAAGCCTATTTGGGTGTATTTGGGGTAGCCTATATTCCATTACTAGAGGGGATGCTGGTCCTAAATATAGCCTACATTTGATTTGATTATATTTTCATAACATGTGTCTTTTATTTATTTATTTCCTTTCAGCACAAATGACATATTAATGAAAAAGCAGCTTTCTCTTTTTTCACTTGTGAATACTGACTTGTGAAAAAGCTCTAGTATCACTGTATGGGGGGGAGAGACAAATCTAATTCCTGAGAGGCACCTGTTACACCCCTGGCAGGTAAGCCAGGCAGTTTTTCAGGTTAGAGGCCAGTCTAAAAGCAGGATCGCCATCACCCATTGCAGTACGATGATTGGATATTCAATAAGTGTGGAGCTCATGTGCATATTCAAATTGATTTAAGAAGAAACTTGTAATACAAAAAAAGTTACTTTTCAAGTATACTTTTACTATGTAAAGTGTTATTGTGGTAGGAGTAAAGGAAAAAATGTGGGTTTATTTTGGGCATGTACGATTAGTGTATTTGCATATTAATATAGCCCCATTGGGTTGTATTGGTGTCTCGCCTTATTGGCACACATCTCGGATTGATGAGAATTAAACATATTTCCTCAACTAGGATTTCTTAGGACTTTAAATGTTGTATGTTGTTCTGGACACCTCATAGAAATTATCTGAGCTGAAAAAAATTATTTTACAATTAATTCTATTTTTGGCTAGCCTGGCAATCCCAGACCTGCCACTAGGCGCTGGCAAATTAAATTTGCTGCGCGTGTTGGTCTGGACACGCTCCGTTGAAGCTTTATCAAGAAAGCCAGAAATCTGGCTGGTGGTTTTCAATTGGTTCTGTCTAATATGGGCGCGCCAGAGCCCTTTATATGGTACTCTGGGGAGGACGTAACCGGATGACGACAGTGACGTGCATGCGACATCGAAGCCGTGATAGTAAACATCAAATATGGCTGCGGATATGTTGTGTGAGTTTGAGACTGCTTTGGCCTCGACCCTTAACGATTTGGAAGACGGCACTCAAATCTTTCATTAGCAAGTAAGTGGAATGTTCTATTTTGCCGACCGACAACTGCAAACGTTTAATTTAACAGTTTAACAGCTGTTCGCTAAACGAAAGGGGCTTACGTCGCCTTGTGCATCGCTCTGATTGGTTGTAGTGCTATCCAACTGCGTGCAGTGGCATTTGAAATGCACGAGTAGGAGCCACCCCTTGAGTTGGAAATTACTAATGATCGTGGCCAGACCCTAGCCTGGCGCTACCAGACCATCGTACTTCATTTCATTTGTACAGAAGGTCTGGAAGTGCTGTAATTGGCAAACGTTAACTCACTTGGAGGCGGGTGTCTGTTGAAGTTTAAAACTATTGGATCTGCTCAGTGCCACTCTGGATTAGCCAACCAATCGCATAACGTTTGGTCGTGAGCCGGCTTCTGACGGTGCGTTCAGGGAACTCGGAAATTTCCGACTTCACTGCATATTGTAGTCTATGGATCTACCGGTACCTGGCAACGGTAACTTGTTAGAGCCTAACGTTTAGTTATTTGGATGAGAAAGTTGTAGACGTCCATACTTTCCCGAGCAGATGCACTGGAACACAGACAGGTCGGAACTCGGAACTACCAAGTCGGAAATTTCCGAGTTCCGAGCGTAAGGGAACGCAGCATTCAACTGAAACTGGAGCGCGACTTCGACCCGTCGTTCTCAGCCACTTCCTCTGTTCGCTGATTGGATACTCAGAAATCTGTTCGGAAAAATCTCACTAATACGCCCCACCACCAGACTGACTACTGAAGGGAAAATTAAATTTGGGCGGAAGTAGGTAGGCGGGCGGAGCCAGGCTAGCCAGACCCTCTATCGTTCAAGATATTAGGGTCTGGATTTCCAGGCTAATTTTTGGCCCCAAAATGCCTTACTTTGCCTATTACTGAACCTTTAATTCTTGTGCTTAAATTTTGCCAAGGTTCATTTTCAATGATGAAAAACAAAGTAATGTGATTGGCTCTTGCATGAGAAGAGTGGATCCTGGTGAAAGAATAATCCCAAATGGAGTGAGTGAACCTCCCATCACTGTTGATAGTCATCAATCAACTCATGGAGACAATCAATCGTTCAACAGCAGAACGGCTTTCAATCCATCAGTGAGAGAAGTCAAGACACTCTTTGTCCTTGATGGGATTAGTTTCTATTGTGAGTGAACATGAAGAAAAGAAAGAAACATTAAAAGTCCGTCAAACTATATACTGAACATGGTACTGCACCAGCATGAGAGCAGCTTTGAATATACAACCTTTAAGTACTGCTCAATGATTGACTCCTTCATGAATTTTCTCTACTTATGACATCTATTGCAGCATGTCCGTCCTGGGAGAGGGATACCTTACTTTGATGACTCTCCCTGAGATTTCTTCAAACTTTTTTTTAATCCCGGTAAAGGGTTTTTTACTGGGAGTTTTTTCTCAGCCGAGCTAAGGGTCTAAGGGCAGGGTGTCATACTGTATGGAATGTAAAGCCCACTGAGGCAAATGTCTATTTGTGATATTGGGCTATACAAATAAAACTGATTTGATTTGATTTGATTTGATTTACTGGACCTCTGTTTCCTCACATTATCACATATCACAGTCATGTGAAAAAGTGATGTCAACACATTGATTTGGTTGTTAATGTTAACTTCATATTATCCATTCCTCCTGAGCAGATCTTTACATCTTTACACACTATAGTTTAATTCCTTTAAATCTTTTAAACATTCTAAGGATGACTTTTCCTCTTGTTATTTCATCAATGTTAACTGATGCTTCCATGCCATTGGCTAATTATACTCCTGGGTCAGGGCTAAGCCCCGCCCAGCCTGTTTGTCTTATGTGGCCTAGCTCTGCTCCTCTGTTTTGGCTTTCAGATTTGGATGTTCGTCACATTACTATAATACAGCTGTGTTCCTGTTGACTGTCCTTGTCAAGTTGACCACTGAGGGGTGATGGATTTACTACAGCTTGTGAGAGTTTGGTTTGTATACTTTATAATTATGCTCAGAATAGATGAATAACTATATCATTCTCTTCTCTCATATCCCTCTACATCCTCCGTATTCCATAGTTTTGTCTGGTCCACTGTTCTATTGTAAAATACTTTTGTAAAACAATATAAATACATCATTGATTTTGTTTTTTTAAAACCTGTTTTTAATTTGGTTCTACTCATGTGGCACTTTGGGATTGGCTTTTTAACAATGAAAAGTGCTTTACAAGTGAAATGTATTATTATATCAAATGAAATGAATGATTTGAAATGATGGGGAATAGAGAGAGAAGGCCGCATTGGAGGGACTTGAAGGGCAGCAATTCATTTCTATTCTTTATTTGAAAAAAGAGACCGTGTCAATTCATTCAAAATTCTTAAAAATAAATAAATATAAATGCAACCGAGTTAGTAGCTAGTTTTTATCGGCAGTCCCTTGGTCTGTAGTGTTAATCCTTAAGTAAATTCACCATAAAAATAAATAACATAGAATTACGCTTATTATGCTGTATAAAACAGACAAGGAGGAATTATATATTGATCAGTGATGGCATCTTTGGGTGTTGACTAGATATTTTTTCTCATTGAACTTAAATAAGTGATGAGGACTCCACTTCATACTGTATACCACTGACGGAAGAGACAGCCCGGCTGAATGCACTTTCTGTCAGTGGGATTGTGCAGTCCCCCTAGCACCTATGTCTAAAGAGAGACAGTCAGATAGAGGAGGAGGAGCTAAGCCAAGCATCCTTTGGTAAACTAAACAGACCCTGCGTCCAATCCCCATACTTCCCTACTATTTAGTATGCCAAAAAAAGATTTAGGATGTCCCAATACATGCATGTCAATTGTAGTATGCTAAAAAAAATACATAAATGCCCCACTAACTCCAATAGCATGTTGGATTATTCGTCTTTATTCTTGACATTTCTCAACAAAATGAAAAAAAAATCTTCCTTATCTGTTTTTTCTCTCCTGTGGCCCTAAAACTCTTCTGTACTTTAGTATGTAGTGTAGTAAAAAGAAAAAGTATGTGATTTGGAACGCAGGGAGATACTTTTGAACTCGAAGGTTTTCCCACGTGAGCAGTTTGTACTTTT
The DNA here is from genome assembly GCF_949987685.1 of Ammodytes marinus. Classification (NCBI taxonomy): domain Eukaryota; kingdom Metazoa; phylum Chordata; class Actinopteri; order Uranoscopiformes; family Ammodytidae; genus Ammodytes; species Ammodytes marinus. Next base: position 25,379,546 of record NC_137222.1, on the reverse strand, counting down.
CAGGATAGTGATGAAATTTGCAAAGGTTCTTATCTAATGTTTGAAGTGTTTGTTTGCCACTGTGTGGCAGTGCTCTTGGCCATATATATATATATATATATATATATATATATATATACGGTATATGTTCTACACTGTGTGCACAATTATTAGGCAAGTTGTATTTTTGAGGATTAATTTTATTATTGAACAACTACAGTGCTCTCGGTCAATCCAAAATGTTAATGAACCTAAACCTGAATGTTTAAGAAAGTAAAAGTGAGGTTTTGTCTTTCTTACGAGAATATATATATGTGCACAATTATTAGGCAACTATTAGTGTGCAGAATTATTATGCAACTAAATAAAAAAACTAACATTTTCCCATCTCACTTGTTTATTTTCATCTGTTAAAGTGAGAATAATAAAACAACTCAAAATTTACAAATAAAAATTTCCGACATGTCAAAAAAAAAAAAAATCAGTGACCAATATAGCCACCCTTCTTTTCAATAACTGTCACAAGCCTTCCATTCATGGAGTTTGTCAGTTTCTTGATCTGTTGACAATCAACTTTTTGTGCAGCAGCAACCACAGCCTCCCAGACACTGTTCCGAGAGGTTTACTGATTTCCTTCACTGTAAATCTCCCGTTTAAGCAGGGCCCACAGGTTCTCAATAGGGTTTAAGTCAGGTGAGGAAGGGGGCCATGTCATTATTTTTTCATCCTTAAGGCCTTTACTGGCTAGCCATGCAGTTGAGTACTTCGATGCATGTGATGGAGCATTATCCTACATAAAAATCATGGTCTTCTTCTAAGATGCAGACTTTTTCCTGTACCACTGCTTGAAGAAAGTATCTTCTAGAAACTGGCAGTAGGTTTGAGAGTTGATTTTGAGGCCATCTTCAACCCGAAAAGGTCCAACTAGCTCATCTTTAATAATACCAGCCCATACCAGTACCCCACCTCCACCTTGCTGGCGTCTGAGTCGAAGTGAAGCTCTGTGTTACTGATCCAGCCACGGGCCCATCCATCTGGTCCATCAAGAGTCACTCTCATCTCATCAGTCCATAAAACCTTTGACAAATCTGTCTTCAGATATTTCTTGGCCCAGTCTTGACGTTTCAACTTCTGTGTTTTGTTCAGTGGTGGTCGGGTTTCAGCCTTCCTTACCTTGGCCATGTCTCTAAGCACTGAACACCTTGTACTTCTGAGCACTCCGGGTAGGTTGCAGTTCTGGAATATGGCAGAACTGGAGGATAATGTGTTCCTGGTAGCTTCACGTTTGATTCTTCTCAAATCTTTGGCAGTTAATTTGCGTCTTTTTTCCTCAATACGTTTCTTGCGACCCTGTTGGCTATTTGCAACAAAACGTTTGATGGTTCTGTGGTCACGCCCCAATCTCTTAGCAATTTCAAAAGTGCTGCATTCCTCTGAAAGACTTTTTACAATTTCTGACTTTCCAGAGTCTGTTAAATCTCTTTTTTGGCCCATTTTGCCTGAGGAAGAGAAGCTGCCTAATAATTATGCACACCTTGATATAGAGTGTTGATCTCCTTAGGCCACACCCTCACTCATTACACAAATACACATCACCTGGTATGCTTAAATCCAATAAGCACTTGGGTTTATACAGCTTGAAGTTGGGAAATATGCATAAAAATTATGATATGGCCAAAATCCTCACTTGCCTAATAATTGTGCACACAGTGTATATATATATCTATGCTCTTAGCAACATATGAAAGGTGCAGTAAGCGGAATGGTTCTTTTAGCTAACTTCCTGTCAGTTACTGCAGTTAGCAGTCCCTTTGCTCATCCCTACGTCACCACATTAATGCACTGTCTTCAAGCAGCGAGTTATCTAGCATCATCTCAGATCCATAAGTGTGATAAAAACATGATAAAAACCATCAAAACAGACATTGGGAAGGATTTTTACCTGCTCCGCCATTGTAGGCGCATACACATTCACCCATCTGTCGCTCTGGCGTGCACCGGCAGTGAGACCATGAGTGAGACGGGTGTCGGTTTGTAGCGTTCTCTCTTGTGATTGGATGTTAATTTTGGGATCCCCCGAAAAGTTTATTTGCCGATTACATGCAGAGCAGTTGACTGAGAAATCGGCTTTATGAAACGCGCACATTATGTAAGAGGGGGTTTGAAAGTACTGGGATCTGATTCAAGATAGATATATTCAAGCATAGACCTATTTCCCCTTGCTTCGGTGACAGACAGACAGACAGACAGACAGACAGACCCCTTAATACTGTAAATCTCTCCCTGGGCCCACCACTTCCTTTATTTTCTCTCCCTAAAGACAATAATGAGCCTCAATTCAGAGGGTCTTCAAGAAGTAACTTTCCCTATAGTTCCTCTCTCACTGCAATAGGAGGAAGTCACTGAAGTTAGAGAAATTCATTGATTTCACTTCAAGTAGCCTAGTGTATTGCCAGTCCAATTCTGAAAATTAAATGTTTATGTTTCACAGGAGCATGTTCCATATTTTTGTCTAGCACTAATCAGGTCTGACCTGAAAGCTGGTACCCGAAAGGCCCAAGGCCAATGGCCATTAACTGAAGAAAAGAAGCAGTGATATTCTCACTGACACTCCTGTAAAAGAAGAGAAAAGCACAGAGGACACCTACCCTGAGTTCCAATCCCCATACTATCTTTTGATCATTCTGCATGTAGCTGGTTTAGGGATTATCTCTCTGATAGACAGCAGTCAGTTAAACTCAGAAGATACCAATCTGAGTTTTTAACTGTTACAAATGGTGTCCCACAAGGCTCAATTTTAGGTCCAGTTCTTTTCACAATTTATATAAATAACATTGTTTCATCGCTAAAAAACTGTCATGCCCATCTATACGCTGACGACACAGTACTGTATTGCATTTCCGATTCGGTGCACCAATCTATTCAGAACCTACAAAGCTCTTTTAACACCCTGCAGGACTGTCTAGTGGACCTCAGGCTGGTTCTAAATACAGACAAAACCAAATATATGTGTTTCTCCAGAGCAAGAACTACAAATTTGAATGATTTTAATATTTTTACAAATAATGGATTTTTAATTGAAAGAGTCACAGAGTACAAATATCTTGGCATCTGGTTAGATGATAAACTCACTTTTAATTTTCATATAAAAAATCTTGTTCGTCGACTACGACAAAAAATTGGCTATTTTTATAGGAACAAAACCACCTTCCCTTTATTTAGTAGGAAAAGGATTATTGAAGCAGTTTTCATGTCTGTCCTTGATTACGGTGATGTGGTTTACCGGCATGCATCACATTCATGTCTTAAACTCCTGGACTCTGTTTTTCACTCTGCTTTAAGGTTCATCACAGGAGATGCTTATGACACACACCATTGTCTTTTATATGAAAAGGTTGGGTGGTCCTCCCTTAAAGAGAGACGTGACGCACATTGGCATATTTTAATTTACAAAGCCTTGACCGGGAAGCTTCCTCGTTATTTAACTGAATTGCTGCAAATCTCAGATGGGCTTTATCAGACCCGCTCCACTGACATGCTTATGCTTTATGTCCCACAAGCCCGGTCTGAGCTAGGAAAGACAGCTTTTAGCTTCAGTGCCCCTGACTCCTGGAACAACTTACAGCAACAAATTAAACTAAATAACTTCATATCCTTTAACCAATTTAAACAAACTATTTTAAATCTGCCAAACTCTACCTGTAACTGTTTTAATTAGGCTATATTGTACTCTCACCCATTTAATTTTAATTGCTACCACTTAATTTCACCACTGTGTAAATGTTTCAATTGTTTTTCTCTTCACCTGTTGTTGTGTATTTGATGTATTTGCGTTGAATATTGTTAATGTATTGTTGTTTTTCCTTTGAATTTGTTTGAACTCGACGTCATTGAAAATGAGGGTCACCCCTCAATTGGTCTCTCGAGGATAAATAAAAGTTAAATGAAATAAATGAAAAATGTTTAGTATGGTAGACAAGAGATTTAGGATGCCCCAATTCTTGGGGCCAGATTTAGTATGGTTAGAAATACCCGGATGTCTGCTACATCTGGAGAGATTTTAAGTGTAGAGTATGAGATTTGGAACACAGGGTGAGTGTCTTGTACTATGTATGGAGTGGTTTTCAATGTCCCGGACAGGAGAGCATTCCTTTACCATGCATGATGATGTTTATGAGCTAATTATAAAAAATATATATATAAACTTTACTTGTGGATAGTATTGATTAATCATATATTATTATACAAGCAAGGAAAAATAGCCTATGAAAAATCACTTTTATTCAGTTTGGCTACTAGTTTTTGTGTGGTAATGTAAAAAGCAAAGTGTCTCAACTCGGTTTACCCTAGAAAAATGTAGGCTAATACAATAAATAAAATATATGTAGGCCTACATGCTTTTATTTAAGGAAACATTTTTACCAGAGCTTTTTTTTATTTTTTACATAGCCTATCACAGCTTTCTTATTTTTAGCCCAGTTCTTCTCATTCAACCAAATCAAAAAGGATCTTGTCCATATCAGCGCCTGCCACACAAAGACTCTAGCCATGCCTTTTAGGCCTTACAGAAATGTGCCTGTGCAATCAGACAAAATAATAATAAATATGCTAGTAGTTCATAGGATTGGGGCCACACATTTAACCCTTAGGGCCCGTTATAATATTAGGCACACTTGTACCGCTAAGGTCCGTAAAATGGACATTTCATTGAGGTAGCTATAAAAAATATTATACATTATTTTTTTTCTACTTTTTTTTGCCAATTCTTTTCCCCCACATCTGACCTAACTATTAATATAAAATATTCATGAATTTTAAAAGATTTTAACCCTTTAAATGCCAGGTTTTGGTCATGATGCCATCGTATTTCAGATGAAAAAAACTGAAAAACTGAAATATTTTCAATATACTACATGCAAACTAATTTTTTTTGTGTTGAATTATTAGGCCTGTGATGTGTCAATGATGAGCAGCAAAACTGATTTTCAGGCATTATTATTTTTTGTGCAGTGTCAAATACTCACTCTCGTACCGCTAAGGTCCGAAAAAATGGACATTTCCTTGAGGTAGCTATAAAAAAATGTATACATTATTTTTTTTAACTTTTTTTTTTGCCAATTCTTTTCCCCCACATCTGACCTAACTATTAATATAAAATATTCATGAATTTTAAAAGATTTTAACCCTTTAAATGCCAGGTTTTGGTCATGATGCCATCGTATTTTAGATGAAAAAAACTGATAAAATTAAATATTTTCAATATACTACATGCAAACTAATTTTTTTGTGTTGAATTATTAGGCCTGTGATGTGTCAATGATGAGCAGCAAAACTGATTTTCAGGAATTATTATTTAAACGCATCAATTATGCTTTAATGGCAGTGCGTTGAAAAAATGGTGTTTGAATGGGTGTTAATGGACGTTTTATGGACCTTAGCAGTCTGAATGTAACTCTTGTTTGTATACAGTGTATTTTAGCCTTACTGTAAGAGCTGAGCTGGAAATAACATTATCATATAAAAATACACTTTCTTACCAGATTTCATGCCATATGCATGAACACAGCCAAAATTATCCAAAAAAGTAAAAATTAAATGTCCGTAAAATGGACTAAGGGTTAAAAAAAAAAAAGTTCTACTTTATTAATAATTAGCCTAATATATTTTTAAACGTGTGGCCATAATCCTCTTCCGTTTTAAACAGACCAACTGCTTCTGGGTTATCTTTCCTCCCGCTACGTTCTTGCCAACACAGTCCAGAATGATTCAATCAAATGAATTCAGGCTTTATGATATAAATCAGGAAGCGCTTGTTAAAGTCGCCGGGACGCTCGGATTCATGAAATAGGTAGAGAAAGCAGGATGAAAATGGACTCCGCCTGTCCGGGATTTTTCCGGCATGCATTGGTACTGTTCACAAGCGAACCGAATATTTAAATTAAAAGAACGCATTGCGTCGTGCGTCGCCATTGGCTAGCGGCTCACAGCGTATTTTTTCAACGAGCCGCCATATTAGGAAGCCAAACCCCTCTTTCATTAGGATAACTAAGAACAGGTTGATACATTCTCCAGGACGGTTTACGGATGTGCCGGTTGTTGTTGGGCGCTGGAATAGAAACCGTTCACCTGTACAAGCTGCACCTAGGTTTGTTTAGTTTAGCGCTTTTGAGCCGGTGTATCTAGCTAGACTTTTTTTTTAAACTACTCTCCTACAATGGCGACCGCGACCGCAACTCCGACCGGTCAGAAAAGCACGTGCAGCCGTAGCGGCACGCCTCTGAGCCCGACCAGGATCACCAGACTGCACGAAAAACAGCAGCTCCGGGACCTCAACGACCGGCTGGCCGTGTACATTGACAAGGTCCGGAGCCTGGAGTATGAGAACAGCGTACTGCACCTGCAGATTAACGAGAGAGAAGACGTGAAGAGCCGGGAGGTGAACGGGCTCAAGGCGCTCTATGAGACGGAGCTGGCCGACGCTAGACGCTGTCTGGATGACTCGTCCAAGGAGCGGGCCTGGCTTCAGATCGAGCTGGGAAAGATCAAGTCCGAGCATGAGCAGCTTGTACAGAAGTAAGCCTCTCTAACTTTAATCATGTTGTACTCAGCAATACGGAGAGAGCACAGGGCCATTAGCTAAGCGCTAAATGCTGACTTTGATTTTCGTGCCACTTTTGCACGCGCAAGTCCCGTCAGGGAGTCGGTTACGTTTTCTCTACTGGCGAGAGCAACACTCAAACTCGGCTTTTTAAAACCTTACTATGGCATTTTACATTTTAATAATGGTAAACAAATAGTGAACAAGATTGATAGTGACCGTTAGCATCCCACCCATCTGTGATGCATTCCCAAGTTTGAATAAAAACACGAGCGAAAAACATACAGAAATAAACAAGAGAAATAAACAAGAGTTCTTTAGTGAAATGGAAGTGTGTGTTTTGAGACTGGCACATGGACACGTTAAAGCGTTTACTGAGGATGACGGGCATAGTTTTTGGAGTATTTAGTGTTTGATATGATTTGAAGTGTTTTTTTCTAGCAAAAGTGTATTCATTATGGACGTGTAGGCTCATTACATCATTTTATTATCCAATTTGTATAGATTTTTTGTTGTTGTAAATCTTTTTAAACGGCACCATAGCAGTTGACGCTCATGTGTTTGTCTGTCTGACAGAGGTTGACAGCCGCATGGGTTCCTCACAGCTGTTGACGTCACGTGAAGCACATGAATAGACGAAGTGAAGTGTTCCCCCTAAAAGTGTGGTGATTCAAATGCAATGTCAGAAATACAACACCTCTTGGTCAATTAACAATTCATTTTTAAATCCATTATTTTAAGGATCACTGCTTTCCCCCACATAAGCACGACGCAGCAGTGTTGTGTTGCGGCCCCCACAGCTGTGTGTATGTTGTAACATGTATTTGTTCACGTTCCTTTATGATGCATGTCAAACAAAACTAGCTGCAAAACGCTGATCTCACAAGCGTGGTAAATCCCACAGGCTGGTAGTAAGAATGTTGCGCAGGGTTGTTGTTATAAGGACTGCAGTCCATTAGCAGAGTACACACACTCCACACAAGTGGTCAGAGCAGCAGCAGCACCTGTGTGGAGCTGCTTGTGTTGAACAGAGGAAGTACTGTGTGTTTGTGTGGTACACAGCTGGCAGTGACCACCTGTTTGTCTGTATCAGGGCAGGTGTCTCTTGACCAGTTGACATACATTAGATCACTTGATCATTTCAATATATTTTTAGTTAGTAACTAGTAGGTTTCCTGATTTCTCAAGCTCTCTTAGCATTACGTATCATTGACTATATTTACATGCGGTACTCCGATATTAACCCGCTTCAGATCATACCGACTAAGACATTGCCATGTAAACACCAGTTTCTGCTTGTCAGCATAAGCTCATATTCAGACTAACCCATATTGAATTAAGACAGCTGGAGTAGGGGTGTGAACGTTTACAAAAATGTCTAACCGTGTACACGACGTTTTTTTTTTCGTGTACACGGTTAACCGTGACGTCATTGTCCTTGTGCGCCCGCCGTCTTGTAGGCGCGCACATACACACACATACGCGTTCGTTCGCCTGTAAACACACAGTTACAACAACTTTGAAAAAGGGAAAATTTGAAAAAAAAAAAATTAAAAACGGTTTTCGTTTATTGATTTTTCCTAAACGGTTATGATTTACTAAACGGTTACACGTGTACATGTGCACACCCCTAAACTGGAGTATTCTGATATTTCTCACATTATTGTGGCATACACACACACCATAATCCCAGTAAATATTCCGATCTGAGTTTTTGTGGAATTCCGGCATTTGCTGCAGTTGTGACGCATGCCCTGGTTTATGGCTGTTATCGAGAGTGTACACATTCAACAAGGCTCCTTTAAAAGAAGCTGTGTAATTTTTGGCTGACAAAACGAAGCACGCTGTGTGTTCACGTGACCGGCGATTGTGTTGTAGTTGGTGGCGATCAGAGCGCTGAATCTAGAACTACTCTATGCTACTGACGAAATCACACAACAAATTGTGTTTAGTAACAATATTTATTCATTAAGGCTATATTTGGCTGCTCCACCTTAAGTCAGCCCAGCCAGGTCAGGATAGTTTAGTTTCAGTTTTGTTTTCATCTCAATTTCAAACAGCTGTTTGCATCAGTGGATTGGCTCACTACAGCAGGAGTCAGTCTAAAGCCAGTGATGATCACTCAAAACAAAATGATAAAATAAAGCTATCTCTTCCTCCCTCTATCTGTCTGCATATCTTTCTCTCTCCACTGCACATTCAGTCACTACTATCCATCCAGGAAGCAGGATTATAACCTCATTTAGCACTTTATTTTGTTTTTGATTATTTTAAGAATCTATTTCAAATAGCCTTTGTGGACACAGGCTATTTTGTAATTCACTGTGGGCTTTTGAAAAATAAAAAGCGCAAAGGTAATTGAAAGCAAAGTCATATTTGTCTTTATCTTTGCCTTTTTGTATTGTTGATGAGCCGACCCGTGACTCAAAAACCGTGACACGATCTGAACCTGCGGCCTCATTTATCAACCGTACTTATGCACATCTGTGCGTAAGTAGGGCGTAAGAACATTGCAATGCAAAGTATGGGATTTACCAAAATGTACTTAGACTTATGAATGTGTGTAAATTTAAGCACAGCTCTGACCATGCTTACGAACAGAATCTAGTGGTAGAATAGCGATATTACAAGCACAAAGCATTTCAGAGTTTCAACGTAATTTAAAGTCATACATTTGTTTGTTTAATCATCATCTGTGTTTAGGACCTCTTGTTTTATAATCTAAGTATCTTTAAGAACACTGATCACGTTTCGTAGGTAGGTTAATGAAACTGAAAGTAGATATAATATCGCCAATAGGCTATATATCAATGAAAACAGACGGTCAAAACAGCGTCCAAATGAGCTAAAATACAATAAACAGTAACATGGCACACTTATTTTTAGGTAAGCTCTAATTGATTATTAATTAAATTTGTCACACGTTGACATGTTTTGAGGCGGAGGTTCCCTCCGACACTCTCTGTGTCTCATCTGACAGCACTCAGCTGTGAGTTGAGCTGGATGAGCCGCGGTGACTCGCCAGACTCGCCAATCACTCATTTCACTTAGTAACTCTAATGTTGTTAGGAATTTATCTACATCTCTTATTTATTGAAAGAGTTTATGAATGACTGCACGTATAGTTGTCAGATCGCGAACCCCAAACAATGCCGTTGCCTAACAACAAATATCACATTTTCCCATGCAGCAAGCTTTCTTTTGTTTTAATGCCTGCACTAAGTGAGCCAACAAAATATGTTTTGCTTTGATTCAACCTCGTTTACAAGGGTTTCCATTTATGTGTTGGAGAAGTTTCTTTTCGTTGCCCTCTTTGCCATTGTAGCGGAGAGGGGTAAAACACATTCACATGGTTGATAAAGGGATGTGTTGTGACCATATATGGTTAATTGGAGGCGTTTCTGAATGCAAATGGTCTGAGCGTGAACGAGCATGGTACTTAAGAACATGTGGGATTTATCAAGATTGATGACTTACTGGTGTGCGTACGATAGGCCAGCGCACGTTTGATAAATACCGATTTTTTTTGTTGTTGTTGTACTTAAGCACATACTAAATTTCATTCGTAAGAGTGAATTTAGAACCTTTTCTACTCACTGTTGATAAATGAGGCCCCTGGAGTTTTGTGATCCGTTGCACCCCTAGTCCATGTTGTCAGTTGGATCCCACATTGCCACCAGTTTTCTGACTGATCATTCTACCATCAGTAAACACTAAAGTGATATTAGGCCGTTTGTATACAGTCTATGGGGCAGCCGCACAGCGCGCTCTGCAGCGACGCAACACTTCAGCTCTACAGTCTCGCCTTTGAGTTTTCTTATTCTTATTACCGTCAGATGTCCGCTGTTCTCCTCTAAAATATACAGAGAAATAATCTGTCCGCTGGCCGTGTTAACTAGGGGTGTAACGGTACACTAAAGTTACGGTTCGGTACGTACCTCGGTTTTGAAGTCACGGTACGGTACGGTTCATAGTTGAGGGAGAATGAACAGCTTTAGCTGTCAGTAACTAGCTGACAATATGTAACATACAAATAAAATGCATAACAAATATAAAAATACTGCTGCAATTCTCCAATAAATAAAATACCTATTAAATACTAGTGTAGGTGCAGTATAAACTAAAATTGCAATGAAAAAATATACAGTATTAATGGGTCTTTTTGACTTCAAAAAAGAAAATATTGCTGCAGCTCTCTTAAACCTGCAGTGTGTAGAATTTTGGGTTTATTTCCTAGCAGATTTTGTAGAAAGTAATTATAATAGCCATAAGTACATTTAATTTAGTGCATAATGGCTGAATTTTTTTTTTATTGTTATTTTTTCCCTTAGAAAGGGTCTCATATATGTCCATATAGCATATTTTGGACCAAGGCCTAGTGCCGCCATCTTGCAAGTGTCATGGTTGGAATGTCATCAGGTGCATTGTTTGAAATTTAGAAGTGTTCTTGTCCTTGAAGGTCACTGTAGCTTCTGTTATTATTCAAAAGGGGTGGGGTTACCCAGGGAGCGTTGCATTCTAGAACTTTGTAGAACTTTCTTGATGATGTCATATTACACACTGCACCTTTTAAGATGTTCTCTTATCAATATAAAAATTGCAGCATTAATTAAATGACAGCTTATGTATGTTAATTATAAAAAATAAATTACTGCCTGGGTTTGCACAGCTCCTTTTTTCTTCACAGTAACGGTGATAGTAGCCTAACACCTGGATGGTGCCTTCTAAAATGCGTATGCATGTTCGACGTGTTGCCTCATAGGCGATCGCAGTGAAACAATGCCCCTTCTGCCGACATTGTTCCAAACGTCTATCACTGTTTTCATAATTCACCTGGAATCTTAAGTTATCTCTCAAACGGGATTTGAATGACAGGGGGACGCCTGCAAGCTCCGGTTTCCTGTTGTCTTTCGTCATGCAGTTCGCTCTCTGTTCGATAGCACTGTATAACATCTTTATTTGCACTACTGATAGACTGTAAACAAGGGTTACTATAACTGCTAATAGTGATGCAAACGGAACACTAGAGCGGAGAGGTGTGTATCTCTTGCTCTGACTGCAGCTGGGAGGGACTGCAGCTGGGAGGGACTGCTGCGTGAGGACTCGGCCGCCTGTCAGTGCTCTGGGACGGGGGGGAGTGGCCGTGGTGTCACCCACTGCTCGTTTAGAAGTTAAGAGCGATACATGCTTTAACAACAGGGGGGAGTCACCAATAACACCAGAAGAAGCGGCTAGATTGGTCGCTTTTTTTGAAAAAGAGTCGCCAGAGGGGTCTGAAAAGTCGTTGAATATAGCGGCTAAGTTGCTAACACTGCCTGACCCTCATGCTCACCTTGGAGATAATACACTCTCAATCGCTGGCTGCAACTGCGCACGTGCGAGCCGAGCCGGAGGCTAAATGGTCCGGGGGGAACTCCGACGACAAGTTTTAAGTTCCACAACGCAAAACAAGCCTGTACATTCGCCATATAACGCTATGTGCGCCACAAACGGACTGCGGTCCACATCTGTAACACCAAATACGTGCCTGTACTGTCACGGTACGGTACAAATACGTGTACCGTTACACCCCTAGTGTTAACAGACCAGAGCAGCCACACAGCGCACCTCACCAGCGCCACTATTCATCTCACCGGTCTACTTTTTCTTTTTTTCACCAGACGATCGCATCGCTAAAATAGATAGAGAAATAATCTGTTGATTCTGATTCTGTTGAAACTCAACATTTATTAAATGTAGCCTGTAATAAAATGATGTACTGTTACTGCTTCTCCATACGTAATCGGCCTGATATGCATAACCTCCCCGGGACTTCAGACCCCGGTGGAAACACACACAGCCACGCGGCCCAGGAACTAAGGTTTGTGGTCGAGGAGTTCCTGGAACTCAAAGTTCCTGCTGGTTTTGGTGGAAATGCGGCTTTAAGGCTCATTTATGCTCTACGTTAGATACGCATACGGACGGAGCCTTCTGTCCGTACTCTGCGTACATTACGTGCGTATTTCTGCACGTATCCTGCAAGCTTGTGGATGTGTACCAAACGGACAGAACGGAGCATTACTACTGGAGATCACGGGGGGCGCATAGCCAACAGATCACTTTCACTTACTGTACATTTGTTTACAAACACAAACGAAAGACATAATACTTTAGAAAAGGTCTTAACTTTTGAGGAGAGGTTTGTGTGAGTTGGTACGAAATGACATACACATTTATCTATCTATGAAGTTACACGGCCGGGGCACAGGGACAGACAACTACAACAGAGCAGCATGAGCGGGGATCGCACGGGGAAGAATGTCGGCTAGACGGCAGGCTGTCGGCTAGACGGCAGGCTGTCGGCTAGACGGCAGGCTGTCGGCAGCAATAGAGAAGCACCGGAGGTCCGTGCGAGACTAGTTTGTTTGACATGTCGTGATTGATGTGCTCAGACCCCGCTGTCTATAATACAGCCTCTAGTTAAGCCTCTTCCATTGCCACGGTAGTATATCGCTAAAGCTGTTTCTTCCATGCACCTATTATAAAATATGTATTCCAGTTAATTCACCGTTTGACTCTTCTTCTTCCTATTTGAGTAACTTTTTACTCTGAGCGGCGATGCTGCCCACTAATGGTTGATTTGTTAAATGTCCATTCCAACATAAAGGACGCATGGAAGTATGAGGGCAGTGACGGATATAACGTTGTAAACGTACGTCTCTATTTACGCACGGGATTGGAGCATAGCGTAGCCTTTAGTATAATCCTTAAAAATATTTTCTGGTCAGTTTGTACTTGGGACAGTTTAAAACAACCCAAGAAACACCAAGACACTAATCTTAGCAGGAAAAGCTGGTATTTGAGTATACTACACTCTGATGAAGCTGTACAATGATTCATTCCTTTTACTAGAAGTATCTCTCAGGTGACGTGTTCCTAGAGTCCTGTCCTGCGTTTCAAATCTCCTCCTCTTTCTTTTTTCTATTCTACATACTACATCCGACGATAAAAATAATCTAGTTACGATGCAGTATGCATACTATTGGGACATACTTTTACTTATTTATTTGATCATAACATCACGCTTTGATCTTGCCTCTTGCTTTTATATCTGTCGCATCCCCGTTTGTTTTCATATGGAGGCTCCGGTTGATTTGACATCCCTTCAGGTTCGCACTGGATTGTGGGTCAGAATCGGCCAAATAGGATGCTGTTTTCAACACTAAAAATCTTGGCCGGATGTAGTAGACATCTGGGTCTTTCTAACCATCCTAAATCTGGCAACACAAATCGGGACATACTACATCTTTTTTCTACCATACTAAATAGTAGAAAGTATGCGATTCGGAACGCAGGGTTGGTTTGGTCCTATGTTTCAGGTCTGGGTTGGGTCGGGGGTTGGAGTGTTTCTCAGTAGAATGTGAGGAAGCAGACATACCACATTCCACTCATAGTTTGTTCACTCAAACGTCATGAGGCACACACCATCAGTAACCAGCTGACTGCTTCACTCACAAGACATTGAAAGAGTTCCACTGTTGACTTGGTTAACCCAGGCTCATTACTAGGGTTGGATGGACATTGGACAATCCAATGAGTTTTTAGAAAGTGAACTATGTGGCTCTCTTGGATATTTGTCAATGGATTTTCAATCCAAAAACTCCAGGAATTTTTATTTGAGAAAAAGCAGATTTTCAGTGCAATCATGATCAAATTGTTGAATTTGCAGCTCTCTCTTGGTGCAGTGTGTAATATGAAATCATCACAACAGTTGGTCTCTATGGCTCCCGTTCAGAGAAGCAACAGAAATTCTTCAAGAACATTGAACTGGTAGTTCTGATGGACACAGTGTGGCCAACTGTTCCATTCTGTTTTTCTGTAGAACTGATGACATTCCAACTATGACACTTCCAAAATGGCGGCGCCCATGCCTTGGTCCATGGTATAGAGAAATATGGAGATGTAAGAGACCCTTTCTAAGGGAAAAAAATAATAATTCTAAAAAAAATTCAGCTACTATGCAATAAATTAAAAGTACTTGTGGATATTATAATTATTTTCTACCAAGTCTGCTATGAAAAAAAAAAATCCCAAAATTCTACACACTGCAGGTTTAAAGGTTCAGTAAGCAGAATGGTCAGTTTAGCTAACTTCCTGTCAGTGACTGCAGTTAGCAGTCCCCTCCCTCGTCCCCACATTAATGCACTGCGGTCTTCAAGCAGCGAGTTATCTAGCATCATCTCAGCATCATCTCAGATCCATAAGTGTGTGTGTGTGTGTGTGTGTGTGTGTGTAAACGTGTTATGTATTCTCATTGTATATTGTGTATCTGTACAAACTCGACGTCATTGTAAAAGAGGGTCACCCCTCAATTGATCTTTCGAGGTTAAATAAAGGAAAATGAAATGATAAAACGTGATTAAAAACCATTAAAACAGACATTGAGAAGGATTTTTACCTGCTCCTCCATTGTAGGCGCATACACACTCACCCATCTGTCGCTCTGCACATGCACCGGCAGTGAGACAGGTGCCGGTTTGTAGCGTTCTCTCTTCTGATTGGTTATCAGTAGTGGGATCCCCGAGAAGTTTATTTGCCGATTACATGCAGAGCGAGTGACTGAGAGATCGGCTTTATGAAATGCGCACACTATATAAGTGATCACTGTATGAATAAAGAGCGATTTAACACTTGTGTTAACATAAATACATTGCTTACTTCACCTTTTAATATCCTCTGTTCTGATCCTTGGTGAACACAAGCTGGAGCCTGTTCATTTTAAACTTGGCAGACCATAGTCAACTGGCAGCAGAAAGCACCGTTACCTTTCAATGCTTTTGACATAATCTACTCCATTTACAGGTCCTCTATATGTCTATAATACTAATATAATATATTTCTTATTCTTAAATTGATTAAAGATCTCCTATTATACTACTTTTCTGGTCTTAATTTCTCATTAATGACTCCTATAGAGCAACCTGACACGAATCACAGCACAAAAATCTATGTAGATTTTCGGGAAATGCTTCCTCTCATCTGGGGATTTCAGCATTATCTGTCAACACTGGGCTTCGTCCTTCTCCGTCCCCTCGCCCCCCTCCTGCAAACCCCACTCCGTTGTGATTGGTTACCTTCCAGAACACTTTTAGCAGCGCGCGGGCAGATTTGAGCGGTGGGGGCATGGCCGGAGCTTGTCTGAGCACGTTGCATGGGAAATCCGGATTGATCTACATGGATAAATCCCGGAAATTTTAACAAGTGAATCGCGATCGGCGTTCCTAGTGTTTAGCGCTCTGCACAGCCACCCCAGACGGTCAGCAGGGAATACGTCTAAATGCATTTAAGTCATTATTTGATACTTTAGTATGGATAAACATGACTATAAATCATTATAACAACGTTTATAGCTCATAAAAGTTGAAAAAGCATAATAGGTGCTCTTTAAAGTCTGCCCATATTGATAAAGGCCAGACACATCTACTATGTGGAGATTTGTGTCTATTTAGCTTACATAATATGTCCCCTTTCATAATATAAATCCATGTGCGTTTGTGATTGTTCTGTTTCATCTATAATGTTTTTCATTAAGTGGGTGAACAGACCCTTTAAAGTCTGCAGTTTCTTTGATATCGTAAAATTATGATTTGAGACCTTTTTTTCATAATTTGGCTTTTTGACTTTGAAGTGATCATAACGATCCTAGTGATCATCTGTCTTGACTGACTCCGCTTGGGGCCGTTGACCAGCTGACGATGGAGATGAAAGTGAAAGTGAAACTGAAGATGGAGCAGTTAGATGAATACATATTGTAACCAAACACAATAATGTGTTGTGTCATCTACTTTAGTAACCTACAGTAGCTCACCTCGCCCCACACTCCTGGAAATAAAAAGTAATTTTCCAAACTTGGGGAAAAAAAACGGTTTTCTTTCATTTATTTTCCCTAAACGGTTATGATTTACTAACCGGTTACATGTGCACACCCCTAATGTGACTGTTTATTAGCAGACCCAAGCCTAAAGCCCCTATCTCACTGGGCTGCGACTGTTTGCGACAAGTTGGAGACACAAAATTGCGCCAAAATATGCCAATTTGCGACAAATTTTCACTTGCAGTCTCACTGAGTTGCTACTTAGGACACGTTTGCGACAGGACTGCGCGGCTCTGCGACTCATGCGAGGAAATTGAGACCTCCGCGAACGTTTGGAGACAGTTTAGAGACTAGTTTGCGAATGCAGTCTCCAACTTGTCGCAAACAGTCGCAGCCCAGTGAGATAGGAGCTTAACTCTAAGCAGCTCTCTACCTGCATCACTCACCATGCTTTGTCCTCTTCCTCAGCTACACCAAGAAGGAGGCTGAGGCGGCTGGCTCTCTGGGCCGGCTCAAAGAGCTGGATGCCCAGCTGAACAGTAAAGAAGCTGTGCTAGCTACAGCCCTGTCTGAGCGGAGGGGACTGGAGGCTACGCTAGCAGAGCTGCAGGAGCAGATGCATGAGGTACAGCTCCTCCCAGTAACAACAGTGCACAGAGACCCATTGATGTGGAAAGGCTTTGAATTGACCAACATGTTCCATAGTTAAGAACATTTTCATAAACATGTGTAACGTTATGTGAAATGGTTCCTTGAATTACTTTTGTTTCAAATCTTAAAGAAGGTTATGGAAACTGGGTAAGATTTAATAGAAGAGTTTATAAAAAAAGTGATTGGTAAACATTTGTGTGGGAACCCTGTCAAAGTATATTGGTGAATATTATTTTATATTCAGTCTTGTTCTTGAAGACAACTTGTGATTGCTTGTCTGGTTCTGTTTGAGCAGTTTCTCTATTTCTAGCTGATCCAGACTTGTTAAACTGGAGAACTATTTTCCATTGTGTGTGTGTGTGTAGCTGGATGCAGGTCTTGCTCAGGCCAAGAAGCACCTTGCTGACGAGATGCTCCTGCGCATCGACCTAGAGAACCGCTGCCAGAGTCTGACTGAGGAGCTGGACTTCCGTAAGAGCATGCATGAGGAGGTGAGCCATGCACCAGGTCAACACAGACAACACTTTGCCATAGAATCTATTCACTACTCAGCCTGCACATTTACAATGTACATCCAGTTGATTGTAAATATTTTTCATCACATTTCATTTTAACTTATCTACTTTTTACTTTCTATTCTATTTTATACATACTGTTTTATATTGCACAGAAAATTCCTTTGCACTACTTAGTATTTAGAATGTATCTTATGTAAAGATTGTTTGTTTATCTTATTTAACTCTATATATTTTTTTTAATTATTTTATCGTTCCAACTGCACGATAGGTCAGAGATAAACGCCATTTTGATTCTGATGTATGTCTTGCATATATCTGAACAGACAATAAAAGACTTTGACTTTGATAAGCAGGCTGGCTGTCAGATTTATTACCTCATAGAATTACATTCACATTTTTTTCCAAAGCTGACTTACAATAAGTGCCACCCACATAGTGTAGCAATCCAGTCCACTCCACCACTGTCCTTGAACAAAGTCCAGATTATTTTTTGGCATTTTCAAGCTTTATTAGACAGTACAGAGTTGAAATGGGGAGACAGAGAGAGAGGGGGGATGAACTGCAGTAAAGGTCCACGGGCCAGATTTGAACCTGCGACCACTGCAACGAGGGCCAGAGCAAATATGGTACGCACTCTATCCACTATGCCACCGGAGCGCCCAGTCCAGGGCTGTTCTGATATGTTTTTTATGAACTGAGTGGTTTATCATAAATGTATTAGTGTTCAGATAATGGATGACAGTTTGGCCATTCTGGAGTTTGAGCTGCTGGTGGATTGAATTGCATTAAACCAGTACAGGTCTTTGTACCATATCATTATATCAATGAACGTAGGCTCTAACCACCTGTTTGTATGTTGTTGTTTTTTTATCATAATGAATTGATGTGTTTTTATCTGTGCCTAAGCAGTTATTCTCAAGTTGAATGTGGCTCCTGTCTTTGTGTAACAGGAAGTGAGAGAAGCGCGGCAGGTGTACGAGAGCCGTCTGGTGGAGGTAGACTGTGGACGTAAGGAGGAGTATGAGTACAAGCTGAGCCAGGCTCTCACTGACATGAGGGACCAGAACCAAGAGCAGATCATCAACTACAAGGACAACATGGCCACCACCTACCTCAGCAAGGTATCTATATATGACACACACATTCATACTAACACGCCAAACAGCACCTTACACACTTCCTGTATGTCAGGAAGTGAGTAACACTGCTCACTTCCTCTTTGAGTGTTGATGAGCAGTAAAGGCTGTGTATGTTACGGACTGTGTGTGTGTGTGTGTGTCTGTGTGTGTGTGTGTGTCTGTGTGTGTGTGTATGTAGCTGGACGACCTGAGCAGAATGTCTGAGATGAACGGAGCGTCAGCCAGCATGGCGCGAGAGGAGCTCCAGGAGTCCAGCCTGAGGATCCAGAGCCTGACTGCACAGATGGGCTCCCTGCAGAAGGAGGTAGGCTCCTGCTGTAGTCCCTTTATCACATGACCATCTCTTAACTAGTGCTGTACCAGTAGGGATGGGTCCGATATGGCTGCAAGCTACATATCGGACTGACAACTCTGATATCATTTTTTTAAATTATTATTATTATTATAATTTTTTTAATTAAATTATTTTAACTATGAAAGAGTGAATGAGCAAGCACCGACATGCGGTGGAGGGAGAGAGAGGACAACACTTTCTAGTTAGACATACAGTATCAGTGTGTTAGCCACTGAGCTAACCAAAGCTAACCCCAGTCAAGGAAGTGGAGAGGCTTCTGCTCTTTGCTCTGGGCCCTGCAAAGTAGCAGGGAAGAGCTTAGACATGAGTCTTCTGTTTACAAAACAATACCAACAAATGTTACTATGTAAAATCCAGCCAGAGAGAGGACTGTTTTTGTGTGACTCTATGCAATATTTTAATGAAAAAATAAATTATAGTCTGCCTTTAAGCTCTTTTATATTGGAATGGCTGTATTGCTTAAGCCTTCCTAGCCTTACACATAACATCACCACCAACAAAGAAATGTATAATAATTATGATATCGTATCGGTATCGGCCGATATCCAAAACCCAGATATCGTATCGGAACTAAAAATAGTGTATCGCTGCATCCCTCCTCTAAAGCTTCAGTGTGAATGCCTCGTCTTCCCCTCTCTCCTGAGTCAGTGCAGCTCCACACAGCCAATCACCAGCACTTTTACATCTTGGCACATCAAGCGTGAAAATATTTTATTGATTCTCGACAGTATCGAAGCATTTCGTGGGTGCCAAAAAAGTATTGAACTTCGATACTCAGCCCTCGTTTAATACAGAGCCTAGGCTCTGTAAACTGGCATGTTGCTAGCTACGTTGAGCCCCTCTGTTTACATAGCAGTTCAGAGCCTATGCTGTGTATTAACACTGGATTTTAGTTTCTATTGGTTTATTGACGCAGCAGGTATTGTATGCTAGTGGTCATTGATAAGATGTCCCTCCTACACAGAGCCGTGTGTGGCGTGAGCGTATCACAGAGCTGGAGGCAGCGTTGGACCAGGAGAGAGTGTCCCACCGCAGGCTGCTGGCAGAGAAGGAGCGCCAGCTGGCAGACATCCAGGCCAAGATGCAGCTGCAGCTCAACGAGTACGAGCAGCTGCTGGACGTCAAGCTGGCTCTGGACATGGAGATCAACGCCTACCGCAAGCTGCTGGAGGGAGAGGAGGAGAGGTGAGGCTCTGGACGCTAACGCGCCCCACACACATCCTACCTCTACTGCGCGTCTACCTCGCGTCTGCGTCTGACTTTTGGTCACAGACTGTGAAATCAACGTAGAGCGAGCACACATCCAACCTCAGACGCACTGCTGAGGCGCGTCGGAGGCACGTCTGCAGCGACGCTCCCCTTCACCTCAGGAGGCTCGCCTATTTTTTTCTGAGAGCAGCGCGTCTCTCTCGCGTCTGTGCTTTAACTGATAGAGAAATACTCTGCTGACAGTCATACCAGCAGCATTCACTCTAGTTACACGTTTACCCGGTGTGTTTATTTCAAAATAAAACATCCCTCAGTCGTATACGCGAATAATCCCTTTATTTCACGATTTAATTGTGCAATCAAAATCCGAGGGATTTAAAACCTAATTTTCAATTAGTTCTGGCATTTCATTTTTGGATAAATGACACATATAGAGATCCAATATAGTGAAGAAATAAAAAAGATCATGATGAGCGCAACAGTTTTCCGTTGCTCTATCTGTGTCTACGGCCTTCTTCTTCCCCGACCACACCCCCCTCTCTCTCTCCCGTATAAATCAGTAAAGTGATTTTTGAAATACTCTGCTGAGAGGCATATTGACTTCATACTGGCAGCTTTCGCTGTAGTTTCACCATTTCCTGGTGTGTCCCCTTCAAAATAAAACTTCCAACAAGCAGCAGCAGCTGCTGAGACGTTGCATGTGTGTCCGAGAAAAGTCCGAGAGAGGCAGCAGTAAGGTAACGCGACGCGCTCCAGAGGTAGACGCAGGATGTGTGTGGGGCGCGTAATGCTCCATTTCAAATCTTGTCTTTTAAACACATAAAATGCTGTATTAACTCAATATATTGACCAGACTGACCTGAGGACTTCAAATATAATACTGTCTAGTTTACACAAAAATAATTAAATACCTTCATGCTGTCTTGGTCAGATTTTTGAAAATTATAATTAAAAAAATTAAACTGAATTGTTCTTCATTTTCATGATTGTGTAAAAAGGGTTTGCAGTTGAATGTTCCTCTTTAAGGCTCTCTGATGCCTGTTCAGGGCCCTGGCTCTCTAACCAGTGTCCCCCCCCCCCCCTCCAGACTGATGCTGTCTCCCAGCCCGTCTCTAACCAGTGTCCCCCCCCCTCCAGACTGATGCTGTCTCCCAGCCCGTCTCTAACCAGTGTCCCCCCCCCTCCAGACTGATGCTGTCTCCCAGCCCGTCTCTAACCAGTGTCCCCCCCCCCTCCAGACTGATGCTGTCTCCCAGCCCGTCTCTAACCAGTGTCCCCCCCCTCCAGACTGATGCTGTCTCCCAGCCCGTCTCTAACCAGTGTCCCCCCCCCCCTCCAGACTGATGCTGTCTCCCAGCCCGTCTCTAACCAGTGTCCCCCCCCCTCCAGACTGATGCTGTCTCCCAGCCCGTCTCTAACCAGTGTCCCCCCCCCCCCTCCAGACTGATGCTGTCTCCCAGCCCGTCTCTAACCATTGTCCCCCCCCCTCCAGACTGATGCTGTCTCCCAGCCCGTCTCTAACCAGTGTCCCCCCCCCTCCAGACTGATGCTGTCTCCCAGCCCGTCTCTAACCAGTGTCCCCCCCCCCTCCAGACTGATGCTGTCTCCCAGCCCGTCTCTAACCAGTGTCCCCCCCCCTCCAAACTGATGCTGTCTCCCAGCCCGTCTCTAACCAGTGTCCCCCCCTCCAGACTGATGCTGTCTCCCAGCCCGTCTCTAACCAGTGTCCCCCCCCCTCCAGACTGATGCTGTCTCCCAGCCCGTCTCTAACCAGTGTCCCCCCCCTCCAGACTGATGCTGTCTCCCAGCCCGTCTCTAACCAGTGCCCCCCCCCCCTCCAGACTGATGCTGTCTCCCAGCCCGTCTCTAACCAGTGTCCCCCCCCCCTCCAGACTGATGCTGTCTCCCAGCCCGTCTCTAACCAGTGTCCCCCCCCCTCCAGACTGATGCTGTCTCCCAGCCCGTCTCTAACCAGTGTCCCCCCCCCCCTCCAGACTGATGCTGTCTCCCAGCCCGTCTCTAACCAGTGTCCCCCCCCCCCTCCAGACTGATGCTGTCTCCCAGCCCGTCTCTAACCAGTGTCCCCCCCCCTCCAGACTGATGCTGTCTCCCAGCCCGTCTCTAACCAGTGCCCCCCCCCCTCCAGACTGATGCTGTCTCCCAGCCCGTCTCTAACCAGTGTCCCCCCCCCCCCTCCAGACTGATGCTGTCTCCCAGCCCGTCTCTAACCAGTGTCCCCCCCCCTCCAGACTGATGCTGTCTCCCAGCCCCTCTCTAACCAGTGTCCCCCCCCCCTCCAGACTGATGCTGTCTCCCAGCCCGTCTCTAACCAGTGTCCCCCCCCCTCCAGACTGATGCTGTCTCCCAGCCCGTCTCTAACCAGTGTCCCCCCCCTCCAGACTGATGCTGTCGCCCAGCCCGTCTCTAACCAGTGTCCCCCCCCCCCTCCAGACTGATGCTGTCTCCCAGCCCGTCTCTAACCAGTGTCCCCCCCCCCTCCAGACTGATGCTGTCTCCCAGCCCGTCTCTAACCAGTGTCCCCCCCCCCTCCAGACTGATGCTGTCTCCCAGCCCGTCTCTAACCAGTGTCCCCCCCCCCCCAGACTGATGCTGTCTCCCAGCCCGTCTCTAACCAGTGTCCCCCCCCCCTCCAGACTGATGCTGTCTCCCAGCCCGTCTCTAACCAGTGTCCCCCCCCTCCAGACTGATGCTGTCTCCCAGCCCGTCTCTAACCAGTGTCCCCCCCCCCTCCAGACTGATGCTGTCTCCCAGCCCGTCTCTAACCAGTGTCCCCCCCCTCCAGACTGATGCTGTCTCCCAGCCCGTCTCTAACCAGTGTCCCCCCCCCTCCAGACTGATGCTGTCTCCCAGCCCGTCTCTAACCAGTGTCCCCCCCCCTCCAGACTGATGCTGTCTCCCAGCCCGTCTCTAACCAGTGTCCCCCCCCCCCCTCCAGACTGATGCTGTCTCCCAGCCCGTCTCTAACCAGTGTCCCCCCCCCTCCAGACTGATGCTGTCTCCCAGCCCGTCTCTAACCAGTGCCCCCCCCCCTCCAGACTGATGCTGTCTCCCAGCCCGTCTCTAACCAGTGTCCCCCCCCCCCTCCAGACTGATGCTGTCTCCCAGCCCGTCTCTAACCAGTGTCCCCCCCCCTCCAGACTGATGCTGTCTCCCAGCCCGTCTCTAACCAGTGTCCCCCCCCCCTCCAGACTGATGCTGTCTCCCAGCCCGTCTCTAACCAGTGTCCCCCCCCCTCCAGACTGATGCTGTCTCCCAGCCCGTCTCTAACCAGTGTCCCCCCCCCCTCCAGACTGATGCTGTCGCCCAGCCCGTCTCTAACCAGTGTCCCCCCCCCCCCTCCAGACTGATGCTGTCTCCCAGCCCGTCTCTAACCAGTGTCCCCCCCCCTCCAGACTGATGCTGTCTCCCAGCCCGTCTCTAACCAGTGTCCCCCCCCCCCCCCAGACTGATGCTGTCTCCCAGCCCGTCTCTAACCAGTGTCCCCCCCCCTCCAGACTGATGCTGTCTCCCAGCCCGTCTCTAACCAGTGTCCCCCCCCCCCTCCAGACTGATGCTGTCTCCCAGCCCGTCTCTAACCAGTGTCCCCCCCCTCCAGACTGATGCTGTCTCCCAGCCCGTCTCTAACCAGTGTCCCCCCCCTCCAGACTGATGCTGTCTCCCAGCCCGTCTCTAACCAGTGTCCCCCCCCCTCCAGACTGATGCTGTCTCCCAGCCCGTCTCTAACCAGTGTCCCCCCCCTCCAGACTGATGCTGTCTCCCAGCCCGTCTCTAACCAGTGTCCCCCCCCCCTCCAGACTGATGCTGTCTCCCAGCCCGTCCTCTCGGGTGACGGTGTCCCGGGCGTCTTCCAGCCGCTCGGTGCGGAGCAGCCAGGCCAAGAGGAAGCGTGTGGACGTGGAGGAGGCCAGCAGCTCAGTGTCTATCGCTCACTCTGCCTCGGCCTCAGGGCCGCTCTGTGTAGACCAGATAGACACTGACGGCAAGTTCATCTGCCTCCACAACACTGGACATGAGGTGAGCCCTACTCTACCGCCACTAGGCTACAGAATCCTCATCCAGGGTCCCCGCAGATCCTTAGTCTTAAATTCTTTAATCTAAAAATAAGGCCTTAATTAGCATTAAAAAAAATCTTAAATCCATCTTTCAAAAGTCTTAAATGTTAAAGGCCTACTTCACCGGTGGGAATATGAAGGTGTATTGAACTCGGAGATCCTATGAAGTATAAATGTGCAAACATTTTTTTAAATCGGATCATCCTAGCCTGAGAAAAGGCAGAAAGAGTGTTTTATGGTCTCACTGTCTAACCCTACATTTCTCTTTCTGTGACATCTTAACACATAGTAGGATTGTATGACTGGCATTAGTCTCAAATCTAAAAATAAAAGATAAGATTTTTTTATATAAATTGCCGAATGTCGCGCATGATCTTGATTCATATATAGATGCCATCTCATTTATTAATGATGGATGCATTAAAAATCCCAAAAAGTTCATTTAGGGCCCGTGTACTGTCCACCTAATGTCTTTTTCCAGCGTTAAACGCTGGCTGTGCACTCGGGAGTGTGTCTACTGAGCGTTTTTTTCGGGCGCTTTTTTCAAGCGTTTTATGAGCTGGGAGAGAGAGCGCTGTGAGCGGGGGAGAGAAAAAGCTGATCGTCATTTGTCACTGTCAGACCTATGATCAACACTGGTTTAACTGTTTAGTCTTGCTGTTTTCTATTTAAATCGTTACATTTTAATATGAAAAAGCAGTTTCTCTTCATTCTTCTTGGTTGCCAAGGCAACGAGTCCCGACGATCTACTATCTGATTGGCCAGTTGAAAAAAGCGGCGGTGACGTCCCCACCACCTTTCTGAAAAGTTGAGCTTTTTTCAACTGAAAAAGCTTGACGCGTCCGCACAAAAAGGCAAAAACGCTCGGGAAAAAAACACTGGGCGCTGCGCCTTTTCCCGAGGCGGCCGCTTCTCATTGGGAATCAATTGAAAAAAGGCGCTTGCGGTGGGAAAAAGGCGTTAGGTGGACACGGGATGGGCGTTATTAATCGAGTACTCCTCGTTTCAAATGAACTCGATTGGTGGATCTTTTTTTTTTTTTTTAGTGTCTGTAGCCTTTAGGCCGGCGGGCCACGGCCGCCCCTATTTTAAAATGTTATATACGTGTACAAAACGGCACAAAATGGATAAAATAAAGTTTAACAAAATTAAATATTTTGATGCAAGTGCAATAAACTGAGCGTTGTGTCAAACAGCAACTGCAAATAACTGCCACCTCCGTGCCACCGCAGCGCAGCCTATGTTCTCCACAGCACCGCGGAGCTGAACACGGTCTCTCCTTTCTCTAGAACATTTTCAGGAATATAACTGCAGATTATTTCAAAGCAGATGATAAAGTTACGTTTATAAAAACTCCACAAACCAAATCTTTATTGATACTTTTCTATTATTTTGTTAAAAGAGAACTGGTATTATTGCTTTAATTGCTTATAAGATTAGCAGAGCTCAGGATAGGACTTTAAACGGGTCATAATTCCATATTTAGGCCTACTAATAAAGTTATATTGCTGGGGAAACAAGTTTTTCACCCAAACTGTATTATTCAAGCTTCTCGCGAAAAACAAAAAATAATTTTTTCTTGATGTTACATTTGAACACATCATGATGTCCTTTTACTGACCTTTGCCTAATAATCATTTTACTGAGCCGACCTGAACACATCACATTTGAACGTTTGCGATTTTTTTTTAAGCTAACTAGTTATTATCCTGCAGATTTTAATATGAATTTAGGGACTTGCTAAACAGTCTCTCGTTTGTTGATCACCGGTGTTTTGAATGAAGAGACGGTGGCGAGCCCGTCTGCAGTGGCTCAGCGGACGGGGTTTTTTTTTTTTTTTTTTTTTTTTTTGGGGAGATGGAGTTAAAGCGGGTTGAAGGAGTTTCTTCAACACAGTCGAAGGTACAACACTTTAGTTGAAGATGACCCGACTCTACTCGATATTTAATATTACATCATGTGACCTACTGGACTCCATAGCGGTATCGATAAGCTCAAACGTTAGGCCTATTGATTTCTGGGTTTTGAATATAGCGGAACCAGGTCCGTAGCCTAATAGAGCCGGTTTTCGGAACGTAGACAGCGAAACTGCACGCACACAGGCTGTTGTGTGTGTGTGAGAGAGAGAGAGAGAGAGCGTGATGCTGCTGGCTGCCGCGCGCAGCTGCTCAATTGCAAATATAGCATATCTATTTTGTGTGGGTTAGCGGGAAAACAAATGTTTTGCAGACTCTAAAACACATGAATAAATAGCCTAGACTACTGACAACCCCTCTAAAATCCACTCGCCCGTCCAGGCAACCAAAAAGCAATCTCAACTTGCCCGAACATTATTTTCACTTGCTCCGGGCAAGCGGGAAACCGTTAGTGTCAATAGCTGAGTATTGTGATATCAATTCTTGAGGAGAGAAATGGTGATACACATTGAAGAGAGAATGGTGCAGCCCTACTCTCCACATAATACATGTTCTGTGCTTTCAGTAACTAGACTGTTTTCTCTATTGTTGAATGACTCTTTCTCTAAGGACGAGGCCATGGTGGGTTATGAGATGATTAAGACCATTGGAAAGGATGCAGCCACCTACAAGTTCACCCCCAAATATGTCCTGAAGGCTGGACACAAGGTCGTGGTAAGAGGCTCCAATCTAGTCCCGGACCTGTCTCAGGAGTTTGCTCTTTTTCAAGTCCATCAGATGTCCAGTCTTAAAGCAGGCTCCTTTTTTCTCTCAGGCCTCTGCTGTTTAATGTGCTTAAGCTTCTAAATGTGTGTTTGGTAGCTTATTCAATATGCCACTTGTTTAAAAGAGTTTCATTTTAAATTCTATGTAGACAGAATTCATACAGCCACATGCTGTTAACACTTCTAGGTTTGCCTCAAATGTAGCAGAGAAGTAAGCATGCAGTTAATTCAGCCGGACTTTAAGCTACCAATATAGGAGAATGTGACTGGGCTCAATGGAGTGTTGATGTTTGTGTCCCTGATGACTGTGTGAAGGTGTGGGCCTGTGATGCTGGGGTGAGCTCCAAACCTCCAGCAGACCTGCTGTGGAGGAACCACGAGTCCTGGGGCTCAGGGGAGGATGTACATGTGGTGCTGGTCAACCCTCAGGGAGAGGTGAGACCAAACACACACACACATCCAAATCGTTGTCGCCTGTTTCACATTTGTTTATCTGGTTCAAAAAAAGCTGGAGAGCAGTGTTTCAGCCAGTCGTGTTGAAGGGATAAAAAGCAAATGTGTGTGTGTCAGGAGGTGGCAAAGAGAACCACAACATACAACGCAGCAGAAGAAGGTGAGGAAGATGATGAGACTGGACTGGAGGCTGCTGATGAAGACCTGTTCCACCAGCAGGTCAGTACAGAGCCATGAGCATGGCTCTACACAGTCCTCTATTAGGCCTTTCACACCGCTGCAAAATCGGCGCTAGTTCTGGGCTTGTTTGGAGTTAGAGCCAGTGTTTTGGTTTCACACCGCCAGAGAGCCTGCTCCGGGCCGTATAAACCGGGGGAACTCATACCCCAGGATTGAGCAGGGTTTGATAAGAACTGCTTGCGCCAGCGGCTGAGGGAGGGATTATCCTGACCAACCAGAGCAACTCAAACCTCATGCCCGCCATATTTAAAAACACCGCTACTACGAGACGTAAACATAATTACCGAACGTAGCGATCAAATTGACCGGCGAGAATACGCTGTATGGGTCCTGTTTGCTTAAGAAAGCAAAGCGAGAGCCAACAAGTGTAAAAATAAGACTTATTTGCCGCTGTTGTTGTGCTTAAAGCTAGCGGTAGCTTTAGCGGTAGCTTTAGCGTTAGCCACAAGAGCAGCGGCGTCGGGTGACATACACACACGTTTACAGTGACGTCATGACGTTGCTCTCTTGCCGGCTCCATGGCTGTCTCCGGTCGATGTGAAACCAACCGGTTCATAACTGGGATAAGGCTGTAACCAGTTTTGAACTGACCCCAACACCAGCCTGGAACTGACTCTTGGTTCATTTTGGTGTGAAAGGCTTATATAGGGCCCTCCATAGGCCTCTACACATAGTCCTACAGGCACGCCACTCATATCAACTTATGTTTGGTAAGAACTTGAAGTAAGTCTGAAGAAAAGGTTTAAAGTACGGGATAATGTATAGCCAATGGTGGTTCACTCCAGAAATCAAGCCAGACGAGGTTCACCTTTAAGAGTGATCCCTTCGCTATCCACTATCCTGCTTATTACATGGCTACTAGCTAACTCAATCAATTCATCCAAGCAGAATGTGGTTTCAAGTTAGCATTTATTGGTTTACAAACACTTTTATGTCTACGGTCCGAAAATCTTCCACTTCAGGGTTGTAATTTACTCAATAGCAACGGTGACCATGTCAATATGCGTGGTCTCGGCTGCAGTCTCATCAGACATTAATCATGACTCCTGTGTTCCCTGCCCACTGCTATGTTCAAAGTCATGTTGAGTAAGTGTCCCATTGTGTTTTGATGGAGTAGTAGCCGTTTGTCAGACGTCTGTCAGCAGATTGATATGGGCAGGAAGTGATCCATCAACAAAACAATGCTATAGGCCCTTTGCAATGGTAATTTTCCTCGTGACCAATCAGATCACAGGATTTCTCAGTGCCATGTATTTGATTAGGCATCAGTTCCATATCCATCTAGACTTGTGTGTTTCTGGCAGTAGGCCGGTTGATAGTGTGTTTTACAGCAGTGCATCATTGTAGGTGTTGTGTTTTGAAATGGTACCCTGATGTTTTGTGTGCAGAGAGAGCCGCGCACCGGCAAGAGAGACTGTTCCATCATGTGATCCTTCGGAGCCCCAGCCACTCTGCTTGCCAACTGTAATACTAGGATCTATTTTTCTATCTTTTGTAGTGTACTGCAATAAAATGTGTGCATTTTATTTTATTTCTCAAACTGCTTTTGGTAGAACTATTTTTAACTGAAACTAAAATGCGGTGGTATTGGACTGAAGTTGTATTTGTTGCACAGAGCCTTCAGAACCATGCAACAGGCAGCTGAACTGGAGTTTAGCTCACCCTTTTTAAACATCTTCATTTAGTTTTTTCATTGTATATTTAATTGACAGTATTATTGCATTATATAGTTGCTATATTTAAAGCCTTTAAAGTGAAGCTGCAGGATGTTGGTCATTAGATGCATAGACCTTCCTACCTGTATGATGTGAAGAAAACACTAAAGCTCTGCAGTATAAAATGACACAATGTATCCATTTCACAATATGGAGAGCTCTGTTTTGAATCAATTCTTCAAGGATCCTCAGAAAACCAATGAAAACCCCATGATTGTATTCCTGCAGCAGACAAGAGGCCAGTTGAAGTGTGATAGCGATTGTAGGAATCTAACGGAGGCTTTGGCGCCCCCTTGTGGTAGTATGGAAACAGAACATGGGACTGAAAGCTGTAGCCTGTGCCGACCTTCATGAGGATGTCTCATTTTTCTACATATAGAAAGTAGATCTAATGGCATTCTCCACACAGGGCTGTAATGAGATCCACAAGACATGACTTTGAATTTGCATTGCACCACAAATTACGAAGGTTTGATTTGATTGTATTCTTAACTTTTGATATGGGAAGTGTTTGAAGAACTTTTTGTGTTGGTGTGTTACTATGCATGCTATGGCTGTCCTAGCCTTTGTAGTTGAATAAATAAATGTTTTTTCTTGTACTTGTGCTGTGTGCTTTTTTCATCATTCTAACCGTACTATGGTCTATGATGAGACTTGTAGGCTACATTAACTATCCCAGGGTATTTGGTTTTTGAAATACAAATCAAACATCAGTTTTTGCTTCTTATATTGATAACGTTTTAAACTAGCGTCTTAGGCTAACTCTGGCTCACTTACATTTTGAATGTTGATTAGTGTGCAATGTCCCTGAAATAAAGCAATAAAAAAACTCAGTCAAGTGCTTCTGTCTGTTGACGAGCTTCATGAAGAAGCAGATAACCACTAGTAACTGGTTGGCTTACCGTGGTATCACTGTTTGATTGGCCAGACAACTCTCCTGACCTGAAACCCATAGTGAATCTATTGTCAAGAGGAAGATGAGACACACCAGACCCAACAATACAGACTAGCTGAAGGCTGCTATCAAAGCAACCTGGGCTTCATAACGCCACAGACTGATAGCATCCATGCCACGCCGTTATCATTCATGCAAAGGATCCCCAACCAAGTGTTGTGTGGATCAATAAACATTACTTGCAGAAGTTCAACATTTGTTTTATAAATCCTTTTATTTTATTTTGATTGCTCTTGTCATTCTAATATTTCAAAATGCTGGATTTTTGATTTCCATGAGCTGTAATAATCAGCTAAATTAAATATTTCAGTATACATCCAGAGTACATGAAAAGAAAATGAACTTTTCTTTGATAATCTAATGTTTGGTGTTGCACCTGGAGGTATTTGGATATTCTTTGGATTTTGAATGTTACACAATATTGTTTCATCTTGGAACATCCTTTAAAATGATCAGCCATTGCTGGATGTCGCACCAATCGGATGAAAACATGACCATCAGAAAAACAGTTACAACTGCCAGCAAGTAACTTGGGATCACACTACCGAGCATTGAACACATTTACAAAGACAGACTGGTGGAAAAGGCCTACACTGCTATCTGGTCGTTGTTTCTGCCTACCCCTTGTGACCAAGAACAGATCCAAATGATCTTTTGTCCCACAAGCCATAGTGTGTTATGTATGTTCTGTCAGTGTCTGATGTGTGGACTATCTGTTTGTCATTACGTCTGATGTCCTGTCATGAAGTGCGACTGTGCCGCAAACCCAACTGCCCCAGGGGGACAATAAAGTTTTCTACTACTACCTATGATACATGCCAGGCTCTGAGGCCTCTATTCAGGACATTCTGCTGAATCACATCTGTAGTGGAAAGTTAGTGCATTAAATGGAAATATGTATAGAATAAAATAACCCTCATGTAATCACTGAACCTTAAATGAATCAACCTTATTGTATTAACCATCACATTTTATTTTCTACATCAACACACACACACACACACACACACACATTAAACAGACCTAACATACAAAAGATTCAAATATAAAATAGCTTTTGGTTTAAGTGTATTCCTAAGAATCAAAAGTGCCAAAACTGTCCAAGGACCATCCAATAGACTGTCGCTCCTGTAACATGATAGCTGTGCATATAAAGACTTTACAACCAGGGACAAAGTGAATATCACACACACTCATTTGTTACATTCACGTAACATACACGTGTCATTGTACGGCTGAATTCTAAATGTCCAAATCTTCTTTGTTGTTTCAGTAGGTGCCTACAGTACAAACTTCTCACTTGATTCAATAACAATATTTCCCTTAATGTCCAACCATTTCATGAAGCAATACTAGAGCCGTGGTAGAAACTTTTCATCATGATTGTGGGGCTGTTACTGCCAGGTATGATCAAAGTCTTTAGTCTTGTGTCATTTGGTCGACCCAGGAGCCAAGATGGCTGCTGCTCAGGCAGTGTGTTGGAGATAAAGTGCTGCGGCATCAGCTCCAGCAGAGCATTTAAAGTGCTGAGAGAGAGAGGAGGATAAATGGTAAATGGACTTGACTTATAAAGCGCTTTCTAGCTGATTTTCTCAGCCCCAAAAGCGCTTTACATTTCTTACCACATTCACCCATTCATACACACACTCATACACCAATGGCAGTAGCTGCCATGCAAGGCGCCCTCTGAACCATCGGGAGATATTTGAGGTTCAGTGTCTCTTTGCCCAGGGACACTTCGACATGTGGCGGGTAGGCGGAGGATCGAACCTCCGACCCTGCACTTCAGAGGCGACCTCCCTACCCACTTCACCACTGCCGCCGAAGGCTGACATCGGGAGATCCTGGCTGCCTGCTCACACTATGGACTCTTTGTCTGGCTGTTTCCCATGCTGGGAGTCCTGTACAGAGGGAAGCAGTGACAGTCCACTGTGTGCCCTGGGCAGGAGGAGCACTACTCTCTGATTGGACTGTCTCCACTCACTGTACAGTCCACAGTGATACCTGAGAGACACCTGTGGACACACACAGATAGAATGGGCATTAGGATTTCACCTATGCATTTTCACCATGAACTGTTTCTGTTCCCTTATAACGATGTCAATTAAAAGACACCACCCTATTTCACACATAAGGATCAGGGGCCGTATTCACAAAACATTTTATCTTAGCGCTAAGAGTACTCCTAAGGAGCACTAAAAGTTCTTAGTAAGGAGTCATTTCTTAAAACCTATTCACAAAGCTGATAAGACAAACTTTTACTAAGGAATGGGAGGGACTCGTAAGCTAAGACTAGAGGGCGGGGTTGACCCTGTTGCTATGGATGACGTCATGTTCATACCTTCTATGCCTACAGTGATTGGCTGAGAAGGAATGAGAGCTAAGAGTGAATTTATGATAGTAACACTGTGGGAGATATCCATATCGTGTCTCTGTATTAAAGTTAAGAGTTTTTATATACAATTAATGACAAGTGACACTGATTTAACATGAAACCAAGATACTGCAGGGTTTCCCACACATTTGTTCACTATTAACCTACAATGATTTGAATCTGAAACAATATCCTCATTGAACAGCTGCACGCCATGCACTCTCAGTGTATTTCTCTCAACGGCGGACTATGCAGCAATAGTCAGACAGCGACAAACCAGGAAATTCACAATTAAGAAACAAAAAAGTGCATGCGGAAGGAAAAAGGCGAGACGCGCAACTATACAGTAGCGGACCTGTGGAATGGAGGAGATGGAAGCGCCACATATGGGCCTACTCTAGTAACAAATTAAACCCAAACGTGACACCAACAGTAACTTTCAGTGCATCGTAAACCCAAAGCAACTGCAGGTAAAGGGACTTAATAAATATTATTCTATATAAATATAAATGTAGCTATACTTTCTAAATATAGCTTTACTAAGATCATTAACCCCTTACAGCTATTAAAGGTACCTTTTATAAAGCTCACTAGCATTAAATCTCTCCAAAACACCATCAAATGATTGTCTGTGATTTACTCTTAGTGACTTAGGAGTCCTCTCGAGGACTCCTAGCTTTTCATAGATTTAGAAGCTAGTTTTAGCGCTAAAATGCTTTGTGAATTACACTTATCTTAAAAAGTTAGGAGTCCTAAAATTAGGAGTGAAACGCCCCTTATTTTTGAGAGTTACTCCTAAATCAGCACGTTAGGACCTACTCTTAGCCTTAAAATGTTTTGTGGGTACCCTTTAGCCTGAATAAACGGTTTCATAGCATCTTCTGTGGCCATCGGGGACTGTTAAGGACAAAATAACCCTCATGATAAGTGTTGACACTTTACAGCTAAGGAAAGCAAAGCATTCAACTTCAGGAAAGTAGTACAAGTGTATGTGCCATTTGCCCTGGCAGACTGCATAGGTAGATGTCAAAGCATTCATGTGCATTGTTAACCGCTAAGAACCTATTAAGAACCGGTTTGCTTTTCCACTGACAAGAGAGCCATGTTATGACATCACTGTATACGTCTGTGTATGCGCCGCTTTCCCGGCTAACGCTGGCGCTAGTTTTTTTAATTAATTGAAAATCCAAATGATGTGTAAATACTGCAAATAAATTATAATCAACTAAAACATATGCTACCACACCATACTTCAATTTGGCTGTCTCTATTCCTATGTTTTTGAGCAAATATAGGATAGTTTTGGTTTTGCATCCCTGAATAAAACCTGATTGCAGTTCGCATGTGTGTGTGTGTGTGTGTGTGTGTGTGTGTTTGCACGCGTGACCACGTTCTATGGGACTGTTCATTTGTAACAGAAAGCCAACGTTATGTTGATGTCACGTATTAATCACACACACCTCTGAAAACTGCAGACGTTTGTTTCCTCCCGTGAATGGAGCAGAATGTTTCTCCTGTTGCTTCCGAGAGCAACTGCCGCCCGCGACACAGACGTGGCCGTTAGCAGGAGTTATAGGTCCAT
Source organism: Ammodytes marinus (assembly GCF_949987685.1). Classification (NCBI taxonomy): domain Eukaryota; kingdom Metazoa; phylum Chordata; class Actinopteri; order Uranoscopiformes; family Ammodytidae; genus Ammodytes; species Ammodytes marinus. Next base: position 25,345,172 of record NC_137222.1, on the reverse strand, counting down.
GGTTAGTAGTTTAAAACACAAACTAGCATGCTGCTATGTTTGGCCGCACGCAGCTACTGATCCTGGGTCAGCCACAACGTTAAAGTGACTGTAGTACAGAGCGGGTGGGATGCATGGGGCGGGTCATTCTGCACATGCGTTAATTGCGCTAAAAAAATTAATCACCCTGCGTTAATTTTGACAGCCCTAATAATAATAAAACACAGCATTACACCTGCACCCACACCTCAGCTCAGCACACTCACCAGGGTCCAGAAGAGGTAGATGGTGAAGAGGGCCACAGTCAGAGCGATGAGCCCCACAGCCTCCAGCCGGCTGGAGAAGTGCAGGTGGTCTATGGCTCCACGGAGGCACAGCCAGCCTGAGATAGTGGCCAGGGGCGTGATGAGGAGGAAGCACACCATGTCTCCAAACAGAGTGCGCTTCTCCTGGCCCAGACCTGGCTTCCCCAGCCACTACAGCACCAACACACACACACACACACACACACACACACACACACACACACACACACACACACACACACACACACACACACACACACACACACACACACACACACACACACACACACACACACACACACACACACACACACACACACACACACACACACACACACACACACACACACACACACACACACAGGCACAGTTAGCTTCTAGATCAATACATGAGTGAGCTGCATGCTACTGAAGCTTCATGGTGTACCTCCAGCAGAGACCTAGACTTCCTTTTGACAGTGAACTGGTAGAGGCAGAGCTCACAGGAGCTGCTCCCTGAAGCAGACAGCCAGTGCTCCAGACAGTGGCGGTGGATGGTGGCCAGGCTGCCAGCACACTGACAGGGGGACAGCAGCTCCTCCTGGGCCCCACCGTCATGACAGATCCGACACATGGGATTCTCTGCCACTGCACTAGACAGGAGACCAGATAATCCATGTCAGTATGTCATAGTACTCTTCTACAGTATACATTCTATTCATCTTTTGTCAAAGGTGATTGCAAGTTGATGAGAATGTCCCTGGAATGAGTCATGCCTTCCCTCTCAAAGATCTCCCTGACATGGACCATGGCCAGGGCCTTTATTCACTAGTTCTACCTGAAAACTTTCCTCTAAAGACCAACACACATTTTACTAAGGTTGTGTGTCTTTGGGTGCGGCATCAGATGTAAGTTGGATATGTATCGTTTCATTTTCCAGATGGTTCAGTTTGTGTTCACAAAGGCAAAACTAAATTGTAAACAATAGTCACATGTACAGAAATACTATTCAATTATTGGTCAGACAGTTTGATAGTCCACACCACATTATTGAGCATCAGCAGGTTATTTCATGTGGATCGCATATTGTAACAGCCAGAGTCTATTAAATATAGTGCCACAAGGTGGCACTTTATGTCAATAAAAAATAGATAGTATATAAAATGGATGTAGCATCCGGGCTGACCTCAGTTATTCAGCCTGCATCCAATCTTCCTCTTCTATGCACGTCGCCACATTTCCTCTTACCAAAAAAGGGCATTGATGTGACTCTGGGGGAGGGAGATACGCCCATCTAGCTGACATATACCTCTGAGGCAAAGTGAGGGCTAGCGGGCGGCTAGCTTTAACTCAAGAGGCCACGCCCCTAATTATTCACATACATTTTATACTCCAATAGAATAAAAACTAGCCTTTTTACAAAAAAATTCACCCCCCTCAGTGTTGTCATGGAGATATGACCTAAACATACAGACTAGAATGTTTTTTTGTACCAGGCCTTAAATAGGTTTAATAATGCTGTGAAAACGGCACATTTAACATGGGAGTCAATGAGACATTGCTCTATTATGAAACATGCCCCTAATGGCCACTCTTTTCGTCACTTTCGCTGGATGCTGGTAGAACTCGCTGTGGTTGGGGCTTGATATTAAATGGATGTTGGGAGAACAACTTCCCCCAGGATTATTTCACTGAAATAAACACTGTGATGGTTTTAGTGGTTACCTTACTTGCCCCAGGTTGAATGCTGTGAAAAGATTTGAATTAAAAAGGTCATTTAAATCCATCCACCAGCAGCGACCTACCACTGTTTGGTGTTAGCGTCCGTCCCTGGAGCCACTATCTGAGGCTCCAGCTGTCTGTAACAGTGAGGATGCTCCCCAGTGGAGCCTATGGTCTGACCAGGCAGGGGCTCATCAGACAACACACACACATGGGCCAAAGGACACTGCTTTGGCAACACCTCTGCCAACAACTGGCAGTGATCGGTTGTCATGGCGGCAACAATAGGAACCTTGTTTTACATGGATTCCACCATCTAGGAATATGTGTGAGAGAGAGAGAGAGAGAGAGAATTCAACTAGACAATGGCAGAACAGAGATGGTTTTCGATTTGATTTTGATGGACTCACATTGTCAACTGTCATAGACCAACACAAACACTACACAGCTGAGCTCTAGGAGCATGGAGGCAACACTAAAAAAAGGTTCTAGTGGTCATTAAACATGAGCAGACAGTTTGGAAACAAACCAACATCCAGCTGTGGAGGTATAGCTGATATGAACAAATCCCTCACTGTTACTGTTAGTAGGCCTACAGTAGGCCAAGGTTGAGGCAGGATCATGACGCCTGTTTAAGGTGGATTCAGTGATTATGGAGAAGGCTTGTTGTCCTACTTTCTGTCATAATCAATTCATATCTTTTGTCATAATTCCAAACCTGGCTGTACTGTGTGTGCACAGAAATAAAGCCAGTGTTCAATACACAGCCTAGGCTCTGTAAACGGGTGTGTTGCTGATTTTGACAAAGTGATTTTGACAACAAGCATTCTCCAGAATCGCTGACTCCCTTTAACTAGGCAATGTTCACTAGCTAATTGCTATCTTTGCCTGTCAGGTGCTGAGCAGGTAAAGTAGCTTGTGGGTGTATCACTGAAAACCAATGCAAATGTTATGCTATTGAGAGACTTCAGGCAAAAGCAAAACAATGAGCTAAACTTGGCTAACAGGGGAGCTGCAGAGTGTGTGATCTATCACTGTGCAACATTCCATAGGCCCATTGTTCTTAAAAAAATATTGATTGATGCAGCTTTAATATAGAAAAATGAAGGCTGACTCACAACGGACCTGTCATTTAATTACCCACAAAGTTTACTTTGGCAATAACTCAAAGCAGAGACTAATATTTAGTCACAATTCTAAGTTGACAATTTTCTCATCACTTATTTCATTTGCATTTTATCTCAGTGAATGACACAGTGCCAGTGCCACGCGGGCCTGGAGAAGATGTCAAAACTAATGCAGACATATTTTTAATTGGAGGATGTCACGGTCCTCACATGGACAACCCATGTAGCCTAGGCCTACTGTCAGTCCAACAGGTGCAGTTTTGTTATACAGCAATGGACTGTATTAGAACAACGTTAGCGCAAATGTGTCAATAATGACAACGTCATTCAACAAGTAGGCTAGCTAATGTTCTGTGTACACCAACAAGTAGGCTAGCTAATGTTATGTGTACGTATCAACAAGTAGGCTAGCTAATGTTATGTGTACGTACGCCGACACACAGCGGCTCAGTGTTGGGATAAATCATGAGGCACGCTCTGACAACTTTTAGAGAAGCTATAGCCTTTAGCATAGCTTACGGGTCAGCTTACACGTCTCATCTATTTCGGACACATGCCACAGACTTAGCTTCAGTCGAAATCTTGAAATTGAAAAATATAGTCCTGAGTACCAATATCTCCTCCTCCCAACTCCGCTATTTGGTCGCTCTGGAGCCTACTTCTTCTTCTTTGGTCAGGCAGACTAGACGCAGCTATGACGTATTGCTGGCCCCCTCTGTTTGTTATTTATCCCAAAATCATTTTGTATAGTCCAGTATTGTGAAGGTAATCCACCAATGTCTTTGTTTTAACCAAATAATCCAGATTCAGCGCAAATTAAAAACTGTTCCCCCATCTGCTCCAAGTTTCCTGAAAAGAGTCCTCCTTTGACTGGAGTGTAGACGATCTGTACTTCCGCTTTGAGCGTCTTCTTAATAGACGGGACATTTTCGCCACCTACTGTAGGCCTTTCCTTGTTACATTTTTCTTTGTATGTTGCATGAATGCTGTGTTGATTTTTATAAACGCAATAATTTTGTTCATAAGCCCAGGCATAGACTAAGGGTCTGTAAAAGTAGGCTACAACAATATTCTAGGCCTATTTGACCTTAGCAAATATGCTTCTAATGGTCTAATTGTTTTATTGTTGTTGATGAAGTTGTTATTGACAGTCACCTCCACACTGACAGAGATGTGCACTTTAATGAGGGGTTTGCAGTTGCATTGTCGCCTGTAGCCTTTCTTGCAGTCACATCTTAACAGTTCAAACATGTGGCATTGTTCCACATTAAATGTTCTGTCTCGGCTTGGCTTGGCCCTACAGCCCAGCGCAGAAGGGGTTTGCTGTTCAATAGCAGCGGGCCTCACTTGCCTGTGAAAGAGTTGAACACAACCCAATCACTTGGGTCCATCCAACCCCAGTCTGTTGGAGAAGGCATATTTGTTGCCACTTTATGTGCTTGTAGGCTACCCAAAATTGTCCTCCTTGATAAACTATGGATGTGCTCCATTCCTTGTTCTTTGTTTTTCAAGTACATTTTTTGTCATTTTTCACTTTATTGGACAGATTTGGAGAGACAGAGGTGAAATAGGGGCAAAGCAACTGACCCTGAGTCAGATTGGATCCAGGGTCTGCTGTGATGAGGACTGAGCCTCTGGGGGGACGCTCTAACCACTACACCACAAGCTCCTTGTCCTTGTGAACAAGTCAAGACGAGCATGATTGATATTGAGTTGGCTGCTGGTGCGATCATAAAGTTGAATTGTGAAGCTCATTAATACAAACCAACCGCCTCAGGAGTACTGTTATAAGGAGCATTTGATAGTGCCATAAAGGCCTCTGTTGCCTTGTTATCAGCATTCCAGGTGAATGCCATGCTGTCTTCTTGCCTGTATTGAAAATGTAGATACTGTATCACAGCCAGTGATGGCATGGAAGGAAGTGTATTAGCAGATACACTGACTGTGACTGTGTCTCAGGTGGTATAGCGGGTCGGCCAATGATCGAAGGGTTGGCGGTTCGATCCCCGCCCTGCCACCTGTGTCATAGTTGTTGTGTCCTTGGACAAGACACTTCACCCACCTTGCCTTGTGTGAATGTTGATAGTTAGCCTGCTATCGGTGTATGAATGGTAACGTGTAAATGGGAACAGGTCTCCCTTGAAAAAGAGTCTCAATGGGATTAACTGAAAGGTTAAAAAAAAACATATCCAAAGTTTTTTTTCCGGTTCCAAATGCCACCCACAGCTCCTCAGTGCCCAGCTTTGGACATATGGAACCACAGTATCACAACATCTGTTTCCACAGTGTCAGGGTGATCTTCTTATAAGCCCCTTTTACACAGAGATTGCGGCATATTGACGGAACAACATCACTCCAATATGCCGGCTTTGCTTGCTTCTGTGTTATTTACACAGAACCAAGCAACGCCGGCCTGCTGGCGCATCAAGTAGTCCCTTTTACACAGCGCTCCGGAATGAAAGAGGTGCTTGTAAACAGCGTCAGGTGTGACGTAAACATTTAGCGCCGCGCCGGTCAGCTGCTTTACAACAACAACAATGGCCGGTGAATTCAAGAGTACCTATTTGCAGACCCATGGAGAAAACGGACCTCCACTACACCGGAAGCAAGATGGGGCCACGCCCCAAACTCATTTCATTCAGTTTGTTTTCACTTTACGCTGCAGCTCCGACTGAAGAAAGAGTGTCACTGCAACAACGCGACCCTGTACAGTTTAAAGCAAAATCACTCCATAGAAATCTCCATTTTTATAATTTCCTGATGATGTTACGTTTAATCGATCATTTGTCTGTGTACATTCAGTACACTCTCAGTTTCTCCCGGCGAAAATGAAATCCAAGCTGTGGCCGCCATTGCTACAGTTTTTAATTCAGGTTTTTAAAAGATTTATAAGTTATTAATTGGGTTTTTGATAACATTGTTGGTGACAAATGTGTGTCATACTTTCACAATCTTCACTCAGTGAATGTGTACGATTTAGTTTGATGGTTATCACGAGTATTATTCTGGACATCGCAAGGTTTGTTTATCTTTGATCAGCTGCTTGAACAACGTGCATTTGTTGATAGCAGAGATTGCACTGATTGTGAATTAAACAGACAGATTTCAGAAGATGTACACAAAGCTTCGTTGCTTCATTCATCTTCTACCTCAACATCTACTTTTTAACACCGTCCTGGCCACTTGGGACCCTTAACAAACGGACGTATTTTACTGTGTACTAGCACCATAACCGGTGGAAACCGTGTATTATTATTCACCGCTAGGTGAACTCCGGCAGTAAAACAAAAAGAAGAAAACAAATTCAGAGTAGGTTACAATTCTGACCAATGAAATCCACTTCCGGTGGAGCTCCACTTTCCCCATGCGTCTGCAAATAGGTGCCTCTCGGTGAATTGAGAGCAGAAGTGCTGGAGCTTGCAGTAAGAGGGGCGTATTTTACTGTCCCCACGATGTGCCAGTTGATCTCGCTACGCGCTGAGTCCAACATCACTGGGACAGTTAACCAAACTGACTAAATCAATCCGACCGCTTCACCTCTGTGTGTGTGTGTGTGTGTGTGTGACAGGTTGGTTGTGAGCGAGTCTCTTTGTGAGGGCAGCGATCTGCCAATCAGACATACACATACACACAGTGTGTGAAGTCACGTTACTGTAGACAGAAATAAAGTGTGGATATACGCTCAGACTTAGGATAATAATAGCGGCGGCGGAATGTGTTAGCAAAACAGTAGCTCTGTGGCTAACAGCTGAGCCGGAGCCTTCAGTCAGCTGAAGCAGACAGTCTAGCGGGGCGAGCAGACTATTCCCCCGTTACTAGGTCGACCTTCAAGCTGAACAAGAGCCCTCCGCTGCGCGTCGGGCTCCTGCTTCAGCTTGTCGGTCTTTATTTCTAGCAAGTGACCCGTTCGCTATACTTTATCCCTTACTTAGCCTAGCCTAGCTTTCCATTGTACAACTTCTCCTGGGCAGAAATAGACTCATACACTCTGCAAAATGAAGCGCGGGGGTTTGGATTGAACAACGGACCTTATGATCAGCTAGATTATACACCGTTCCTTTTATTTGGTGATTTTTACGGGACATCAGGCCGCCGTGGTTAATGTTTTAAACACACGTCCTTCAACTGCTAACATGGTCGCATGTTTAGAACGTAGACTATGAAACGTCAAACGCCCCCCTGTTCCGCAACAACAAGCTGGAGCATTTAAACAGAGAGGCGGAACTGATCGTGTCGGGAATCTTACTACCCCCCGAGGTAGTAAAATTCCCGGAACGATCACTCGCACCTTTCTTCCCTCGTTCCGCAACTGTCGCATTTACACAGCTGGGGGGAGGGCCGAAAGGCCGGCATATTCCCGGCTTTCACTGGCTGTGTAAAAGGGGCCACAGTGTCAGGGTGATCTTCTTATAAGCTACCCTTTGGAGCGCAGGCCTGGATGAATGTATAAAGAGATTTTCTAGATTCCCAAAGGACTGTGGCTGTTAGTCCTTGTCCTGTTTGGATGTTTTCTTTCTGAGCTCATATACAGCTCTGGAAAAAATTGAGAGACCAATCCAAATCTTCAGTGTCTCTTGTTTTACTATTTATAGGCATATGTTTTAGTAGAATGAACATTTTGTTTTTATAATATAAACTACTGACAACATTTCTACCAAATCCAATACATTTTTCATCATTAGGAACATTTCCATTAAGTAATCTAGAGATGAAGATTTAATAAAAATCCAGACTGGTCTCTTAATTTTTTCTGGAGCTGTATGTTCCAAATGGTCCCTTACTTTATGAAAGTGAATCATTTATCTTATTTTGAAAATGGCTGGAATAATTTGTGAAGTGTTTATTTAGAAAATGACAGGGCAAAATGAAGTTGCTTTTTCTTAGTAGAAAATGAAACATGACATGACAGCGTTGCTGATGCACAGGCACAAGTTATAGGAGAATAGAGAAGACAGAAGTTCACATGAATGAATGGGGCTTTCATATTTAACAGTGGGGTAAAGTGCAGTCCATTTATCTACTTAGGAAATCCATGACCATAGCTATCATGGCAGGTGAGCACAGACACTGCTTCTTCATATTTTTCATTATAATCTTTGTCAACTTTGAAACAGTCTGGACCATGGCTTATTCAATGATGCATCCTGCTCAAAACAGCACACACAGGTTGTTCGGTGCAGAAAGCCAGTATAGCGAGTTTTTCTGGATACTTGTGGCATGATCTCCACCCACACTCCACCCGTCTGAAGGAAATAATGACAGACATGTCTCTTTTCTTGATTTTCTTACTTTCATTTTCTGCCCCTTAAGTCTGGTTCCAACCTAGGACACTCGTTCAAATTCACACTATGAAAATGATAGTTTTCTACCTTTAATGTAAATGTGTGAATTTGAAAGGAGCAGCAATAACAGTCAGACAGTCATTGTGCCTCACTAAAGCAGATTGAAAGTGTATTCTTCTTCTTCTGTGCATTTCCTGCAGACGGTTGAGCATTGCCAGTCCAGGCAGACACACAGTTAACATTAAAAACACTCCCACACATAAACACAACCCCCATCCACTTGCAACATTTAAATTGACAGATTTGAGAGGCAGCAATTTGTCTCGGGAGCTTCATTTGACTGTGTTTTTGGTTGCATACATTAGCACAACGTAACCCTCGTGCTGGGTTGCCCTTTTGTTTTTTTTAAAAGACAAAAACGCATTAATAATTTCCTTCAAAATATTAGGGATGTTCATGTTCAGGTGCAAAGCCAAGAGACCGTTTCAACTGTTGAAGTGCCTTCACTATATACACGCAGAATTGCAGCAACAGGTAAGGACATGTGAACAGCCCCTCCCCTTTAAGTACTAGCCCCTCCCCGTTACCATCTCAAGCTCCTCCCCTTTAACCACTAGCTCCTCCCCTTTACCATATTAAACTCACCCCTTCCTCTTTACCATCGTAGGCCCCTCCCCTTTACGACTAGCTCCTTCCATTTACCATTTCAAGCTCCTCCCCTTTATCATCTCAAGCTCCTCACATATAATTGTTTAGATTTTGGAATGAATAAGGATTGGAAGGAAGGAATAAGAGATATGAATATTTGGTCAGTGTGATTGACTATAAAACCTACAGTATTTCAACAAACACACAGTAGGCCTATAGAGCTCCTCCTCTTCACCAATTAGCTCCTCCCCTTTACCATATTAAGCTCCTCCCATTTACCATATTAGGCTCCTCCTCTTTACCATATTAAGCTCCTCCTCTTTACCATAGTAGGCTCCTCCCCTTACCATATCAAGCTCCTCCACTTTACCATAGTAAGCTCCTCCCATTTAATGTATTAGGCTCCTCCTCTTTACCATATTAAGCTCCTCCCATTTACTGTATTAGGCTCCTCCTCTTTACCATATTAAGCTCCTCCTCTTTACCACATTAAGCTCCTCCCATTTAGTGTATTAAGCTCCTCCTCTTTACCATATTAAGCTCCTCCTCGTTACCATATTAAGCTCCTCCTCTTTACCGTATTAGGCTCCTCCTCTTTACCACATTAAGCTCCTCCCATTTACTGTATTAGACTCCTCCTCTTTACCATATTAAGCTCCTCCCATTTATTGTATTAGGCTCCTCCTCTTTACCATATTAAGCTCCTCCTCTTTACCACATTAAGCTCCTCCCATTTAGCGTATTAAGCTCCCCCTCTTTACCATAATAGGCTCCTCCTCTTTACCATAGTAGGCTCCTCCCCTTACCATATCAAGCTCCTCCTCTTTACCATAGTAAGCTCCTCCTCTTTACCATAGTAAGCTCCTCCCATTTACTGTATTAGGCTCCTCCCCTTTACCATATTAAGCTCCTCCCCTTTATCATATTAAGCTCCTCCCATTTACCATATCAGGCTCCTCCCCTTTACCATATTAAGCTCCTCCTCTTTACCACATTAAGCTCCTCCCATTTAGCGTATTAAGTTCCTCCTCTTTACAATAGTAGGCTCCTCCCCTTACCATATTAAGCTCCTCCCCGTTACCATATTAAGCTCCTCCCCTTTACTGTATTAGGCTCCTCCCCTTTACCGTAGTAGGCTCCTCCCCTTACCATATTAAACCCCTCCTCTTTACCACATTAAGCTCCTCCTCTTTACCATATTAAGCTCCTCCCCTTTATCATATTAAGCTCCTCCCATTTACCATATTAGGCTCCTCCCATTTACTATATTAGGCTCCTCCCCTTTACCATATTAAGCTCCTCCTCTTTACCACATTAAGCTCCTCCCATTTAGCGTATTAAGTTCCTCCTCTTTACCATATTAAGCTCCTCCTCTTTACAATAGTAGGCTCCTCCCCTTACCATATTAAGCTCCTCCCCTTTGCCGTATTAGGCTCCTCCCCTTTACCGTAGTAGGCTCCTCCCCTTACCATATTAAACCCCTCCTCTTTACCACATTAAGCTCCTCCTCTTTACCACATTAAGCTCCTCCCCTTTATCATATTAAGCTCCTCCCATTGACCATATTAGGCTCCTCCCTTTTACCATATTAAGCTCCTCCTCTTTAGCAAATTAAGCTCCTCCCATTTAGCATATTAAGCTCCTCCTCTTTACCATATTAAGCTCCTCCCCGTTACCATATTAAGCTCCTCCCCTTTACCGTATTAGGCTCCTCCTCTTTACCACATTAAGCTCCTCGTCTTTGTCATATTAAGCTCCTCCCCTTTATCATATTAGGCTCCTCCCCTTTACCATATTAAAGGGACTCACACCCATCGTGCAATTGAGAATTACAGCACTATCCTACCATCCCGCCTCCCTCCAATGCCCCCACACCCTCGTTCCATGCTTGTATCACTGGTTTCACTTCAGAGGTGTCGGCCAGAATACCACTTATGGCCAAAGGCGTCAGACTATAAGCATGAGACTAGGAGAGGAGGAGTAGGGTTTTATCCGCTCTTTATTTTCCTTCTTTCACAGGCACAGTCGCATATAGATCGCGGGAAAAGAACAAAGGTTTAAACTCCGCTCGTGAGGAGACGTTACAACAGCTGTTGCGACCCGCGAATCGCATGCAAACTATATTATAACAGCGATCGGGACTGCATGTCCATACTCACACACGGGTGATTCACATTTAAACTCAGATAAACACGTTTCCATGTGGAATGATCGCTTACTGCGGCAACGCTCACACATCTGACCGAGGGAGAAGAGAACGGAAACTAAACAGGCTCTCTGTCCGACTGACGTCACGGCCCTAACTGACTGCTATCCACACTGAACAAAACACATCTTAACACTGTAAGAAATAACAACACTGTAACTTATGAAGGTTGGGGCCTTTTCTACAATGGTCGCTACTCGCTACTGTCTGCCGTGGAATCAAAACAAACCCTCTAGTTGAGAATGCGCAATACAGAAGCAGACCGCAAACAGACAGGTCTGTCGGCCAATCAAATCGTTCGGTCCGAACGATTTGATTGGTTGAATTTTATATATTTTTCATAATATTATGAGATTGAAATCATTGTTTGTTTTTACTCCTGGTGGGTCTGTCTTATATTTTAGAGTGTAATTACCTTATTAATACCATTTTAACCTAATCCAAAAAAAGTGTAAAAATGCACCAAAGGTAAGAGTCGCTTTAATGTACAGTATAGAGAACACATTTGAAAAAGGCCACAATTCCTTCAAACATATGACCAAATGAATGGGGGCAATCCAGGCTGACATACAACCTCTGCTTTGGACTAAAACGTCTTCAAGTTGCTGAACATGTGCAAGTAGCGGACCTCTGGAGAGGATCTGCGTGAAATGAATCAGCATATTTCACATTATGAGCTGAAATTCTGAAGAACTCCAATGCTGTGAGAGAGCTGTGTTTTTTGAGAAGAACCTTACCATCCCTTAAAAAAACAGTAAAGGACTGCAATTGATCACACTGCCTTGTATATGAACAGTTAAATGCTGTTTTTATAAATAACAGGTTAATGCTGTTGAAATCCTGCTGTAAATTTACAGCAATTGTTTACAGTGTACCAGCTGTATCTACATTCAGATGAGCCAAACTCTGTTCTGCTCTGACGGGCCAAGCTGTGAATGGCTCCACATTCATCCGGTTTATAATGAAGGCAGCATTTTCAATAAGCAAAAGATGGATTTTTAATAATAAAATGTAGAGATGAGAAAATAGTGCAGTGCAAATTATGCAGCATAAAGTTATAACACCCATTTACGACTGGGATGTTTATAATCACATTACAAAGAACACACCCAAAGCCTTCGTCCGAGTAAAGCAGACTGACTGCGCCACCGGAGAAAATTTAAAGTGAAACAGCCGCTTCCCTCCGTGAGATTATGTCTACAGCAAACCAATATACAATCAGTCAACACCGTCGCATGGACAGCGTTTAAATAAAGCTTTTCTTTATGATTAGCATTAGAGCTTAGGTGCAAATTCTGAACATTACGGTGGCCGCTGTCTGAGGTGCTTAAAGGAAACCGCAGATCGCCCCCCCAGCCCAAAAAACTTCAAGTTTTTGGCCTTGACGCAAAGTGCAATGTGTGGCAGAAAACTAACGCTGCACATCACCCTGAACACACCATCCCCACCGTGAAACATGGTGGTGGCAGCATCATGCTGTTGGGGTCCTGTTCTTCAGCAGGGACAGGGAAGCTGGTCAGAGTTGATGGGAAGATGGATGGAGCCAAATACAGGGCAGAAAAACCTGTTAGAGTCTGCAAACGACTTGAGACTGGGGTGGAGGTTCACCTTCCAGAAAGTTAAATACCCTAACATACAGCCAGATCTACTATGGAATGGTTCAAATCAAAACATAGTCATGTGTTAGAATGGCCCAGTCAAAGTCCAGACCTCAATACTTTATTTATTATTCTTTCGGACAATTCCACACAATACACAATTTCCTCTTGCAAATATTCATACATCATACTTTGTGTTGTCCGAAGGGAGACGGAAGAAGCCAAAGGCTTATCAGGTCCCGCCCCCATTTTCATCAAATTCGGATTCAGATACACAGATTACTGTTACAAAATAAAAATAAAACAAACAAAAAACATTATTTTTTATATATATATAGCTATATATGTATATATATATATACACATATATATATATATATATATATATTTACATATACTTTTTTTTTAAGAATCTGCAGTCCAATACACAGTCAATTTTAATCTAATTGCTTCAGCTTTTAAAATCAGTTCAGCACAGTTCAGTTTTTCTGTGACAATGCCAAGTGTATAAAGTGTCAAGTGGCCTTGTATTTGGCCTGTTCCATTACTAAACTGGTAGTCTAAACACTTCTGCAAAAGTATTCCAAAACAAGTCTGTCTGCTGGCCTGTATTATTTGTTACAACATTGTAATGAAAGTGACATTGACATTGTGCTCAGGTTATTAGTCTGTAATTTTCAATAATTTTTGAAACATAATTTGCTTTGAAATTGCGCAAACTGCAACTCCCTGTGACAACTTCATCAAGTCCATTCCACAGCTTAATACCATTTACAGATATCGAAAAGGATTTAAGTGTGGTCCGTATATTTTTCTCAGTGAATTTACCTTTTCTTCTTAAATCATGCGAAACTTCTCTGTCTTCAAACATTGCTTGTAAACTGTTAGGAAGGCTTTTCTTTGAAGCCTTGTAAATAATTTGTACTGTGTGGTAATTTACCACATCACATAATTTGAGAATTCTGCCTTCAATAAAAAAGTTATTAGTGTGTGACCTGTAATTGGCTTGGTAAATAATTCGTATTGCTTTCTTTTGAAGAATCTCCAACGGGTGCAATGTACCTTTGTAAGTGTTTCCCCATATTTCAGCACAGTAATGCAGATGTGGGGAAACTAAACTCCAGTATAATACAAGCAAGGCCTTTTGATTGAAACAATGTTGTGCTTTCCAAAGTATAGAAATACTCCTGGCTATTTTGCCCCTGAGATGGCTAACTTGTGGTTTCCAGCTTAATTTATCGTCAATTATTACCCCTAGGACTTTGTGTTGCTTGACCCTTTGAATTTCAATCCCATTTACCTTGATTTTTACAGCGACATCTGATGCTCTCCTGAAATACAATACAATTGAGAATATCTGGAAAGACTTGAAAATTGCTGTTGACAGACGCTCTCCATCCAATCTGATGCTGAATCTGAAGCTTGAGCTATTTTGCAAAGAAGAATGGGCAAAAATATCAGTCTCTAGATGGGCAAAGCTGGCGGAGACATACCCCAATAGACTTGCAGCTGTTATTACAGCGATAGGTGGTTCTACAACGTATTGACTCAGGATACTTGTGTCAATACTTGTGCACGCCACGCTTTTCAGTTTTTTATTTCTAAAATAAATGTAAAACCATATTTCATTTTCCTTCCACTTCACAATGATGCACCACTGTGTGTTGGTCTATCACATACAATCCCAATAAAATAAATGTACGTGTTTGGTTTTAATGTGACAGAATGTGGAAAATTTCAAGGGGTATGAATACTTTTGCAAGGCACTGTATACACACTCACTGGATGCAGCCCCTCCCACTCATCTCCACAACAACTGTCACATGATTTCACTTCCACAGAGAAGTCAGGAAGTGTAGTGAGTGTACGCCTTCAAAGTAAAATGCTCATGTTACACAACTTCTACCCTTTTATACAAGCGTGTGACGTTAAGCTATAGCCTATAAATAGAATGGACTTGATCATTTAGGAATTAAAGGGGCTTTTCATAACATATTCAATGTGTGTGTTTTTTAAAGGTTTGCGACTACTTTAAATGAGTTTATCATTTAGGCCAACGTTACTAAATCCTCCCACAGGGAACATAGTGATAAAGTGCAGCTCTATGTGTCTTGCTGGGAAGTGACTGATTCAAAGGTCATGTTAGGATCACTGTTTTTTTTCTTGTGATCACACTATTTTAATACTGATTACACATGTGCCTGGGCACTGTCTCACAAATCTTTCACTGCTATTATCTTGTGTTTATGACAGGGGTCTTGTGGATGTCTTTCTATTCGTTATCTGGCTGTTCTACCCACTAATGCTAAGACACTACAGCATGCCTGACAAATATGCCATGGGCTAAATCAAAAGAAAATCTCAAGGGCAATCAGGACCATTATTCTCTCTGGATTTATTGATGGATAATTTAGGCCTATCACAGTTCTAATCTGGTCATCTATAGCCTTGTTTTTCAGCGCTAGTGATATTGTGTTTTTCTAGCCTACCATCCTTTCTTTATACAGTAGGTCCATGATAGGCTACAACCACGTCCTCTAACGTCCAATCGACCCTTTTATTTTGAAGGCAGCCATTCCCATGTTCCGGTCTGATGTTGTGTAAGCTTAATGTGTGTGCACGAGTCGTTACTATAGTAGTAAATGAAGCAGCCAGTCCATGGGTTTCACCAGGTGTATGGAACAGTGTTCACACTGACCCGCAGACATGTCTCTTGGTGTGGGCTGGCTGTCGGCTCTGGCCGCGGGGCTGTTCTCCGCTCATGTGTTGCAGAGACTTTGCTTCCCGTACCTGTGGAGGGACCTGTTGTTCCTGCTGAAGGTGGTGCGCTACGGCGCGAGGCTGGAGCTGTTGAAGCTTCGCTCCAGCGTGTGTACGGTGCTGGACCGGTTCATCCAGCAGGCGCAGCGCATCCCGGACAAGCCCTTCGTCATCTACGAGGGACGCGTCCACACCTACCGGGACATCGAGCAGCGCAGCAACAAGTTCGCCCATGTGTTCCTGGACAGAGTCAAGTTAAAGAAAGGAGACTGTGTCGCCTTGCTCATGAGCAACGAGCCCGACTTCCTGTGCGCATGGTTCGGCTTGGCGAAGGTCGGGTGCTCGGTGGCTTTCCTCAACACCAACATCAAGTCCAAGTCTCTGCTTCACTGCTTTAACTGCTGTGGAGCCAAAACTCTCATTGTTGGTGCAGGTAAACACGCTCACCTAAACTCAAATGTGTTTATTTCCTTTTCTCACACCTAACTGTCTATAGGTTTAGCATGGATGTCATGTAACCGAAATGACATGTCTCCATGGGGGTTATGTAGCAGGATGAGCCAGGGCACTTATCAAACAAAGCTCCAAGGTCAGTTAGCATACATAGGATTCTGATCAATGTAATGTTAAGGATATACAACGGTCATAAATAACGCATCAGGCCCTTCCTGATTGTTCATTTAGTAATGTTGAGTTATGTGACATGTCCTAGCAACACAATATGCAATAATGTGTTGAACGTGTGTTTTAGATTGTGTTTTTTTTATACCAATTTGTCGCTGTGCCAGATGATCAAACAGCCTATGATTAATAATGTGGGACGGCATGGGTTGGGTAATATGGGACAGTCATTTAAGTTATCCAAATGGGGACAATATGCATTCAAAGTCATCACAGAAAGAGAAATGTAGGGTTAGACAGTGAGACCATAAAACACTCTTTCTGCCTTTTCTCAGGCTAGGATGATCCAATTTCAATTTTTTTTTGCACATTTATACTTCATAGGATCTCAGAGTTCAATACACCTTCATATTCCAACCGGTGAAGTAGGTCTTTAACTACTATTGCAAAGTACAATGCAACAATCTCCTAAAATATTGAAATATTCATGACCATAATTGACTAAATTAAATAAATGTATTAGGCCTACAGAATATAATGGTGCCACAATGTCAGGAAAAGGTAGCATGACAGAAAGACAACATTTTTGAAATAATTCACATCAGTTCATCTAATGTATTTGACTTATTCAGCTTTCTTTGTGTAGTTTTGTTATAATGCTTTTATAGAAATAGTTGATACTGAAGTGCATACACTAAGGATAAGGAATAAGGCAGAATATTTATTTTTGGAACAAATAACACTAATAGGTGTGGCATGTCTCCTCTTGGTATGATCTCTAAAAAGATAGATATTGGAATAAGTCGCAGAAGTCAATTGCTTAAAGATTACCCAAATTATCTATCTATCTATCTATCTATCTATCTATCTATCTATCTATCTATCTATCTATCTATCTATCTATCTATCTAAGGCTTATATCACAGAAACACCTGGTTATTAACATCCCTGTATGATTCCAACATTGTAAAGTTTGCTGATCTGGTATCTGTTTCTTAACATCCCACACTGGACTGAATATGCTTCCTAACTTTCACTCACTGTCCAGACCACATTTTATAATTAGGTCTAAATATATATTTTATTTCTGGTTTTGGCTATTCATTTTCTTTACATTGATTTAAAGTATATACGAGGAACTTTTAAATATTTCTGAAACAGTCTAATTTTTCCTCTGATGATAATAAATGACATGTAACAAGCAAACGAGACCATCAGTGCAAAGAATGCTATTTTTATATAGTTTGTTTGAATGCCTTTGTCATGGATATAGGCTCACCCAGGAACAACAGCTGGCGTGGTAAAAACACTACTGCTTTTGTCCAAAGGGGGCGCTAGAAACACAAGCTGAAAGCTCCTCAGCGCACCTTTTAACATACAGTGGACATTTTAGAACTAGTACAGATAGAGTTTAAAACATGTTCAGATCCTTAAGTAAAAGAAGCAATGCCACACTATTGTGAAACATTAACATGTAAACAGTAGTTTAAATTGTAGCTTGTTAGAGTGCAGCTAGTTTTAACATGCACTTCTCTCAAAGTCTTTCTTCGGTGTTAATCTAACATGAGGAGCTGTGATGGACTTTTGTCTGCCCTCTCAAACCAGTTAACCAGCCTGAGCTGCTCAAATGCCCCTTCGTAAACTAGGCTGCAGGGCAGTATTGCAACATGATAACGACCCCAAACACACCTCCAAGACGACCACTGCCTTGCTACAGAAGCTGAGGGTAAAGGTTATGGCCTGGCCAAACATGTCTCCAGACCTAAATCCTATTGAGCATCTTTGGGGCATCCTCAAACAGGAGGTGGAGGAGCGCAAGGTCTCTAATATCCACCAGCTCCGTGATGCTGTCATGAATGGGTGTAAGAGGGTTCCAGTGGCAACCTGTGAAGCTCTGGTGATCTCCATGACCAAGAGGGTTAAGGCAGTGCTGGAAAATAATGGTTGCCCTGCGATTTTAAATAGATTCATAATTTGCCGAAATCGATATTTTTATTTATTTTTAATTTTTTTAATGGATTTTGCTGCTTCCGGTAATGTTGACTTGCCTCACAATCACATGCATTACAAACTTCACATTAAAATAGACTTAAATGAAGATAGATAAGACATGGACTTTAATTTGATTTCATGCCATCATCTGCCACAACACCTCCCAGCACACAGTGGACTGGAGGAGACAGACAGACAGACAGACAGACAGACAGACAGACAGACAGACAGACAGACAGACAGACAGACAGACAGACAGACAGACAGACAGACAGACAGACAGACAGACAGACAGACAGACAGACAGACAGACACAACACCTCTCAGCACACAGTGGATCAGACTGGAAAATAATGGTGGCCACACAAAATATTGACACTTTGGGCGCAATTTGGAGATTTTCACTTGTTCTCACTTTTGTTGCTAGCACTTTAGACATTAATGGCTGTGTGTCAAGTTAATTTGAGGGAACAGTAAATTTACACTGTTTTACAAGCTGTACACTGACTACTTTACATTGTATCAAAGTGTCATTTCTTCAGTGTTGTCCCATGGAAAGATATAATGAAATATTTGAAGAAATGTGAGGGGTGTACTCACTTTTGTGAGATACTGTATGTGACTTGAGTCAATGTATTAAGTCGTTTTTGCACTGCTGATTGACTGACCCTCACCATTTACCAGTGTGTTTGACTGGAAGAATGTGGCTCTTCCAGTTAAAAGGATTGGTCATGCTGCTGCAGCCATGTGACAGGTTGACAGAGCAATGCCCCAGCAGACAAACATGAAGTGGGTCGGGGACACTGTCCTCAACACAACCCCACATTACAACAGGAGAGGGATTCATGGAAAAGCTGGAACACAGTCAAACAGCCGCACACTGATATGAGGCCACATAAACACTGCTCCTGCTCCAATATCCCACTTATATGACCTCACTTAGTTATTTAGATCAATTAAAATAATATATATAGATACAGTATAAATATAAAAAAATATTTTAATTTGAGGATAAACGCTTTGAGATGTTGTTTTACCTAAACATGAACTAATAATGAATCTGAGTGAGTTGCTAAACCACTGCTGTCTCATGTCATTCTCAATCACTTGCCAGTGTTGTGCAGATTTGCAGATAAATATTCAACTTAAAGGGATAGTTCAGTATTTCTGATGTGGGGTTGTGTGAGGTACTTAGGCGTAGTTAGTGTGTTACCTTTTATGGAGATGGCTATCAGTGCAGTCACTATAAGGAGTTTGAGAGAGACGTGGCTGTGGCAGATGCTGGGTGTCCTCGTAGATGACCAAGGGCTTGTCCGATTTGTCCAGCACTTTACACACACTGGACCCAAGCTTACACAGCTGCAGCCTCATGCCGTATATACCACACCACAAGAAGAAAAAAGGCTTTTCGCCACATATATTAATGCTTACCAAATAAATAAATACATTCATATTTTTTACTCTGCCAATCAGCTGTTCAACTCAGAGCTACTGCGGCTTATTCAAGTAACACAAGAGGCCCATTCCTTCTCCCTCTGCAAACAGTTGTTCTTCTGTATGCTCTGGTTTAATTCAATTTAGCTTATTTAAGAAGGGGACAGCAGGGCAAGTTAATAAAACACATTAATTATTATTATACATGGGTAAGCCAGAATTGGCCAAATGGCTACTTTTCATCTTAATAAAGGTATCTTCTTATGTCCACACTGAATGGCATGTGTTCGTTTGCCTCTTCAATAAGTCATAGTAGCTCTGTATCCAACAGCTGATTGGCGGAGTGATACGCTGCACTGCACCAGCGGGAGTTGGCGTAGTAATACAATGGCTGAACTACGCTTGAAAAAAAAGTGCAATAATAAACAGCTGTCCATTGGCAAACTTAAGCAGGGAAAAAATCTTCCATTTAGCGTACAATGGAAAGGATATTACTTTTTTAAGTAAGCAGCATCTATATATGTGGTGAAAAAACATTTTTCTTCTGGCCCCCTCTGCAACAGTACAAGGCTGACTTCTGCTACAGCAACGTCTCCCCCAAACTCCTTATAGTGACTGCACTGATATCCATCTCCATAAGATAACAGAATAACTATGCATAATTAAGCATCTCATACAACCCCACTTCAAAAATACTGAACTACCTATTAAAAGTTAAAATATCAGGAATAGAAAGATAATGAGCAATGCTTATTTTTCTGCTGCAGGAAAAATGAATGCACATCATGACACTGTCTGCTGCGTTGTCTCTCTTTATGAAGGTTCTTTTATCTTGTCTACTTTGTGCTGAAATATGTCTCAGTATTTCCTTTGAATCTAGACACAGGATGTTCAGTACATCACGTTGTATCATTTCATTCATTGAGAAATATATTTGTAAACACTCTCCCTGTGTTCCAAATCACATACTTTTTCTTTTTTCTACATACTTAAGTACAGAAGAGATTTAGGGCCACAGGAGAGAGAAAAAAAACAGATAAGGAAGATTTTTTTTCATTATGTCGAGAAATGTCGAGAATAAAGACGAATACTCCAAAATGCGATTGGGCTTAGTGGGGCCTATAGGTATTTTTGGCATACTGCAATTGACCTGCATGTAATGGGACATCCTAAATCTTTTTCTGGCATACTTAATAGTAGGGAAGTATGGGGATTGGAACACAGGGTCTTTACAGCTCCATTCTAAAAAAAATAATAATATCAACAGTCATTTCATACAGCGTCACCATTACACCAAAAGTATATGTTTTCTGACATATCATAAAACATGAAATATATGGTATGGTTATTCTTGTTGGCTCTGGTGATCACTTGACACACATTCAGAGAGCATGCAGTATGTGTTAACAGCACACTCGGGTAGAGATCCACCGATCCACTATTTTTCAGGATCTGGGGTTTGGATATCGACTGATACTGTCTGATATCATAATTATTATACAATCCCAAACCCCAAAAAGTTTGGACGTTATGTAAAATGTGAATAAAACAGAGATCATTTCTTCACACCTTTCGACGTGTATTCAATATAAAACATTACTAATACATCATATGTATTTGTTTAAACTGATAAACTTTTTAGTTGCTACATTATTTTTTACTGTTTGTTATGGACTTAAACTATGGAAGACTATGGAATTTGGAGCGGCAGGATAAGAAAAGTCCAATATGTAATGTATGTATAGCAGAGTAATGTATAGTAATGTGTAGTTTGTCTGTGTCCTTGTGTCAGATTTAGTGGGATGTCTGGATGGCATCTTACCGGGCCTTGTGGAAGAGCACATATCAGTGTGGGCCGTGCAGAGCAGCAGTGAGCAGACCCAGGTTCACACTCTGTTGGATAAGATGTCTGCTGCCTCAGACCAGCCTGTACCAGCAGTGTTACGCGCCACCACCTCCCTCAAAGCCCCCACACTCTACATCTTCACCTCAGGAACTACTGGTGAGTCTGGAAGTCTTCTACAGCCATCAAGCACACTGGGGTTACTTTTCACTTTAGACAGTTTAGCTGCTGTCTTTTTAAAGGTGAAGTAAGCGATTTATTTATGTTGATATAAGTGTTAAATCGCTCTTTATTCATACAGTGATCATTTATATAGTGTGCGCGTAAAGCCGTTCTCTCAGTCACTCGCTCTGCATGTAATCGTCAAATAAAGTTTTCGGGGATCCCACTACCGATAACCAATCAGAAGAGAGAACACTACAAACCAGCACCCGTCTCACTGCCGATGCACATGCAGAGCGACAGAGGGGTGAATTTTTTTTGCGCCTACAATGGCGGAGCAGGTAAAAATCCTTCCCAATGTCTGTTTTGATGGTTTTTATCATGTTTTATCACACTTATGGATCTGAGATGATGCTAGATAACTCGCAGTGCATTAATGTGGTAACGTAGGGACGAGGGAGGGGACTGCTAACTGCAGTCACTGACAGGAAGTTAGCTTACTGAACCTTTAAATATACCCTGAGACACAAATAAACACAATAGTAGTGCAAAGAAACCAAAGAGCTGCCTGTACCGTATGTTTGCTACAATGTTCAAATGTTTCTGCAAAATGTACTCAACTTTGAACAGATTTTTAAGCATTTTTTCTTTGCTTTTTATCAGCAAATTTCAACTTTTCAACTAAAAGCTTCAAGCCTCTGCTCCATGAATTGGACTTAAGTTTGATACATCTCCAATAAATCCTTAATCACATTCAGACTGTCATCCGACAAAGAAACAGCCAGCGGACAGTTAGGAGCGTACTATCTGAAACAGTGTTGGAGGAAGTATAAAGACTGTTCCTTGAAGTAAACGTACTAATACCAAACTATGAAAAGACCAATTCCATGTCTGATCTCATCTGTAACTTCAATACAATTGACTGTTTGCTGTTTTGTTTGATTTACCATTAAGTAAATGTACATGCTTGACTGTTCAAATACATGTGGTGAACTGTCTAGGCTTTCCCTTCCTTTGACCCAATGCACTGACGTAAGGTTTGGTCTCTTGGTCAGTTGATGTTCGGTGTCTCAACCAACACTGACGGAACACAAGCCTTCTGGCATGCTGTCTTCAGGTTTTCATCCGTCATATTGTGGAAAAAAGATGTCATCTATTTCAATTTCACCTTAATGTGTTTTAATTTAGCATGAGATCAGGCTTTTTAGGAAAAGACTCAAAAGCTTGTTTCCAGCAGGCGTCATCTGGCTGATAGAACAGATATGCTCTCAGTTGATTCTACTGTGTCTCCATCACATGCACATTGACCTGGACAGAGGCACCAATACATGATGTCAGGGGGGATTTTGTCTTTCATGTTTTGGGTCAGAAACCTCTTAAACCCTGCGTTCCAAATCACATACTCTTTCTTTTTACTACACTACATACTAAAGTACAGAAGACTTTAAGTCTTTTTACTACTCTACATACTAAAGTACAGAAGACTTTAAGGGGCCACGGGAGAGAGAAAAAAATCAGTTAAAGAAGATTTTTTTTCATTATGTCGAGAAATGTCAAGAATAAAGACGAATACTCCAAAATGCTATTGGAGTTAGTGGGGCATTTATGTGTTTTCAGTATACTTCAATTGACGTGCATGTATTGGGACATCCTAAATATTTTTCTGGCATACTAAATAGTAGGGAAGTATGGAGATTGGAACGCAGGGAAAGTTTCTTCTAAGGAGTAGCCACACAGCTATTGAAATATTAGTAGAATTGACTCCCACAGAGTTGATTTGAACACTTTTTCAGGGTTTATACACTCATTAGAGTTAAATGAACACTTTCAATATAGTTAAATATGTTACACTTTGCCAGAGTTCCTTCTTTAACTCACAAAAAGTAGTAAAAATAAAATGTATTTTTTCTGTTTCACTTGTCGTACTCAAACATTATGAATGATGGTATCATTTAAAAACTTTCATCTGCAACATTATATGAGCAGTGTGACTCTCAGGGTTCTGACTGTGGCTGACTCCTTCTGTTCCCCACATCAATGTTAAACACTATTGTCTGCAGTAATGTCTAGAAAATGAGTACATCATCATCATAGGACAAATTAAACACAAAATGTGTTTTGAAAAGGGTGCATGGGGTGAGATGCTTATCCATAGAAGCTGTCTGTCTTGCTCTTCTGAGGCCACGGTGAGGAGGTTTGTCTTTGGACCCTGCTGCTGGCTGAGATGCTCCTATAGCAGCACTAGGACTGAGATAAGGAAACTGATCATTAGACACAAGAATAATGTGCAGCCACAGAGAAAACTAGGTTATAATTGTCACAGCAGACCCAGGTTTGACTCCAGCCCAGGTGGTTCTTTACATGTCATTTCCCTCTCTGCCCCATTTCACCTCTGTCTCTCCAAACTGTCAATTAAAACATGGAAAATGCCAAAAGATAATCTTTAAAAATATATATATACATAGAATTGCTATTTAAATGTAGCATTGCATGACATTTAGATACATTACATGTGGCTATGCACTAACCCTTGCCATGCTAACAGTGGCAGCATTATAGCCAAAATGGACATGTGAAAAGGGATATGAAAATCTGTAATAAATGATATCTTTTGTGTTTCCCCAGGGCTCCCTAAAGCTGCAGTGATCACCCACCTGCAGAGCCTGAAGGCAGCAGCAGGCTTCTGGGCCTTTGGAGCCACCGAGTCTGACGTGATGTACATCCCTCTGCCTCTCTACCACAGCGCAGCCTCCCTCATTGGGATAGGAGGAACCATAGAGCTGGGTAGGTGTGTGTGTGTGTGTGTGTGTGCGCGCAGTAGGCACTATGCATGATGGGAGCATCACTTCATCCACCTCTCTTCTTACCCTGATGCACCCATCACTCTGGAACAGGGTCAATCTGGTCTCATCAGACCACACAACCTTTTTCCATTGCTCCAGAGTCCAATCTGTATGCTCCCTGGCAAACTGAAGCCTTTTTTGTGATTTGCCTCACTGGTAAGTAGTTTTCTTAAGGCTACACATCTGCATAGTCCATATCCCTTATGTTCTCTTCTCATTGTACGGGAGGAAATGTTTGTACTTTCACTATTAAACATAGCTGTGAGTTCCACTGTTGATTTTTTTCACTCATCTTCAACCGCTTATCCGGAGTTGGGTTGCGGGGGCAACAGCTCCAGCAGGGGACCCCAAACTTCCCTTTCCAGACCCACATTAACCAGCTCTGACTGGGGGACCGCATTGAACGTTTGAGGCAGCACATCCTGATCTCCTCCACACATCTGGGGCCACAGCACACAATGTAAATGTATCACAATCCCTCTATAGGAGAGGTTTGAAGTTTGAAGCAGTCTGGAGAACTTCTTTAATGATGTGCACAGGAACGGTCAGGTTGTAATGGTAACTGTGTTTCTCCACACACCCTACCACATCTAACATCCGTTCCACATAGTTTCCAAAATATATATTATATCGCGCTTTTTAGCCGATTTTCTCAGCCCCAAAGCGCTTTACAATTCTTACCACATTCACCCATTCATACACACACTCATACACCGATGGCAGTAATGATCAAGTTGATCAAGTTTTTTTCACATGAGTTTTTCAAATGCAGTATCTTACATGATGTGCAGTTGTGGTGCTAATATTGAACTGTATTCATATACTCAACAACAACTCTCTGGTGGAAACAATTACAACTAAATTGGAAACAGAGGCACTCTAAGCTCCGACGAGGAACTTTGAAATGTTTCTGAAACAGTCTCATTTTTCCTCTGATGGTCATTAATGACATGTAACAGCAAACGAGACCATCAGTGAAAAGAATGCTATTTTTATATTGTTATTATTAATGCCTTTGCACGAGTCCGATTTTTTGCCAGGAACTAACAAAACAATTTACGGCAGGCAGACCGGAACAGCCTGCGTTTACCGATTGGTCTTAAATCAAAGTTGAATCTGCTTCACCGTGGTCATATTACCATCATTAATCTTACAGTTAAACACTTTATATTAATGGCACATGAATCATCATGAATTCATGTCTGAATGAATGCAACAGCGCTGGTAGTGTCATACTTGTAGTGTGTTGGCTTCCCAGCTGCCAAACCCTTTGACATGCTGTGGTTTGACTTGGACTAGCAGCTTCAATAGAGTTGACATGGGGGACTATAGTGGTGAATATTATCAGTAGTAGTATTTTTGTAATTGTAGCTGTGATCCAACCCTAAAGTTCCACTGTATGAGCCTTCATATTTGTCTTTTTTGATAACATAATGACATGGTAGAGACTCTGCATAATATGCTTAACAATAATAACAGTTATAAAATGGCTCTGGTAAAACATTATTAAATTAAAAAAGAAGGTAAAATGACAAATCTAATTCTTGTCAGCTGTGCTATATCAATGGATCCTTGGTTTCTGGATTTGTTCTAACTGCTACCAAAGTTGAAAGTTTAATGACCTTCCAACATCCCGACAGATTGTGCTAACAGATAGTTTGTCATGTCATCAACTTTGTACACATTAGCCTCTCCACATGGGGCCAACGGTTATGCCATAGCCAGACCAGGTCACCTGCCACCTCGTACAAGGAAAGGGACAGCTGATGTACAATTGCAACATAATGGCATAGATAGAAGTGGAGCTTTAGGTCCAAAACTACAGGACTGAGTGATGGCTTTTGCCCCTTTTTCACCGCCGCAAAATCGGAGCTAGTTCAGAGCTAGAGCCAGTTTTTTGGTTTCACACACATGACTGAGGCTCTGCAAATGGCTAAGATTTAATTGACATCTGCTTGGAATCGGATTTTTTATCATTTTTTTCCAAGTCTTTTGTAACATACAATTCTCAAATATAGAGTGCATGTTTGAAGAGTTAATAGTGCCTTCAATCATTTCTCATCTCTCAATACTGAATGTGAAGTGATTCCTTCATAGTGAGTCCACTGTAAGGTGACTGTAGAAGGGCAGAGAACACCCACAGTCCCAGTCCGGGCTCACAGCATTGGGTTCAATGTTCCCACATTTACATGGCACTAAATAGGATGTTTCATTCATGTCATATATGGATAAAATACATATTCACCACTTGGTTGAGCAGAAATTCAAAGTCAAAATTATTTCTATAGCACATTTAAAAACAACATCAGTTGACCAAAGTGTTGTAGAAGATACAATACAAAATAACATATAAGATACATGAAAAAAACGTTGTGTGTCAAAGGCCAATGCAACAAAAGTGAGTCTTCAGCAACGTATTAAACTATTTAACTTTACAGGGATCCAGGTTCTATTCATTCACACACAGTCATACTGGTGGTGGTAAACTACGGTAGTAGCCACAGCTGCCCTGGGGCAGACTGACGGAAGCGTGGCTGCCATTCAGCGCCAACGGCCCCTCAGACAACCACCTCAAACATTCACCAGTCATGGCCTTGAGACCGGCTTCTATGACTGAATTAGCAATACAAATATCAAGCTGTCTTTAAACTTTCAACACAAGATAACATGAGAGACGAGTGGCCTTGTTATCTGCAATAGATTAGTTTAGCAGGCCAAAGAGAGACATCAGTCAGGCACAATACGTTCTGTTCTGGAGACTCACTGTTTGTACACAGACTGGTGTTTGATACTTGTGCAGTGTGTCTACATTCATTCAGTCAGTCAATGGCTTTTGTTCAATGGTTACGTTGAAACTGACCTGGTTTGATCTCTGTTTTATCGAGTGCCGCCCAATTTCTTCCCTAAAGATCTCTCATTACATTGGTCTATTTCATCACTCAATTTGTCCCACCTGATTGTGCTTAACTGCTCGATTCAAGCAATGCAGCTCAGGGTTCACAAACCTTTGCACATACAAAAGTTGTCAAATGATTTGTTTCATTTGTTTAAACAATTGATTTCCGGAAAAGAAAAATAAGGAATTGATAAACACACACCTGTTAATTAATACAAAGAATGCTGGTATTGATAACAATGAATTAATTATGGTTAAACTAAATACAACTCCAAAATGCTCAAGGGGTTCACATACTTTCAAGCAGCACTGTATATAAAGAAATATAATTAAATATTGAGAAGAGAAGTATGGGATTATATTCAGGAGCTTTGTTTCCACACATTTCCAACTTTTTTCTTTGGTGATGCATGTCATCATTTCCTAAATGTATATCATGACCTTATCTAACGGGAGATAGTTTCAATTCATATTTAGTGGCTTTAACTTTTTACAAAACAACTTTTTCACGTAGAATTTTTGCATTGAAAAACTGCTAACCCACATTTCACCTCTGACACAAGGTGTTTGTGCACAACAAGCTTTCTAAATGAGGACACAGGTTAATACAGTGCACAGCCCCTCTCTCACACAGTAACCTGCTGTCTCTGAGAAACCTCCTTATCTAGGTTCATTCAAACACGCTGTCTGTTGTCTCTGTTCAGCCTGGCCATTTGGAACAGCAGTGAACATTAAAGACCTACTTCACCGGTGGACATAGGAAAGTGTATTGAACTCTGAGATCCTATGTAGTATAAATGTGCAAAATTTTAGAAATTGGTTTATTCTATCCTGAGAAAAGGCGGAAAATAAATGTTTATGGTATCACTCTATAGAGTTTTCCCATGCGTGACATCACACATGGTAAAATGTAGAGTTCAGGACAGCTGGGCAAAGTGACGACTGAGGGAAGAAAAACCTCATTCATTCTATTATAATAGCGATTTTATAATGATAGAATGCCGTTTCCGTATGGGTGAAGTATTCCTTAAGTATTAACATTGAATAGAATCAGAATTGGTTTATTACCAGGTACGTTCACACATACAAGGGGTTTGCTGTGGTCAGAAGGCACACACAATACACATAGAATAAACACCGACATCAAGAAGAGGTAGAAAAAGGCATCTCCAAGAATATCAAATTTGAAAATTGACAAAATATTTTCTGAGGAAAGATATACAGAATGTGTATGTAAACCAAATGTCAATCTTAAGATATGATTTAACCCATTGATGACGGCTGCTGCGCGATGCCACATTGGCTCTCCTGCCTGATGCTGCATCGTGCAGCATTATTACTTTATCTAATTTTCATGGCATTCCCAGCATTGAATGCACTGTCATTGGTTCAAATACACATGAGGTGGGTTTTGTTGATTTTTTTAAGACCACGTGACCACCCAAAAGTTGTGTGGTTTGCCGAAAATCATGTCAATCAAAAAAATAAAAAATAAAAAAAATAATAAAAAAAATACGCCAGCTATGTCGGCGACAGAACAGTTAGTGGCGTTTGGTGCGCAGAATCAAGGTCTACTATAGACTACTGACGAAAATCACACAACACATTGCATCTATTTATTAACAATATTTAATAATTTTCTAATTCATCTAATTTTGACGATTTTTAGAAATATTTGTTGGTTTGTAAGCGCTAAGGGAGCATGTTTAAATAAAACATGTGAACCTTAACTTTTAAATGTATTTTATTTCATGTTTCTATGTGCTACACAGGCTTAGATATTAAGGTTTTGGTAGACTTGACAATTCGTACTATTTTTTCAGAAAACCCTCAGGCATTAAGGACATGCATCCTAGATTGCCATAGTCATCAATGGGTTAAGGATCATATTAACATCCATACATGTATGGTGAAGATATATGTAGCTAGTATTGAAAAAGAAGTTAGAATAGTGCGTACAATGACTTGTTATCTGTTCCATGTCAGGTGCCACCTGCGTCTTGAAGAAGAAGTTCTCAGCCTCCCAGTTCTGGAATGACTGTAGGACACATAATGTGACTGTCTTCCAGTATATTGGTGAGCTGTGCAGGTACCTCTGCAACCAGCCCAAGGTAAGCTTCTGTTAGGGTTGGAGTGGGAAGAAATAATAGCAAGGAAGTGCTATCAAATCAAGTGTACACTGTTTTAACACCTTCAATGTGTGAGATTGTTAAATGTGAATTTGAAGTTCAGTTTCATCATCTCTTTGATTGACTGAAGTATCATAATATTGTTTTCTATACTTTTTATTTGATTCCATTTTGATTTATTTTATACTATAACATTTATTTATATTAATATCTAAGCTTGACATGCTATCATGTTATTCATATTTTAACACACACCGGGCTACGAAACAGCTTCATATGTCACAATGCATTTCCACTTCATCAATGATAAGCGATCCACGGTAGAACACGCTGTCTCTTTCCATTTGTAGACAGTCCTTTAAAGCCACTGCTACTGGTGAATCACTCTAGTAACATTGTGCACAACTGTGGCACAAAGACAAGCGGGGTCTTTGTTTTACTGTTTGTGTCCTCCCATTGGACGGACACACACACACACACACACACACACACACACACACACACACACACACACACACACACACACACACACACACACACACACACACACACACACACACACACACACACACTGTGAGGGCAGACCTTGTCCCCATTTTGAAGCTGGACTCAAAGTCCTCTTTGTCCACTGTCCTGCGTGTTATGTGGCTGTGTGGGTGGAAGGCTTTGACTGTCCTCAGCAGTCATTAGAGAGAAGCAAATTAAAGATGTGGACACGTACGGCACATACGCATTTTCAGAGACCAGCTTTTTCACAGAGTCAATGTGTGCACACAAGCGTGAATACTAATTACTGTGTGTATGCTTGTACTGTCAACATTGCAAATATCTTGGAATTAATCACTTGAGGTCACCAGATACTATGGTCAAGTTTGTCCCAAGCCATTTTTCCTCGATTAGTGCATTGGCCAAGAATGAACTGTGGATTGTTTTCTATTTAGACTTCACATGTTCTATGTCATATTCATTCTTAAGATGTAATGAAATCAATGTTCATAGCAGAAGCAGATGCATGTGTGCATTGATGACATAAGCATTACTGTGCCAGACCACATGGTTCACTGTCTTCTTTATTTAAGGAGACTATGAATCGTCTCAATTCAAGATTCAAGAGGTGTGTTTGTCATATGCACAATGACAGCAGCAGGCTGTGGCAATGGTGTCTCAGCCACAGATAGTATATAAAAGGTCTCAGTCTTAAGCTTGTCTGGACAGTGTGTAAACAGATCCTCTTCTTCTTGTGTTGTGTCTCTGACGCAGTAGTGGTTGATGGTGTGTGCACTGCCTCTGGTGGCAGCTTATGAACAGAGGCAAAGCAGGCAGTGTTACCCCTGACCTCATGGGCTCCAAAGGCCCATGGGACATACTTTGAAGATTTCTCTACGCAGTTGTGTATCAGATGCTGGTCCTGAACCCAGTTTAATAATATACATCTGTAATAAGTAAATAAGTTTATAGCAAGTTAGATCTATTATAGTCTAGAGTTTTTAACTTTGAACCGCAGCCCTAACAAGTAGGTGTTATTTCCATGTAAAGTATTCTATTTCGTTTACCCTTCATTTTATTATGCATTTACTTTATATTAATATGGTTCACCTTATCTCTACTCTTCTATCTGCACTGTGTCCTTGCTCTACTGTTGTGTTTATGTGTCTCAGGTGTTGCTCTCTTCACTTTTTTTCTTCTATATCACATTGTTGAGAGGAGCCTGAGACTTAAGAATGTCATTACCAATGACTGCTGCTGTAATTGTCAATGTGCCTATGACACACACACCTGTTGAATCCCCTCCTCGTCCCTCCCTCAGACAGAGCTGGACAGAGTGAATGTGGTGAGGATGGGCGTGGGGAATGGGCTGCGGCAGGACGTGTGGAGGGACTTCCAGAGCCGCTTTGGGAACATTAAGATGTGTGAGGTGTACGGCTCCACTGAGGGAAACCTCTGCTTCATGAACCACATCGGCAGGATCGGAACCGTGGGCCGCTCCAACTTCTTCTACAGGGTGAGTGCCTGGTTACATCAAAGGTGAAGTAAGCGATTTATTTATGTTAATATAACTGTTAAATCGCTCTTTGTTCATACAGTGATATACAGTCCCCTCCAATAGTATCGGAACAGTGAGGCCAATTCCTTTATTTTTGCTGTAGACTGGAAACATTTGGGTTTGACACCAAGATATGAATATGAGACAATATATCAACATTTCAGCTTTCATTTCCAGGTATTTACAGGTGAAACATTTGAATATCGTGCAAAAGTTCATTTATTTCAGTAATTCAACCTAAATGGTGAAACTAATATATTATATAGACTCATTACATTCAAAGTGAGATATCTCAAGCATTTATTTGTTATGATTGTGATTATTGTGGCTTACAGTTTATAAAAACCCCAAATTCAAAATCTCAGAAAATTAGAATATTACATAAAATCAATAAAAAAAGGTTTTTAAATACAGAAATGTCAGCCCTCTAGAAAGTATAGTCATGCATATGTACTAAGTACTTGGTTTGGGCCCCTTTTGCATGAATTCTTGCCTCAATGCGGCGTGGCATGGATGCTATCAGTCTGTGGCACTGCTGAGGTGTTATGGAAGCCCAGGTTGCTTTGATAGAGGCCTTCAGCTCGTCTGTATTGTTGGGTCTGGTGTGTATCATCTTCCTCTTGACAATAGTCCATAGTTTCTCTATGGAGTTCGTCAGGAGAGTTGTCTGGCCATTCATGCAGAGTAATACCATGGTCAGTCAACCAGTTACCAGTGGTTTATGGTACTGTGGGCAGGTGCCAAGTCTAGCTGGAAATGGAAATTGTCATCACCATAAAGCTTGTCAAAAGACAGAAGCATGAAGTGCTCTAAAATCTTCTGGTAGATGGCTGTGGTGACTTTGGACTTGATAACACAGTGGACCAACAGCAGTAGATGACATGATACCTCAAATCATCACTGATCCAAATTAAATGTTGCATTTCATTTGGAAATTAAGGTCCCACAGTCTAGAGGAAGAGTGGAGGGGCACCATAGATAGTATAATAAAGAGGGGCACACAATCCAAGGGGCTTGAAGACCACTGTCAAGTTTCAACAGTCAGTGATGATTTGAGGCACCATGGCATCTGATGATGTTGGTCCACTGTGTTATCAAGTCCAAAGTCACCACAGCTGTCTACAGGAGATTTTAGAGCACTTCATGCTTCTGTCTGTTGACAAGCTTTATGGAGATGCTGAATTACTTTTTCCTGCTAGACTTGACACCTGTCCACAGTGCCAAAACCACAAGTAACTGGTTGACTGACCATGGTATTACTGTGTTGATTGGCCAGACAACTCTCCTGACCTGAACCCAATAGAGAAACTATGGACTATTGTCAAGAGGCAGATGAGACACACCAGACCCAACAATACAGACGAGCTGAAGGCCTCTATCAAACCAACCTGGGCTTCCATAACACCTCAGCAGTGCCACAGACTGTTAGCATCCATGCCACACCGCATTTAGGCAATAATTCATGCAAAAGGGGCCCAAACCAAGTACTTAGTACATATGCATGATTATACTTTCTAGAGGGCCGACATTCCTGTATTTAAGATCCTTTTTTTTATTGATTTTATGTAATATTCAAATTTTCTGAGATTTTGAATTTGGGGTTTTCATAAGCTGTAAGCC
Source organism: Ammodytes marinus (assembly GCF_949987685.1). Lineage (NCBI taxonomy): Eukaryota > Metazoa > Chordata > Actinopteri > Uranoscopiformes > Ammodytidae > Ammodytes > Ammodytes marinus. The sequence continues at coordinate 25,311,982 of NC_137222.1, read as the reverse complement.
ATAATAATCACAATTATAACAAATAAAGGCTTGAAATATCTCACTTTGAATGTAATGAGTCTATATAATATATTAGTTTGACCATTTAGGTTGAATTACTGAAATAAATGAACTTTTGCATGACATTCTAATTTTTCGAGTTTCACCTGTACATCTGGATCCGATACACAACTGAGAAGATATCATTATTTGTAAATGAATACCACATTTTTAGGAGAGCAAAAGTATTGGAACAGATAGACTTAAAATAAATTAAAGTGAATAAGAATATTTTGTCGCAAATCCTTCGCTTGCAATAACTGCATCAAGCCTGTGACCCATTGACATCACAAAACTTTTACATTCTTCTTTTGTGATGCTTTTCCAGGCTTTCACCGCAGCCTCATTCAGTTGCTGTTTGTTTTGGGGGGTTACTCCTCTTTAGCAGGTAAAATGCATGCTCTATAGGGTTTAAGTCTGGAGATTGACTTGGCCAGTCTAAAACTTAACATTTCTTGCCCCTGATGAACTCCTTTGTTGTTTTTGCAGTGTGTTTTGGATCATTATCTTGCTGCATGATGAAGGATCTTCCAATCAGTTTGGTTGCATCTTTCTTTAAATTGTCAGACAGAATGTTTCTGTAGACTTCTAAGTTCATCTTGCTGCTGCCATCATGTGTTACTGTGTCGTTGTCAAGATGAACCTTTACCAAAGTGATGGAAAGGCTAAAGTTTGGAGAAAGAAAGGATCTGCTCATGATCCCAAACATACAAGCTCATCTGTGAAACACGATGGAGGTAATGTCATGGCTTGGGCTTGCATGGCTTCTTCTGGGACGGGCTCATTAATCTTCATTGATGATGTAACACATGATGGCAACAGCTAAATGAACTCAGAAGTTTACACAAACGTTTTGTCTGCCAATTTAAAGAAAGATGCAACCAAACTGATTGGAATATCCTTCATCATGCAGCAAGATAATGACCCAAAACACAACAAAGTAGTTCATCAGGGTCAAGAAATGGAAGGTTTTAGACTGGCCAAGTCAATCTCCAGACTTAAACGCTATAGAGCATGCATTTTACCTGCTAAAGAGGAGACTTAAGGGAGTAACCCCCCAAAACAAACAGCAACTGAATGAGGCTGTGGTGAAAGCCTGTAAAAGCATCACAAAAGAAGAATGCAAAAGTGTTGTGATGTCAATGGGTCACAGGCTTGATGAAGTTATTGCAAGTGAAGGATTTGCGACAAGATATTAAGTTTTATTCACTTTAATTTATTTTATGTCTACATGTAATCGACAAATAAAGTTTTCGGGGATCCCATTACTGTTAACCAATCAGAAGAGAGAAAAATACAAACCGGCACCCGTCTCACTGCCGGTGCACGCGCAGGGCGACAGATGGGTGAATAAGTATGCGCTTACAATGTCGGAGCAGGTAAATATCATTCCCAATGTCTGTTTTGATGGTTTTTATCATATTTTATCACACTTATGGATCTGAGATGATGCTAGATAACTCGCTGCTTGAAGACCGCAGTGCATTAATGTGGTGACGTAGGGACGAGGGAGGGGACTGCTAACTGCAGTCACTGACAGGAAGTTAGCTAAACTGACCATTCCGCTTACTGAACCTTTAAATAGATAGTTCAGGAATGTTGAAGTGGGGTGGTATGTAGACTAAATGTTTTTCAAGCAACCACTGGTAACGAGGCCAGCTTCAATGAGGATTTCTGTATAGCCAGCACCTTGACACTTGCGCCCAGTGATCTTGCCTATATAATTCATGGCGGTGTGGAACTTGCTAGGGATGATAATGTGGTTCTTGAATTCCTCCTCGGAGCTGGTCTGCTGTTCCAAGTTTGTATGCACATGAAACTGCTTCAGCTAAGGTAGTGCTTGAACTGTAGACAAGGTACAGCTCAATACAACTACGGAGTGGTACCTTGGTACCTTGGTAACACTACTTACTGTTAGTGAATGCTTAATTAATGCTAAATAAGCATTAACTAAGCCTTAACTAACATGTATGCCTAGTAAATGCTTGACATAACCGCTAATAACTAAGCATTTAAAGTTAATTAATGTGTAATAAGCATAAATTGGCATTAACTAACAGTAAATATCAGTAACTAAGCTTTAACTAACAAGTAGCCTACTTATTATACCTTTATTGTAACATCTGACCTATAGATGTTACCAAGATCCTCATTCAAATTGTGAATATCAAACATTTCATACAAAAGAAAAGTTGTCTGTTTTGCTTTGTCAACTAGCTATAGCAAGGCTAGCTAAATTAGCTAGCTAAAACATATGTAAGAATGTTATTTTAATCTATGTTGTAGCTCTGGCATTTATGTATGACCATAATATGTGGCCTTTGTTTGAATAAGTGATGTCCATTGAAGGACAGTGTTGTGTTTTTACAAAACTGAAAGAATCCACTGTGTGGATTATCTCCATTTTTAACATATTGTAAAGTGTTCTATCACTAAACAGAATATAGGTCAAATACTTACATGGGAAGTTGTTGTTCCAAAAGAGAGACATTGTAGTGGTCAGTTGGAGACAGCAGTTGACAACTTAACACTATTTAAAAACTTAGAATGTAGGCCTATGATCTATACATCAGGTCGGCAATACGTCATCTGGACTGAAGTCTCGTGACCACGCCCCCTTTGGGGGGAAAACAATACGGCTTACTCCATAGACATAGTCAGCGCGATCATTCAAAATAAGCCGTTATAGCTCAAATCTGCAATGTCCTGAGCTGTTGTGTGGTTTACATGGTAAAAAACAAACATCATGGTTTTATTCCTTCGCCATGCCCCCAAAAATTCCCCTAAATAAGGTCTGTATGACAGTAGGAAGCTCCCGGCTTCCCCCGTGCTCTGCATTTCAGTGGGAGTTTGCTATCGTAATGAGCCGTTAGAACAGTTGGTACAGTCTAGTCAAGGCATAGCGCTATAATATTAACATAGTAAGCATTATTACAGACAACAAAACTTAAAATAACAATTATTTCACGTGTTCACAGCTTACATAGAGACTCAGTGAGGTGAAGATATATATCAGGGCATGATATCTCTGGCCAATGGGTCGGATGATTGCGCCAGCTTGATGCTGAGAGACTAAGGCCCTGTTCTCACGGTGAAAACGTGACAGTTTTCCCGTTTTTGTTTTTTTTTAAAACCCCGTTCAGACACAATTTATCTGACATCTTCACCCGTGCACATGTTTTCAGAGGAAACGGGGCGAAATCGATGTAGTAAGCATGCCAGGCCAGCAGTTGGCGGTACAAGGTAGTAGTAGATAGCTTTTCCGGTACAATTTGATGCATAAAACCTTACTGAAACCGAAAATTAATGCCACTAACGTTCATAAAGCGGTTGGTGTAAGCTTGGGGTTACAAGTATTGTAAATGACAACCTTTCTGTCCTCTTATTTCACCGCATTGAACTCGTGAAAACAGAAGACATGCTGATAGTGAAGGGGCTTCGTGAGCGGCTACTTTCCTGTTAGGCGTACTTCAAAATAAAAGTCAACTCACGTTTGTCCGGTGAAATGCTGTCAATGTTTAGCCAGTGACATGCTTTTACTGTGAAGCCGTAGCCTTAATGCTCCTTTTGTTGAACAGTAACTTACCCGCTGCGCACTGAACTATGGATAGTGTTTTTTAATGGAGAGAGAGCCGTGTACACAAGTTTATTTTGCTAGAAAAAGCGGCAGAGCACAAATCTTTCCCCAGACAAAGTGGCGGGTGCATGGTAACTTACTAATAGACTACAGACTAAATTGGCGAGTGTTGTAGGCTTATTTAAGCCCTGCACGTTATGTTGTCTTCTAACTTTATAACTCGCGTGTGGGTATTGACAGCAAATGTTATAGACTATGCATACGTGAAGTGGAGCCGTGACGTCAGCGTTACCAGGGGAAATGGTTTCGGTGTTCACACGAAACCAAAACCGTTGTGTTTTCCAAAAAATCCTCCCTGGGACGTGATCTCAAAAACTTGCGGTTTTATGCCTGCGTTTGCTGTTTTCATGTACATGATATAGTGCAACCGCGGGAATTTTTCCGCGTTTGCACCGTTTCGTGTTGCCGTGAGAACAGGGCCTAAAAAGACATGGTTTTAGGTTGACCAAATTAATCATTTCTAAGTGTCTTTAACGTTATCCAGCCAGCAGAGTTGTTGTAAAGGATTTTGACATTGTGTCGGTCGGTCAAATTTGAACTTATTTACCTCTGATCGTTTTCTTTTTGTGCTGTTTTGGACCGCAATTTTGCATTATAGTCAATGGCACGTTCGGTTTGTTTTCCCCCCAAAGGGGGCGTGGCCTGATTGCCGACCTGATGTATGGCAGGCCTAAGACTCTAAATTGGAACTATATATACCTATTCCCTGGACTGTAGGGAGTAGGAATATGAAGTTCTTATCTAAATTCTCGGTTAGTTAGTTAGTTAGTTAAATAGTCAGGTACTGCTACACAGTTTAATTTAATACATTTATTAGTTTATTTAATTAAAAAAAGTAAATATAGATGTAATAAACGGTTTTTATGCAGTTTTGTTGCTGTTTTGTCCAAAAAAACTGTGAAAATGTTCTTGAATGTTAAAAATAACTATTTTACTGAATTCCTTGAGTCAGAATTATATGGAAAAATGTGTTAATTTGCCTCTGTATGTTTTTTTCTTCAAAAGTTATGCTTTCTTCTATGTTGCTGTTTTCATTTTCGAAATTGGTAAATGTGTAATAAACTGTTAAAAAAACACAAAACCCCTTAGTTCAGCCTGTTACCTGGTAGAATCTTAAAATAGACACTTCAAGGATTAGAAAAAAACAGGTTGCAAAAAATAAGCCACCCTATGCGCGTGGACATATTCTTCCATCTAGACTAATGAGGTTCTTATTCATAGTTAGTGTGTTACCTTCTGGAGATGGATATCAGTGCAGTCACTTTAAGGAGTTTGGGGGAGACGTTGCTCTAGCAGGAGTCAGCCTTGTACTGTTGCAGAGGGGGCCAGAAGAAAAACCATTTATCCTCCATATATATAAATGCTAACCTAGAACCTTAATATGTGTTCACTTGAACACTAAACAGAGATTTCTTCCTCAGTTTTACTTTGCCGCCAGACAGATATTATTATTATTATTATTATTATTATTATTTTTTACCTTTATTTATACAGGTAAATCCCATTGAGACCGGAGACTCTTTTCCAAGGGAGACCTGTTCCCATTCCCACGTTGCCATTCACACACACTTTCATAAACCGATAGCAGGCTAACTATCGACATTCACACGAGGCAAGGTGGGTGAAGTGTCTTGCCCAAGGACACAACACCATGACACTAGTGGCAGGGCGGGGATCGAACCGCCAACCCTTCCATCATTGGCCGACCCACTCTAACACCTGAGCCACAGTCGCCCCAAATGTATTGTTTGTATCACTCCACCAATCAGCTGCTGGACTCAGAGCTACTGCAGATTATTCAAGAGACACAAGAAAACTAAAATAAACGGCTGACTGGCGGCAAACTAAAGCTGTGGAGAAAAACTCAATTTAGCGTACAACTGAAGGGATATTTAGATTTGAGGTCAGCATTTATATACAGTCCCCTCCATAAGTATCGGAACAGTGAGGCCAATTCCTTTATTTTTGCTGTAGACTGGAAACATTTGGGTTTGACAACAAAAGATGAATATGAGACAATAGATCAACATTTCAGCTTTCATTTCCAGGTATTCACATCTGGATCTGATACACAACTGAGAAGATAGCATTATTTGAAAAGGAATGCCACATTTTTAGGCGAGCAGAAGTATTGGAACAGACAGACTTTAAATAAATTAAAGTGAATAAAACGTAATATTCTGAAGCAAATCCTTTGCTTGCAATAACTGCATCAAGCCTGTGACCCATTGACATCACAACACTTTTGCATTCTTCTTTTGTGATGCTTCTCCAGGCTTTCACCGCAGCCTCATTCAGTTGCTGTTTGTGTTAGGGGGTAACTCTCTTAAGTCTCCTCTTTAGCAGGTAAAATGCATGCTCTATAGCGTTTAAGTCTGGAGATTGACTTGGCCAGTCTAAAACCTTCCACTTTGTGCCCCTGATTAACTCCTTTGTTGTGTTTTGGGTCATTATCTTGCTGCATGATGAAGGATATTCCAATCAGTTTGGTTGCATCGTTCCTTAAATTGGCAGACAAAATGTTTCTGTAGACTTAAAGTTAATTTTGCTGTTGCCATCATGTGTTACATCATCAATGAAGATTAATGAGCCCATCCCAGAAGAAGCCATGCAAGCCCAAGCCATGACATTGCCTCCACCGTGTTTCACAGATGAGCCTGTATGTTTGGGATCATGAGTAGATCCTTTCTTTCTCCAAACTTTAGCCTTTCGATCACTTTGGTAAAGGTTCATCTTGACAACGACACAGTAACACATGATGGCAACAGCAAAATGAACTCAGAAGTCTACAGAAACATTCTGTCTGACAATTTAAAGAAAGATGCAACCAAACTGATTGGAAGATCCTCCATCATGCAGCAAGATAATGATCCAAAAAAACTGCAAAAACAACAAAGTAGTTCATCAGGGGCAAGAAATGTTAAGTTTTAGACTGGCCAAGTCAATCTCCAGACTTAAACGCTATAGAGCATGCATTTTACCTGCTAAAGAGGATACTGAAGGGAGTAACCCCCCAAAACAAACAGCAACTGAATGAGGCTGCGGTGAAAGCCTGGAAAAGCATCACAAAAGAAGAATGCAAAAGTTTGGTAATGTCAATGGGTCACAGGCTTGATGAAGTTATTGCAAGCGAAGGATTTGCGACAAAATACTAAATTTTATTCACTTTAATTTATTTAAAGTCTATCTGTTCCAATACTTTTGCTCGCCTAAAAATGTGGCGTTCCTTTTCAAATAATGCTATCTTCTAAGTTGTGTATCAGATCCAGATGTAAATACCTGGAAATGAAAGCTTAAATGTTGATCTATTGTCTCATATTCATCTTTTGGTGTCAAACCCAAATGTTTCCAGTCTACAGCAAAAATAAAGGAATTGGCCTCACTGTTCCAATACTTATGGAGGGGGCTGTATGTTGAGAGGAAACATTTTTCTTCTGGCCCCCTCTGCAACAATAGAAGGCTGACTTCTGCTACAGCGACGTCTCCCCCAAAGTCCTTATAGTGACAGCCATCTCCATAAGGTAACACACTTAACTATGCCTACCAAATACAACCCCACTTCAAAAATACTGAACTACCCCTTTAATGTGTGAGCTCTGCAAGATGCGAAGAGGAGGCTCCACTCCAGTATTAAATATGACTGCAATACCAGACCTAGTCCTGGTCACATGTTCTCCAAAGAAAGGATTTAATGAAGGCAGATGAAGACAGCTGTTGAATACACCTTAATGGTCCCATTTTTGTCGTAAGAAAACATGACAAGGTGCTGTGGTAAATGGACTCCACTTACAGTGGAGGAAATAAGTATTTGATCCCTCACCGATTTTGTAAGTTTGCCCACTTACAAAGAAATGAGCGGTCTATGATTTTAAAGCTATGTTTATTTTAACAGTGATAGACAGAATATCAAAAAGAAAATCCGGAAAATCACATTAAAAAAAAGATATAGGGCCGGTTTCGCAGACATGGATTAAGCCTAGTTCTGGACTAAATTGTACTTTCAATGGACAATCTCCATTCAAAATTCCATTTAGTCCAGGACTAGGCTTAATCCATGTCTGTGAAACTGGCCCATAAATTATTTTTCATTTCATTGAGTGAAATAAGTATTTGATCCCCTACCAACCATAAAGAATTCTGGCTCCCACAGATTAGTCCTCGTGCTTTAAAAAAATATTCCTAATCTCAACTAGTTTCCTGTATAAAACACACCTGTCTCAACTTGTTACCTGTATAAAATACACCTGTCCACAGAGTCAATAAATCAAACTCCAACATCTCCATCATGGGCAAGACCAAAGAGCTATCTAAGGACATCAGGGACAAGATTGTAGACCTGCACAATGCCGGAATAAACTACAAGACCATTGGCGAGAAGCTGGGTGGGAAGGAGACAACTGATTATTCGAAAATGAAAGAAACACAAAATAACCATCAATCTCCCTCGGTCTGGGGCTCCATGCAAGATCTCACCTTGTGGGGTATCAATGATCATGAGAAAGGTGAGGGATCAGCCCAGATCTACTCAGGAGGAGCTTGTTTATGATCACAAGGCAGCTGGGACCACAGTCACCAAGAAAACCATTGGTAACACACTATGCCGTAATGGATTGAAATCCTGTAGTGCCCGTAAGGTCCCCCTGCTCAAGAAGGGACATGTACAGAACCGTCTGAACTTTGCCAATGAACACCTAAATGACTCAGAGAATGCTTGGGAGAAGGTGATGTGGTCAGATTAGAAAAAAATCAAGTTATTTGGTATCATAGTCACTCGCCATGCTTGGAGGAAGAGGAATTCTGACTATGACCCCAAGAACACCATCCTCAAAGTCAAGCATGGAGGTTGAAGCATTATGCTTTGGGGGTGTTTCTTTTCTAAGGGGACAGGTGGACTTCACTGCATCGAGGGAACTATGGATGGGGCCATGTACCATGAAATACTGGGTGACAACCTCTTTCTCTCAGCCAGGTCTGTAAAAATGGGTTGTGGATGGATGTTCCAGCACACCAATGACCCTAAAAATACAGCAAAGGCAACAAAGGAGTGGCTCAAGAATTAAGGTTAAGTGGCCTAGCCAGTCTCTGGACCTTAATCAAATAGATCTGTGGAGGGAACTGAAGCTCAAGCGACAGCCTCAAAACCTTAAAGATTAGGAGAGGATCTGCAAAGAGGAGTGGTCCAAATGTCCTCCTGAGATGTGTGCAAACCTGCTCATCAACTACAAGACTCGTCTGACCTCTGTACTTGCCAACAAGGGTTTCTCCACCAAGTACTAAGCAATGTTTTGATAGGGGATCAAATACTTATTTCACTCAATGAAATGCAAAATAATTTCTATTTTCTGTTATGTGATTTTCTGGATTTTCTTTTTGATATTCTGTCTATCACTGTTAAAATAAACCTAGCATTACAATTATAGACCGCTCATTTCATTGTAAGTGGGCAAACTTACAAAATCAGTGAGGGATCAAATACTTATTTCCTCCACTGTATATAGCGCTTTTCCCTGGTTTTTCACAGACTCAAAGCGCTTTACATTGTTTTGTACACATATGGCGCTTTTCCACCGCACATGTAGCTCGACTCGACTCAACTCGACTCGACTCAACTTGGTTTGGTAGCAGCACGGGTCGTTTTCCACCGCAAATAGTACCTGCTGAAGGTGGGCGGGGTCGTCGTAAGGGGCTGAAAGCCTACTCCGGAGCAAAGTAGCAAAGCAGAAATTACGAGCAGTTGTTGCACTATTAACTGAACCAACCACCAAAAACACGTATGAAAAATGTTTAAGAAATACCCCCCTTGTATCTGTTTGCTAAAAGAAGTAGAAGAATATTGCTACGGGCCATTAAAAGGGATGGTTGTTGTCCCGATGTGTGACTCTGCCACACAGTCAGCTGTAGGGATGCGTCACGTACATCCCTATGCACGTAAACACGGGCATGATCAAGTTGACTGTTTAGTGCTTGTTTCAGGATACGTGTTTTCAAATGCAAGCCGTGTCTCAGCCTGAATATTTTATTGAGGTAATCAGTTCAGTCCGAGGCTTGTAATGTAATCGCTCGCAATCATGTCTGTCCCAGCTGGCTACTATTTAGCCTAGCTGCTAGCTGCCCTACATGTCTCCTCTCGTATGTTAAGTAACTTCCCCAACAACCAACACTGGGTGAGCTTAGCGAATATATGGAAAATAAATTCGGATCTGTGATGCAAATCAAATGAAAGAGAGCCAGAGAAGGCTGCACGCGGCGTAACACTCAAAAGTCCCGGAGAGTTGGGGAGAATAAACAACAGAATGAAGCCGGTAGTCTCTGGCCACTGATTGGCCAGACAATAGTCTCTGGCCAATCAGTGGCCGGCCGTCTGCCGACGTCACCTTTTAGCATCGGCTCAGCTCGCTTGGAACCTAGAGCGAGGCGATACCAAAAAAGCAGCCGCTACCAGGTACCAGGTACCATGAAATTGCGGTGGAAACGCCAAAAATGCGAGTTGAGTCGAGTTCTGATACCATGCGGTGGAAAAGCGCCAATACACCCAATCACACACACATTCATACAACGATAGCAGCAGCTACCATGCAGGGTGCAAGCTAACTATCGGGAGCAATTTGGGGTTCAATGTCTTGCTCAAGGACACTTCGACATGTGGCGGTTAGGCGAGGGATCGAACCTCCGACCCTGCACTCCAGAGGCGACCTCCCTGCCCACTTCGCCCCAAATGGCTCAAGAGACACATCCATTAATTCAAAACATAAAGGGAGGGAAACCAATATGTATGGTAATAAAGTGGCAGATCCTGGACCTGTGCATGTTGCCTATGCTATGTGTAACACTGCTCATTTGGCAGAAAAGTGTTAAAAGGTTCAGCATTGTCAAGATGGTTTGCATGTCAATGTTCACACAAGTTGTATTCTCCTCATCAATGTCGCTGAGCTGACTTGTGGGACACACGCCTTAGTAACATGCACCTTACCACAAATATATTCATTTCCATTTACAAATGAATTCTCATTAGAGATGTGCTTCCTGCTGACAAAGCAGGTAACACAAGCAAAAAAAGTAACTATATTGTTTACATAATAACACAACTAGGTTAAAGCAGGCCTACTGTTGACATGCACCATACTGTACTGTCACACATTAGTGGACATGTATGTGTTATGCAAGTGCATGCACGCAGTATGTCAATTGTCTACCTGTTTAAAAAAACAAGTCAGGTGTATGGTTTTGTAAGAGGTTTAGGTTGCTGCTAATCAGGCACACCTTCAGTTGTAAGTCGCTTTGGATAAAAAAGGACTAGCTAACCAACATGTAGCTGAAAGTAATCTTGTGACAGAGTCAATGTGAGCAGTGTGCCCCTGCTAACCTGTGTTATGTGTAATGTGTATGCAGTGAGTGGAGGGGGGAGGTGTAAACAGCTTACACAGCAAGTCCTCTCCATCAGAGGGGTCTATCAGGGGTCAACCAGCTGACTGCATACAGCTCTTTCACATGGCATGGACACAGTATCACCAACCCCTGGGAAATATTACATTAAAATGATGGCTACAAATTCCAATTATTTTACCATAGGTTAAAAGACATTTCTGTTTCCAACATGATCCCCAAATGACCAGATAAACTGTGATCTACAAGGAAAAAACAACATGTATTTTTTATCATATGTGCTTACAATTCAGAGGAAAAATCAAAATCACACACAATCTATTTTTACCCTTTAGTATTTTTAGTAACAACTAAAGAATTACACATTTAAATAAACAGTATTATGCAATATGCTATTACGACACAACAATGTAACAGTATCATACAATCAATATGATAAAATGTATTAGAACTACACTCAATATTAGTATCATAGTCGCATGTTTGGGATATTCTGTGCGTTAAACTATCTCCTCCCCTGAAGATAGTGTGCCAGGGCATTTAGGTGGACAGTCAGATTTCAGCTTGAATAATGGAGTTCTAGTGATTAAGTTGGTTAAGTCTGTTAGGAAACATGAGCAGTGCAGTGGCCTTGCCCGTGGATGTGGAAGGTCTTAGAATGACTCAAGCATGTCTGTGGATCTGCTGTTAATCTGTGGAGTTACAAAAGCAATGGCTTCAAGTGTATTTATACACCTATAGCCATTGCTAATCTGTGTCCTCATCTATTCTTAGTTCTGTCCCAGTGCATGACCTGCTGCCCCACAAAGACTTACAAAAGATGGTTATGAAAGGGAAGTTATAAAAGCTATCATTTACAGGACACCAAATCCTTTTTAGCAGGGATAGTTAGTTCTGTAACATCAAGGAGATGATGCAATAGATTACAGAAGCTAAACCCCTTATCTTATCTTAAGGTAACATGAGAGTGTGTGTTGTTAAGTATTAAGATTAAGTTGCGCATTTACATGATCAGAAAAGTGTTCTCAGTAGGGCTGTCAATCCTTTGGAAGCCTACCATTCCATTCTGATCCACTGTGTGCTGAGAGGTGTTGCGTCTGTCTGTCTGTCTGTCTGTCTGTCTGTCTGTCTGTCTGTCTGTCTGTCTGTCTGTCTGTCTGTCTGTCTGTCTGTCTCCTCCAGTCCACTGTGTGCTGGGAGGTGTTGTGGCAGATGATGGCATGAAATCAAATTAAAGTCCATGTCTTATCCATCTTCATTTAAGTCTATTTTAATGTGAAGTTTGTAATGCATGTGATTGTGAGGCAAGTCAACATTACCGGAAGCAGCAAAATCCATTTAAAAAATAAAAAATAAATACAAATTTTAATCGATTTCGACAAATTATTAATCTATTTAAAATCACAGGAGATGGGAATTGCGATATTTACATGAGTGGATGTTGGACACTGCAGCTGAATAGGGCTAAATGTTTAAGTTTATTTTTGTTTTGTTTTTAAATTCAGAAATGTTTGAATATACAGTATCTCACAAAAGTGAGTACACCCCTCACATTTCTTCAAATATTTCATTATATCTTTCCATGGGACAACACTGAAGAAATGACACTTTGATACAATGTAAAGTAGTCAGTGTACAGCTTGTATAACAGTGTTAATTTACTGTCCCCTCAAAATAACTCGACACACAGCCATTAATGTCTAAAGTGCTGGCAACAAAAGTGAGAACAAGTGAAAATCTCCAAATTGGGCCCAAAGTGTTAATATTTTGTGTGGCCACCATTATTTTCCAGCACTGCCTTAACCCTCTTGGGCATGGAGATCACCAGAGCTTCACAGGTTGCCACTGGAATCCTCTTACACCCATTGATGAGGACACCAAGGAGCTGGTGGATATTAGAGACCTTGCGCTCCTCCACCTTCCGTTTGAGGATGCCCCAAAGATGCTCAATAGGGATTAGGTCTGGAGACATGCTTGGCCAGTCCATCACCTTTACCCTCAGCTTCTTTAGCAAGGCAGTGGTCGTTTGGAGGTGTGTTTGGGGTCGTTATCATGTTGCAATACTGCCCTGCAGCCCAGTTTACGAAGGTTGAGTGCACGTGCTCAGTCATATCCAGAGGTTGGCTTTGGAAAATAGACGTATGAATACTGCCAGCATTGCTGAAGAGCTTGAAGGGGTGGGGGGTCAGCCTGCATGAGTGCTGCCAGCACTGGGGATCTACAGTTCATTGAATGCCAACATGTACTGTGACACATTGAAGCATAGCATGATCCCCTCCCTTCATAGTAAGACAATTCATTTTTACAACATTTTAGTGTCCTAAGTTTTTTTCTGAATAGATTTTGGATACAGACTTGTTTCATTTTATAAATCAAAAAATATAATATACATGTCTTAAAAATGCGTTTTTAAGCATGTTTTAAGAAAAAAATATATATCATAAATCAGACATTTAACAACATATGAACAATTACTTCTCTAATAACCTTCAGAATAGCGCTGAGAATGACTGACTATGGAAAGTTTGGTTCATGTAAGTGCTTTAGAAGCCGAGCTCTTTGGTTCAGAGCTAGAACTAATGTTGAGATAATGTCCGTTAAAGATGGTTGTAAAGGAGAAATATTATATTTTCATATATTATTTTCTTAAAGGTTCAGTAAGCAGAATGGTCAGTTTAGCTAACTTCCTGTCACTGACTGCAGTTAGCAGTCCCCTCCCTCGTCCCTACGTCACCACATTAATGCACTGCGGTCCTCAAGCAGCGAGTTATCTAGCATCATCTCAGATCCATAAGTGTGATAAAACATGATAAAAACCATTAAAACAGACATTGGGAAGGATTTTTACCTGCTCCGCCATTGTAGGCGCAGACACATTCACCCATCTGTCGCTCTGCACGTGCACCGGCAGTGAGACGGGTGCCGGTTTGTACCGTTCTCTCATTTGATTGGTTATCAGCAGTGGGATCCCCGAAAAATGTATTTGCCGATTACATACAGAGCAAATGACTGAGAGATCGGCTTTATGAAACGCGCACACTATATAAGTGATCACTGTATGAATAAAGAGCGATTTAACACTTATATTAACATAAATAAATTGCTTACTTCACCTTTAAATACATTTGCATAAATATCAAACTAACTTTTTTTAAATTGTCATTATGGGGTATTATATGTATTCAATCCAGCGTTAATCCAGGCTGTAACATAGCGAAATATGGAAAAAGTGAAGCGCTCTCTAATACCGTCACCACTGATGCATTCATGTGCAGACATTGTCTTCTGATGTAGTGCGTTGAAGTGGAGATAGTTTGAACTATTTTACAGAACGCAAATCTGTAAGAGCTCTTCATTTTGTTCTTAAGCTAAAATATAAAATTGGCAAAATTGGATAAAGATACTCAAGTAACTATGTAACCTGAAACGGATTTGTGGTTGATTGTTCCATGAAGCAGTTTAGATTGGAAGGCCACTGTCTGTCTGCTGTATTAATATTAATATGTCCTTTGATCTTTTCCTGTAGCTCCTGTTCAAGTATGATCTGGTCAAGTATGACACGGTGAGAGATGAACCAGTGAAGGACCAGTGTGGACACTGTCAGCGAGTGGATAAGGGTAAGAGTGCAACAGATTTGCTTTTAGAACATCTATTTTTATAATGTATAATTTATAATGTAAAGCACTTATAACTCATGATATACCGATATATACACTCACCGGCCACTTTATTAGGTACACCTGTTCAATGGCTTATACAAACAAAAAGCTAATCAGCCAATCAAATGGCAGCAATTTAATGCATTTAGGCATTTAGACGTGGTCAAGACAATGTACTGAAGTCAAACCGAGCATCAGAATGGGGAAGAAAGGGGGTTAAAGTGACTTTGAACATGGTATGGTTGATGGTGCACATAATCCATACTTTCATGTTGTTTATGCCAAATTCTGAACCTGCCATCTGAATGTCGCAACTGAAATCGAGACTTATCAGACCAGGCATGATTTTTCAATCTGCTATTGTCCAATATTGGTGATCCTGTGAGAATTGTAGCCTCAGTTTCCTGTTTTTAGCTGACAGGAGTGGCACCCGGTGGGGTCTTCTGTTGCTGTAGCCCATCTGCTTCAAGGTTGGTCGTGTTTTGCGTTCAGAGATGGTATTCTGCATACCCTGGTTATAACGAGTGGTTATTTGAGTTACTGTTGCCTTTCTATCATCTCAAACCAGTCTGCCCATCCTCCACTGCCCTCTGACTTCAACAAGGCATTTTACGTCCACACAAATGCCGCTCACTGGATGTTTTTTCTTTTTCGGGCCATTCTCTGTAAACCCTAGAGATGGGTGTGTGTGAAAATCCCAGTAGATCAGCAGTTTCTGAAATACTCATACTAGCCCTCCTGGCACCCTCAACATTGCCATGTTCAAAGTCACTTAAAACCCCTTTCTTCCCCATTCTGTTGCTCGGTTTTAACCTCAACAAGTTGTCCTGTCCAGGTCTACATGCCTAAATGCATTGAGTTTCTGCCATGTGATTGGATGATAAGTTATATGTGTTAACAAGACATTGAACCGCTGTACCTAATGAAGTGGCCGGTGAGTGTATATCTGTACATGTCAGAAATTATACATTTTAATTATATTTAACATTATTCTATTATATGTACTGTATTTCACTACAGCTAATATTATTTTTCATTCTACATTTACTTAATATTTATATGGCTCACCTTATCTCTACTCTTCTATCTTCACTGTGTCCTTGCTCTACTGTTGTGTTTATGTGTGTCTCAGGTGTTGCTCTCTTCACTTGTGTTTTTCTCTTCTTCTATATATCACATTGTTGAGAGGAGCCTGAGACTTAAGAATGTCATTACCAATGACTGCTGCTGTAATTGTTAATGTGCATATGACAAATTATCCATCTTGGATCTTGAATGTTTTTCTTTTCTCCAAAGTTGACTTCACCTGAAAGCTATCTGTATTGATTCCAGCCATTCTGTCCTATTGTCCTATTGCCCCCCCCTTCCCCCCAACCCCCCCTCCTCTCAGGTGAGACAGGGCTGCTACTGTCCAAGGTGAGCGCCACCAGCCCGTTCTTTGGCTACGCCGGCAGCAAACAGCTGACTGAGAAGAAGTTAATGAGGAACGTGTTTGTGAAGGGGGACGCCTACTTTAACACAGGAGACCTGATGTCTGAAGACCAGGAAGGCTTCATCTGTTTCAGAGACAGACTGGGAGACACATTCAGGTACAGTTGGGCTGTGTTCAGAAAGCCATACTAACGTCCTCCCTCCTACATACTCAACATCTATATACTACAAACTGTCTACTTAAAGATTGATTTTCTATGCGAGGTGCGTCGAAAACGTTTACACTGAAGTATACTCAAGCAATAAATAATTTCTTCTTCTTCTTATAAGATTCCGGCCGTTTGGACGCTGTTTAGCGTATTACCGCCCTCCACAGGTTAGATTCAGAACTATATTTTTACATACAGTCCTGTGTTGTGCAGGAAATGCAGAATTGTAAATAAAGAATTAAAAAAAACCTTCCTTGTCGTTTAAAAAGACACAATGCATTGTGGGGCGGTTGAGTAGGAAAAGTATCCAATCGATCCATACCCAAAATCTTCCTGGAAGTTAGTACTCATCCGAGCATTTCTCGCCTACTCAAACTCGCATACACAACCGTCACATACTCAAATTGACGTCAAAATGAGTGCGAGTAGGACGTAAGTATGGCTTTCCAAACACAGCCTAGGATACCATGATGTCTTTACTGCAGGTGCACACCATACAAACCACTTCAGTAGTTTGTCATTGTTAAATTAAATAGTTCAGTATCCTACTTCATGCACTGTATGTGTGTTGATCAAATATTATTAATGATGGCTCTTATTACTATCCAAGATTAGAAACTGGTCCAAACCAGTATTTAATGTTATGACAGAGCTCAATGAACGGGCAGTAATTGTAGACTGAAGATTGCAAAGTTTTCTGTACTCACAGTAAGGCAAGGCAAGGCAAGTTTATTTATATAGCACAATTCAGACACAAGGCCATTCAAAGTGCTTTACAGGGGCAAGATTAAAATACATAATACACATTAGAAAAGCGAATGAATAGAAATAAAACATTTCAATATAATAAAATTACAGGTTAAAATGGAAACAGAAAAGTCTTCAGACTTCATTTAAAAGAGCTGAGAGTTGCAGCAGACCTCAAGTATTATCTTTGTCTGATTTCAGGTGGAAAGGTGAAAATGTAGCGACCACAGAGGTGACGGAGACTTTTGGGCTGGTGGATTTTGTGCAAGAAGTCAATGTGTATGGAGTGGAGATCCCAGGTATGTTAACGATGTGTTTGTATGTATGTTTCACATCTTATACTGCTCATGTCAGCTAGCAACAAAATGACCAAACCTTTGAAAACATGTTGTAGTAGTGTTCTGAATGAATAATGTCCCATATATACTTGTAGCATCTCGTCACAACACACAAACACAGGTCGGTTTTTACAGATATACAGGTAAACATTATACGAATCGGCACATCAGCAAATGATACAGCATTCACAGAGCACTAAATTAAACAGAAAAATGACACATGAAATGACATGCATAATACAAGAAATGAAGTGTATTATAATGGTGAAATAAAACACCTCGCTGGCCGACTTGTGAAAAAAGTTTTGTTGAAAGTCCTTCTTACTGTCCCTTTCACTTGGCCGTCTGCTTTGGCTTCAGAGGCAAACTATATACAATTTCTTTGCACTTTCCGAGCGAAATTCATTCACAGTGCTGACGCAGTGAAACCAGACATCAGTTCTGTGCGCTTGCAGCAGCACACTAACACATCTTAGTCTTCACATGGGCTGAATGACATGCTATTTGATCCCAGGTCACGAGGGCAGAGCGGGGATGGCTGCCATGATCATACGGCCAGGCCTCTCCTTCGATGGGCAGAAGCTGTTTGAACACGTGATGAGTGATCTCCCAGCGTACGCTCGCCCACTCTTCATAAGGCTGCAGGTAAACATTGATTTTTCATTTGATTTGATTTATTTGCACAATAAAAATAACAAAAAAAGTACACGAGCAACCCAAATCGTTAGCCTCATAGCATAGTTGCCTAAATCATATTTACTCTACTCTACTCTTACTCTACATCTACTCTATTCTACATCTACTCTATTCTACATCTACTCTACTCTACATCTACTTTTCGTTAGCCTTATAGCATAATTGCCTAAGTCATATTTAAGGGTTATAGAGTAGGGTAAAGTAGATGTAGAGTAGATGTAGAATAGAGTAGAGTAGATGTAGAGTAAAAGTAGAGTAGAGTAAATATGATTTATGCAATTATGCTATGAGGCTAACGAAATGTAACATATACAATATACAAAGAAAGAAAAATTAAAAAATAAACAAATTGTACAGATTAGATTGAAATAAAATCTCCCGTCAAAGGTGGTTCAATGTGCTAACATTCTCAACATGCATCCTGATTCTGTAGATGAGTCTGTTATAATGAGGAATCTAGTCAAGTTATCATACATGTAGAACATAGAGGGCTCCAATAGGGTACATCCGAGCACAGCTGCGTACATGTGACATTGCACCACTGTGTAAGGTCAAGTTAAGGCTCATTTATGCTCTAAGTTAAATACGCATACGGATACGGACGGAGCCTTCTGTCCGTACACTGCGTACATTACGTCCGTATTTCTGCACGTATCCTGCAAGCTTGCGGATGCGTACCAAACGGACAGGACGGAGCATTACTACCGAAGATCACGGGGGGCGCACAGCCAACAGTTCACTTTCACTTACTGTACATTTGTTTACAAACACAAACGAAAGACATAATACTTTAGAAAAGGTCTTAACTTTTGAGGAGAGGTTTTTGTGAGTTGGTACGAAATGACATACACATTTATATATCTATGAAGTTACACGGCCGGGGCACAGGGACAGACAACTACAACAGAGCAGCATGAGCGGGGATCGCACGGGGAAGAATGTCAGCTAGACGGGAGGCTGTCAGCTAGACGGCAGGCTGACGGCAGCAATAGAGAAGTACCGGAGGTCCGTGCGAGACTAGTTTGTTTGACATGTCGTGATTAATGTCCTCACAGACCCCGCTGTCTATAATACAGCCTCTAGTTTAGCCTCTTCCATTGCTACGGTAGTATATCGCTAAAGCTGTTTCTTCCATGGACCTATTATAAAATATGTATTCCAGTTAATTCACCGTTTGACTCTTCTTCTTCCTATTTGAGTAACTTTTTACTCTGAGCGGCGATGCTGCCCACTAATGGTTGATTTGCTTAATGTCCATTCCAACATAAAGGACGCATGGAAGTATGAGGGCAGTGACGGATATAACGTTGTAAACGTACGTCTCTATTTATGCACAGAATTGGAGCATAAATGAGCTTTTAGCCTGGCACCGCCCGCCTACATACTTCCGCTCAATTTTAATTTCCCTTCAGTAGTCAGTCTGGGGCTGCGGTATATTCGCGGGTTTTCTCCTGTAGATTTTTTACCGGTCCAATCAGCGAACAGAGGGAGTGGCTAAGAACAATGACGTGAGCCTGTTTCACTTGCAGAAGCCATGAAATACATCACGACCAAACGTTATGCGATTGGTTGGCAGATAGTGGCACTGGGCAGATCCAATAGTTTTTAACTTTTACAGACACCCGCCTTCAAGTGAGTTTACGTTTGTCAATTGAGCGATTCCAGACCTTCTGTACAAATGAAATGAAGTACGAAGGTCTGGTAGGACCAGGCTAAGGTCAAGTCATACAAAACTTCAGTTCACAGTTCCCTTCTGGATCAGTTCGTGTCAACCAAACAATGTCCAAAACCCAAAAGATTTTCAGTTTATTTAAAACACAGAAGAGTTAAACATTTATGAAAACAATTTTTAAATGTTTTAGATGAACTGGTTATCAGTATTGGAAGCCTACTAATGAATCATTTGTAATCAATGAATCAACTAACCTAAAAGGATCTTCTCTACATTGTTTTACTTTAGTTCCAGTGTAACCTCGTGCTAACCTGAATGACACTGATTGTTGTTGTTGATTTTATTTTTTATTTTTTAAATGACGTAAGTATTAATACTAACTATAATTCACGTTCAATACTACAGGACTATATAACAGTCATATTACAAGACATCAAATATACACAATAAAAATACCCTGCGTTCCGAATCGCATACGATTTTTTCTACCATACTATTTAGTATGGTAGAAAAAAGATTAAGGATGTCCTGATTCTTGTGGCCAGATTTAGGATGGTTACAAGTAGCCGGATGTCTACTAAATCTGGACAAGATTGTTAGTGTAGAGAACAGCATCCTATTTGGGCGATTCTGACCCATAATCCAGTGTGAACCTGAAGTGACGTCACATCGATGGAGCCTCCATATGAAAACAAACAGAGATGCGACTGATATAAAAGCAAGAGGCAAGATCAAGGCACATTGTTATGATGCAATAAATAAGTAAAAGTATGTCCTAATAGTATGCCTACTGCATCCTAACTAAATTATTTTTATCGTCAGAAAAAAGAAAGAGTATGCGAATCGGAATGCAAGGGAGAGTCTGATGTTGTGTTTCTTCTGTCAGGAGGTGATGGAGATGACCAGCACCTTCAAGCAGCAGAAGTTCCAGCTGGTTCAGAGCGGCTTCAACCCTTCCTCCATCTCTGATCCTCTTTATGTGTTGGACTACAATCAGAAGAACTACATTCCCCTAACAGACGGCATTTACCAGAGCATCCTCGCCGGTGAACGCAAGCTATAGAACCTCGCAAGGCACGGGGCTCAAAAACAGTGCACAGCCACAGATAGAAAAATGTGCTGTATTTATTGTACAGCACATTACAATCTAATGGAAACCAGTGAGCATACGATTATGTTGAAGGATTTTGACTCAAGGAAAAGCCATTGTTTAGTGTGTTAAGAAGATGATCCCGAGGAGTTGACTTTATGCACAATACTGGCCCTTTGAGATTATTTCAGTAGATTTTGAGGGATTTGTGACTTCCCTCTTAATTTACACTTAAACAAATGAAAAAGCACTAATACTTTTACTTTAAGTTTAAGCTTGTTCAGGGATATGTTCTCACGTTAAAGGCAGATCATATGACATTGGAAAGGATTCTTCTTCAGTGTTCCAGTACTGGATAGGTTTACTCACATTTGCACTGAATTAATGAATGCATTATTATTATTATTAAATGAATGACCTATAATATATGAAGTAGTTTTGAATGGTTCTGGGTAGATTGAGAGGGTGTTCTAGGGTAAATAGCCTTACATAAATGTGTACATTTATGAGCTCACCACAAATGTGTTGTAAGAAAATGGAGAAACTAATTAATTGTTATAAATTAAACTTATTTAATTCTTTACTTTCACAGTTTACAGGGTTCCCTAAAGCCATCTTCAATTCAAACCTTAAAGGGCCTTGATTATATCAGTTAAGTTTCCACATTGAATTGTTTAATAATATAAAAGTTTTTTCTTAATGGTCTATGTCTATGTGATCGAATAGGTTTGTTTGTTAACCCTCTCTGAAAACTAATCATCATGAAAGCCATCTCTGAATGTTCACTTTAAAGGTTCAGTAAGCGGAATGGTCAGTTTAGCTAACTTCCTGTCAGTGACTGCAGTTAGCAGTCCCCTCCCTCGTCCCTACGTCACCACATTAATGCACTGCGGTCTTCAAGCAGCGAGTTGCGCACTGGATTGTGGGTCAGAATCGCCCAAATAGGATGCACTTTTCAACACTAACAATCTTGGCCGCATGAAGTAGGACATCCGGGTACTTCTAACCATCCTAAATCTGGCCATAAGAATCGGGACATCCTAAATCTTTTTTCTACTTACTATATAGTAGAAAGTATGCGATTCGGAACGCAACCTGGGAAGGATTTTTACCTGCTCCGCCATTGTAGGCGCATACACATTCACCCATCTGTCGCTCTGCACGTGCACCGGCAGTGAGACGGGTGCCGCTTTGTAGCGTTCTCTCTTCTGATTGGTTATCAGTAGTGGGAGTTTAATCGTTGATTACATGCGAGTGACTGAGAGATCGGCTTTATGAAACGCGCACACTATGTGATCACTGTATGAATAAAGAGAGATTTAACACTAATATTAAAATAAATATTTTAATTGAAATAATAAAATAAGACACGTTCTTCTTCTCAAATTAAAAATGAAATTCATTCATATTTAACTACGTTTTCTCGTAAATTTCAAGGGTGCTTTTAACTATTTGAAATCCCTTAATATATAAAAGTCTATTAAGATGTCCTTAAATAGCTCCCCTTAAATCTCATTAAAAGATGTTACATCAGTCCTGATACATTGTTTAGAGTTGTTTGGTACACAGTTAAGGGATTCAGTTTCATCATTTGCCTTTGCTTTGTAACTTACAAACTAAATATGTCTACCTGAACAGGTCTCTCTTGTAAATGAGACCCTGGGTCTCAATGAGATTTTACCTGTATAAATAAAGGTTAATAAAAATAAAAAATAAAAATCATGGATGTGCTTTTGCAATTTAACTCACACAACCGGTATATCCAGGTATTTTATTTTCACAGATTTTTACTCTGCCAATGTAACTCTAATCCTTGTGTTTTTTCCATTCATATTATTAATATATGAAACAAAAATATTATATATTAATTATGAAATTAATATTATTAAGATATTTTGATTATGAAAAGCCAAAAAGTGCCTTTTATATTCATCCATATCAAAGGTTCTTTCCAATTTATGTTTTTTTTAATGCTGTGAAACTTCTGATTGGATGTTTTTTTTAATGCATTTTTCTTTTTAATTATTTTCTTTTACTGTGCTTTTGATTTGAATGTGTTCCGTACAAGTATTTCCAGACATTCGGACTTGAGGAATGTTCCCATGTGAAATGAATTCTATTACCGTAAGGATCTTAACTTAACAGTGGATTCAGAATTATTTAATATCTCAAATAAATCATGTTACTATCAGCAGCCTATTTAAGTTAATTAATACCGCTATGTGAGAGGAAATGAGAGGAAAGAAAGTATGTGTAACATTGTTGTAAACAAAGTGAAGTCACTTAAAATATGTATAGAGCTATGTGTATTCAGTGATGTGCGCTGTGTGATCATACACTGTTTACTGTTGGTTTGGAGTTGTAAATAGTAATACTGGCTCAACAGGTTCAATTCACCGTTGATCTGTGATTGAGATTCAACAATGCATATAAAAAGTTTTGAATTAAAGTTTTGAATGAGTGTGGTTCATTATAACTGGCTAAGAAAGCAGCAGATTAGACTGAGCATAGCACTGACAGCCCCCTGCCATGATCTAATTCTAAAGGGTGTGTTGGTCTAACAAATCACAGACTGAAACAAGATGAGGAGACACATGCCTCATTTAATATGAGACTAAAGAATAGTCAAAAGACTTGGAGAACACGGCATGATATATGTTTATCAAACGGTATGTGTATGTTAAAACAGTTTAAAAATAGTGCGAACTGTTGTTGAGTAAAGTATGAGGTTGCATAAAGTAGAACAGCTCAAGTACAGCTAACATTTGTACTGAAGTGCAATAGGCTACTTGAGTAAATGTAGCCTACTTAACTGTGAATGCTGCAAAACGGCTGACCTAGACTGGGAGGCAAAAACACAGAATTTAAAAAAAATTAGTAATGCTGGGCTTACACTAGAGGACTTTTAAAAGACTTTGAAAAGACTGAAACCCTCTTACATCTGAAGACAATCAACTCACACCTGAAGACAACTAGTCATTAGTTTTCAGTCACATAGTGAGATTCTGAAAAGACAGGGGGTCTCATATTGCAAGACTACAACTAGATTCCTTATGAGATTAATATTATTTCCGCAAACGCGATAGTGATTATTTAATTAAAAACAAGTTAATTCAATATTCCGAGCGGGGGACTCGATAGGAAAAGTGTATTACAGAAGCGTCCTAACTGCCCAGAATCTTAAAAAAAGTATCCTAACTTTAGGATAACCCTTCAGCCAGCCTAACTTTTCAGTTAGACCCAGACTGACTGTGTTTTCTTTTTTTAAACCAAGTCAATGGAGACACAGTGAATGTGTTTACTGAAAGGCTATCGAATGACTTGAAATTACTCTTAAAAAAAAAGAAAAAAATAGTTGGAGACAACTTCCTTCACCCGCTCCACAGATGTCACCAACAGCTCAAACTTGTCTGTTTTTAAGTCAAAGGCCTTTTCAGTGTTCACAAAAGCATAGTTAGCTGTCGGCCTACACAATACTGTCAGGCTGGGCTGAGAGTCAGTTGAGATAGAACATTGTCGGTTGCTATGCAACAGACAGAAATGCTGCAAACTGACATTTGATTTAGCAGTTAGGATTTCCTAAACAGACTTAGGATAGGATGTGGTAAGACAGGATAGGATTCCTAAAGTTAGTTAGGATTTGCTTCTGTAATACCAAATCAGAGAAAATCCTATCTTAGACTCTCCTATCTTAAGTTAGGACTTAAAGTGTGTAGAATTTTGGGTTTTATTTCCTAGCAGATTTTGTAGAAAGTAATTATAATATCCATAAGTACATTTAATTTAGTGCATAATAGCTGAATTTTTTTTTTATTATTATTTTTTCCCATAGAAAGGGTCTCATAAATGTCCATATTTCTGCATATTTTGGACCAAGGCCTAGTGCCGCCATCTTGAAAGTGTCATAGTTGGAATGTCATCAGGTGCATTGTTTAAAATGTTGAATTGTTCTTGTCCTTGAAGGCCACTGTAGCTTCTGTTATTATTCGAAAGGGTTGGGGTTACCCAGGGAGCGTTGCATTCTAGAACTTTGTAGAACTTTCTTGATGATGTCATATTACACACTGCACCTTTAAGATAGGAAGTTTCTGTAATATGGCGCCTGGTGTCTAGCTAATGACAGCTGCTGCTGTATCTCCAGAGCACTCCTGTTGTCTCCATGGCTACGACAGGAAGTCACCTAGTGTGTGTGCGTGTGTATGTCTGTCACGCATTACACTTTTGTTCTTCTTCTTCTGTTTTTTTTTACAGCAGACCTTTGCAGGTATTGATCTCTCTGTATTTCTGTGTCAGCATTGTCTGATATAATGGTCACCGGTACAGTTTCTAACGGAGCAAGAACATAGAAATACAAAAAAAGATCATTTGGGGCCATCTTTTAACTATGTTTATGACTAATGTGTAGTTTATTTTATTGTATAAAAATGTGTTGTATTTAACATGCTCATTGTAGGTTTTTAGAATCTTAATATTTAAAGAAGTCTTACTAATATAACTACTGCTGCCTGTAAAAAAAGGACAATATTGTAAAAAAGATATATATATAGTAATAGTAATATAAAATAGCTTAAAATAAAACTAAAAGGTTTCTTCTGTGACTACACTACAGTTGGTATCATTTGATGGATAGGGAGATTGAAAATAATGAGTATGAGTAATAACTCCCCTGCCCTATATCTGATTCCTACTGCCATTCTATTTTTAAACAGCAGATGGCGCCAACATATTTTAAACGGTTATCACAGATCTTCTCATTAAATAAAACTAGAAAACACCACAATGTGAACAAATACAAATCCTATCTTTCTCTATGCGAAAGCTTTTTGTAAATGTTTGATATAATCATTATATTTATTCTTATCCTATTGATTTGATCTTTTTAATTGTATATTGTTCTAACTTCCCTGTGTTGATTCCATCTGCCTTATCTGGTTTTTATTTTTATTTTTTGTAAAGCACTTTGTAACATAGTAAAGAAAAGTGTTAGATAAATAAAGTTTATCATTATACTATAAATGTGATCAAATCATATAGTTATAATAAATGGCATATACTAAAAGTATCAAAATGAAGGTACTGGGGCGCTCCGGTGGCATAGTGGATTGAGCCCGTACCATATTGGCTCTGGCCTTTGTTGCAGTGGTCGCGGGGACCTTTACTGCAGGTCATCCCCCCCCCCTCTCTCTCTGTCTCCCCATTTCAACTCTGTACTGTCTAATAAAGCTTGAAAATGCAAAAATTAGAAAACGGCCCTGTGTGATCATTCGAGGAGGTGTTATGAGATTGTTCATACAGAGGCAAAATGTGTAATTATGTCTGAGGTCATAAGATCCTTAATGTGACAGGAATCTAAAAAACTAAACAATGTTCCGGTAGCAATTCTGTATTCAATATCTATATCTTTCTGTCATATTTAATTGAAATATTGGATCATTTGTCCTCTTAGGGCTCAAAATGTTGTTCAAATCAAACATGTCATAGACATAACTACACACTTGTTTGTAAGGGTTGTCAAGACAAAAAAGATTGGAGGCCACTGTTTTAATCTTGGGCAATATATTGTACCTAGTATATGTACTGTATATGTTTTTCATGTACAGTCTTACTATTAATTTAGCTGTCAGATACATGTCTAAAGTACCTTCATATTTCAACAGCAGAGATGGGATCCTGGAAATCCAGATCCACTGATGATTTGATTTGGCTTTTGTCAAACCTGGTGTAGAGACTAGGATAGGTTTGATCCTGAAGTGTAGTGGTGAATCCATGTTGGATTCAAGTTGGATGTGGAGACAGGCGGGACACATTTATGATTCCATGCACAGGTATCCACTTTTGACCTAGGTGTATCTATCTTGGGGTGTGTCCTTGGGCTAGACCCACCTTGCCTGGTGTGAATGTGTATGACTGGTGTATGTTTGAGGTGGTGGTCGGAAGGGCCGTAGGCGCTGAATGGCAGCCACGCTTCCGTCAGCTGTGGCTACTACTGTAGTTTACCACCACCAGTATGACTGTGTGTGAATGAATAGAACCTGGATCCCTCTAAAGTTAAACAGTTTAATACGTTGCTGAAGACTCACTTTTGTTGCATTGGCCTTTAACACAAGTTGAGACTTTGACACTCCTAACTTTTTTTTTTCATGTTTCTTATATGTTATTTTGTATTGTATCTTGTACAGCACTTTGGTCAACTGATGTTGTTTTTAAATGTGCTATAGAAATAAGTTTGACTTTTGACATGGCACATTATATTCACTGCTTGCATAGTACAGTGACACAGACAATGCTAAGAACAATATCCAGTCTAAATGAAATAATAAGCCAATACAATACTTTCAATAAGAAACATCAGAAGAATAGTTGCAAAAACAGTTGATATTTCTTCCTCCTAAAGTGCAGTGCCAGCATCTGATCTGTGGCTCTTTTATTGTCAGTTCTGATATATGCAAGACATCAGAATCAAAATGGTGTCTATCTCTGGCCCACAGTGCAGTAAGAACGATAAAATAAAAAATATAGAGATAAACAAGATAAACATAGACAATCTTTACATAAGATCCATTCTAAATACTAAGTAGTGCAAAGGAATTTTCTGTGCAATATAAAACAGTATGTATAAAATAGAATAGAAAGTAAAAAGTAGATAAGTTCAAATGAAAAATATTTACAATGTGCTATATGCAATCAACTGGATGTACATTTTAATTCTAGCGGCTCAATAGGAGTCCAACATTACAAACAAAGACCTGAGAAAAGTGTATGTCTCCTTTATTAAATGATGACCACAGCAATATCATGAAAAAAAAACATATTCCCAAAACAAAATATATCAAAGACTCATCCCTGTTGTAGCTGATCTGACTTCTCTTTGCTTGTTTAGAAATAGTTGAGAGAGAGAGAGAGAGAGAGAGAGAGAGAGAGAGAGAGAGAGAGAGAGAGAGAGAGAGTTGGAGCAGGGTGGGCGTTGATTGTTTAAACACAACAGTTTATAGGTCAATGATAGCCTCTGGGTAAGGGAGGGTTCACTATCTTTAAAATGTGTCTGTCTTTATTTATGTCAGACTGTCTAGGAGGCATTAGACTGATCTGGTAGTAGTTTGCATAATAGCAGATAGCCATGTATATGTATATCAGTGTCAGGGCAGCTCCTCCTCCGACTCTTACTTCTTCCATGCCTTCAGGAAACCTTTCTTGACATTTGAACATCTACAGGGGAACCATCAATATTGACATTCATAATGTTTACTCTTAATTCAAAGTTCAGCCACTGATCTTAATGCTCCATGCTCCAACGAGTTGGATAAATGCTGGTTGTGCCTGCTGTGTGTGTAAGCTGACAACAAGCAGCTGTGTACAGGGTATCCAGTGAAGAAACTTTCCACTTGGTCCAATATTGTTGGTCAATAAAGCCCAGTTTGCTCCCCTACAGCTGAAAAGTCACAATCCCGGTGAGAGGATTGGTGTTCACAATATGTGCTGAAAAGTGCAAGACTCTTTCTTCTGTTTGCTTCAGTCATCCCTGCTTTGTTTGAATGCAAAGCTAATGCTAATGAAGCTTTTATCCGTTTCTAGAGCCAAGATTTTTAACAAGGCTTCCAAATTTAATGACAAAATGTGATGCTTGTCTTTGCCCTTCACAAGGAAATATATTGTTATTTTTCTGATATGATAACCCTATTGACAGAACAATATTTTGTGCCTACCAAAACCTTTACAATTAAATCTGATGAAGATATATGCAGAAAGTGAAAACAGTGATTCAGGACTGCATGCTCAGGGGTTTTAGAAAGAAATGTGTGTACTTTATTGTAAACACTTTACAATAAAGTACACAACATAGTAGTAACTACGACATAGATATTGATTACCTACTACATGTGTTTTATTTTTAGTAACTACTAGATATGCATTACCTACTACATACGTTTTTTTTAGTAACTACTTCATAGATTTGGGGCGACCGTGGCTCAGGTGGTATAGCGGGTTTGCCAATGATCGAAGGGTTGGTGATTCGATCCCCGCCCTGCCACTTGTGTCATGGTTGTCGTGTCCGTGGGCAAGACACTTTACCCACCTTGCCTGGTGTCAATGTCGATAGTTAGTTAGCCTGCTATCGGTGTATGAATGTGTGTGTGAATGGTAACGTGTAAATGGGAACAGGTCTCCCTTGAAAAAAAGTCTCCTGTCTCAATGGGATTTACCTGTATAAATAAAGGTTAAAAAAAAAGATATTCATTACCCACTACATAGGTTTTATTTTTTGGTAACTACTACATAGATATGCATTACCTACTACATACAGTATCTCACAAAAGTGAGTACACCCCTCACATTTCTTAAAATATTTCATTATATCTTTTCATGGGACAACACTGAAGAAATGACACTTTGATATAATGTAAAGTAGTCAGTGTACAGCTTGTATAACAGTGTAAATGTACTGTCCCCTCAAAATAACTCGACACACAGCCATTAATGTCTAAAGTGCTGGCAACAAAAGTGAGTACACCCCTAAGTGAAAATGTCCAAATTGGGCCCAAAATGTCAATATTTTGTGTTGCCACCGTTATTTCCAGCACTGCCTTAACCCTCTTGGGCATGGAGTTCACCAGCTACACAGGTTGCCACTGGAATCCTCTTCTAGTCATTCATGACGACATCAAGGAGCTGGTGGATATTAGAGACCTTGCGCTCCTCCATCTCCCGTTTTAAGAAGCCCCAAAGATGCTCAATAGGGTTTGGGTTTGGAGACATGTTTGGCCAGTCCATCACCTTTACCCTCAGCTTCTGTAGCAAGGCAGTAGTCGTCTTGGAGGTGTGTTTGGGGTCGTTATCATGTTGCAGTACTGCCCTGCGGCCCAGTTCCCGAAAGGAGGGGATCATGCTCTGCTTCAGTATGTCACAGTACATGTTAGCATTCAATGAACTGTAGTTCCCCAGTGCTGGCAGCACTCATTCAGCCCCAGACCAAGACACTCCAACCACCATGCTTGACTCTAGGCAAGACACACTTTGTTTTGTACTCCTCACCTGGTTGCCACCACACACGCTTGACACCATCTGAACCAAATGGGTTTATCTTGGTCTCATCAGACCACAGGACATGGTTACAGTCATCCATGTCCGTAGTCTGCTTGTCTTCAGCAAACTGTTTGTGGGCTTTCTTGTGCATCATCTTTAGAATAGGCTTCCTTCTGGGACGACAGTCATGCAGACCAGTATGATGCAGTGTGTGGCGTATGGTCTGAGCACTGACAGGTTGACCCCCCACCCCTTCAAGACCTGCAGCAATGCTGGCAGCACTCATACGTCAATTTTCCAAAGCCAACCTCTGGATATGACGCTGAGCACGTGCACTCAACCTTTGTAAACTAGGCTGCAGGGCAGTATTGCAACATGATAACGACCCCAAACACACCTCCAGGACAACCACTGCCTTGCTAAAGAAGCTGAGGGTAAAGGTTATGGACTGGCCAAGCATGTCTCCAGACTTAAACCCTATTGAGCATCTTTGGGGCATCCTCAAACGGAAGGTGGAGGAGCGCAAGGTCTCCAATATCCACCAGCTCCGTGATGCTGTCATGAATGGGTGTAAGAGGATTCCAGTGGCAACCTGTGAAGCTCTGGTGATCTCCATGCCCAAGAGGGTTAAGGCAGTGCTGGAAAATAATGGTGGCAACACAAAATATTGACGCTTTGGGCCCAATTTGAACATATTCACTTAGGGGTGTACTCACTTTTGTTGCCAGCAGTTTAGACATTAATGTCTGTGTGTCAAGTTATTTTGAGGGGACAGTAAATTTACACTGTTATACAAGCTGTACACTGACTACTTTACATTGTATCAAAGTGTCATTTATTCAGTGTTGTCCCATGGAAAGATATAATGAAATATTTGAAGAAATGTGAGGGGTGTACTCACTTTTGTGAGATACTGTAAGTTCCGGGAACTACAGTTTTAGACCCTGTGCCTACTAAAACCTTTACAATTAAATCAGATAAAGATATGCAGAAAGTGAAAACAGTGATTGAGGACTGCATGCTCAAGGGTTTTAGTAGTTAGTAGTTCCGGGGGAACACCCATAGTTCCTGCAAATGTTTGGAGGTCCCAGAACTAATTCCTGTGGTGGAAACGCGGCTAAAGAGCTTTGGTTGACTTATCCACCATCTTACCTGTCATGGAACCCCCCTGATCTCTCTGGATGCATTTCTTCACTCACTCACTCACTCACTCACTCACTCACTCACTCACTCACTCACTCACTCACTCACTCACTCACTCACTCACTCACTCACTCACTCACTCACTCACTCGAGAGTCTTGCTCAAATTGTGTGGCGCGCCCGTCATCTCAGTGGTTTGGTGTGAGGTGGTCAATGTTTGATATTATCATGAGTCTTTAGGGTTAGCTCATTCGAATAGGGAGGTTAAATGACACGAACACTAATGGGTGCGCTCTCCTCAGCACCCAACACGACGCGGGAGTGGCACTTTTACCTGGCAGACTCGGCTGAAGAACCAGGCTGAAAACTGTGCAACCTTAACAGAGTTATAGTTAGAGGGGGACGAGATCAGCTAATAAAGCTGGTCAAATGTGGCGGGTAGGCGGGGAATCGAACCTCCGACCCTGCACTCCAGAGGCAATCTTCCTACCCACTTCGCCACTGCCGCCCAATGTGATAAGGCATGACACTTAGCCTACGTGATAAGGGCATATATTTTTTATGTTTATATAGTTAAGATTAGAGTCCACCCAGTCCATTTTAACTGCTACAAAATAACTTTTTATTTGACTGAAATCACTTTTAATCCCCAGTAGCAGGATTAGAAATACTCATCTTGAAAGGAAACTAGTTGTGGTCTTGTAATATGAGATCCCCTGTCGTTGCAAAATCTCACCCTGCGTTTCAATACCCATTTAGTATGCCATAAAAATAATTAGGATGTCCCAATACGCACTTCAATCGCAGCATGACAAAAATACCTAGATGCCCCATAGTTGTCTTTATTCTTGACATTTCTTGATATAATGAAAAA
Source organism: Ammodytes marinus (assembly GCF_949987685.1). Taxonomy (NCBI): domain Eukaryota; kingdom Metazoa; phylum Chordata; class Actinopteri; order Uranoscopiformes; family Ammodytidae; genus Ammodytes; species Ammodytes marinus. Next base: position 25,280,044 of record NC_137222.1, on the reverse strand, counting down.
AAAAATCTTAATCTAATTTTTTTGTCTCCTGTGGCCCTAAAACTCTTCTGTACTTTAGTTTGTAGCGTAGTAATACGAAAAGAGTGTGATTTGAAAGACAGGGAACCTTGAGATGGGCTTTCCCCTATTTCTGATGAGATGATGCACTCAAGAATGTTTAGTGAGTCTGACTTGGAACAAAAGGATGCGTCACAGAGGCAGTGCCTTGCTGAATGAATAATGCTGATTAATGATAAAAAGGTTTAGCTAGCCTGCTTCCATTTAACAGCAATCACATCTTTATAAAAACATGTTGAAATGTCAGAGCAACTACATCAGTTTGTTTTACATCCTTCAGGTCTCTTTGAAGTGTGTCAGTTCCAGTCATATAACCCTGAGCACCGGGGTTTCTGGGAACATGAGCTGCCTCCCTGGGTCAACTATGTGCTAATAATGTGACACTGTTGCAAAGGGTCAAAGTGACGCTGGAGGCTGAAGCTTCTCTCCTCTTCCCCATGGCAATAGAAATCCACTCTGACCTTTCTCTAAAGATTTAGAGCGTTTTAGGTGTACCAGACTATTTTCTTGAATTAAAAAAAAAAAGTAAATTAGATTTTTATTGTTTGGGTGTAATTTCTTAGTTAAAATATCCCAATCAGAATCTCTATATTGTCATTGCAACGAAATTGGGGTAGAGGCTCTCAAAAATAAGTGCTTTTGTTTATGTTTTTTTAAACAAAAACATGATAAAAGTTTTTCTTTTTAAATATATAGAATGTGTAAGAACTCAAAAACCAATATACAGTGCTGTGAAAAAGTATTTGCCCCCTTCCCGATTTCTTACATTTTTTCATATTTGTCACACTTAAATGTTTCAGATCATCAAACAAATTTTAATTTTAATCAAAGATAACCTGAGTAAATATCAAATGCAGTTTTTAAATGATGATTTAATTTATTAAGTGTAAAAATCTATTCAACCGTACCTGGCCCTGTGTGAAAAAGTAATTGCCCCCCTTTAATAAATCAATCGATTCACCACATATTTTGGAATGTTGAGTTCAATTTAATGACAACACCCAGGCCTGATTACTGCCAGACCTGTGTAATCTAGAAATCACTTAAATAGAACCTGTCTGACACAGTGAAGTTGATTACAAGATCTCAAAAAGCAGCACATGATGCCACTATCAAAATAAATTCAAGAACAGATGAGAAACAAAGTCATTGTTGTCTGTAAGTCTAGAAAGGATTACAATGCCATTATAAGGCTTTGGGACTCCAGCGAACCACAGTGAGAGCCACAATTTACGAATGCAGAAAATGTCACTACTTCAGCCACAATTTAGTTTTTTGTCACTTGTCTGTTCCCATATTAACTCTCTTGTCATTTCAGACCCGGCCACTCCCCCCTGCTCTGCACTCCCTGCTGATTACTTCCACCTGGCCTAACCACACTCACCTGCTCCCCATCAGCTATTAGCCCCACAGTATATATACCGGTTCATTCCCTCAGTTCCCTGCCAGATTGTCTTTGTGTTACATTGCTCTCCAGCCAATTCTGAATTCCTGCCTGTTTACCTGCCTGCCTATTCGTGTTTTGACCCATCCTTTTTGGATCCTGGATTATCCCTTTGCCTGCCCCTCTTGGACTTGTTGCCTCGCTACCTGGTTTGATTCCTCATTAAACTTTGTTGCTATACCTGAACTGTTTGTTGTCGTGCTCTTGGGTTCTGGCCTGCCATTTTGGTACAATCCTGACAGTACAATCTGGCCAAAAGATGAACCCAGCCGACACAAAGGCTCTTAAGGAAGAGGTGGCAGCACAAGGTGCCGCCCTACACCAGCATTCGAGACAGTTCACCGCTATGGAAGTGGCTTTCCAGGAAGCTTCGGAACGCCACAATCAGCATTTTGAGGTTCTGAGCGGCCAGCTCCAGCAGCTCACGCTGGACAGCCAGACCCCAGCGGTTCAACCACCCACCAGCCCTCCTGTCCCTGCTGTCTCCCGGCCAGAGCCCCGCTTAAGTGCTCTAGAGCGCTTTTCTGGAGCTCCAGATACCTGTCGCTCCTTTCTGACTCTGTGCTCATTGACTTTTGAACTACAACCTCTCACATATCCCACGGAGAGGTCGAGAGTGGCTTTCATGATCACCCAGCTTACTGGGCGGGCCCGGAACTGGGGTGCCGCCGAGTGGGAGAAGCAGTCGGCTCTCTGTTCTTCTGTGGCTGCCTTCTCTGAGGGTCTTCGGAAGGTGTTTGATCATGCTACCCCTGGTCGAGAGGCTGCTCGGGGTCTGTTTAACCTGGCTCAGGGGAGCCGGAGAGTGACTGATTATTCCATCGAGTTCCGGACTATCGCTGCAGAGAGTGACTGGAACTCTTCCTCCCTGGCTGACGCCTTTTACAACGGACTTTCTGATGCCATCAAGGACGAGCTGGCGGCCCGGGATCCTCCAGGGGATTTGGACGTTCTCATCGCCACCGCTATCCGCATCGATGGACGTATCCAGGAGAGGAGACGAGAGAAGGTACTGACCAGCACTTCCCGTAGCCTTCCACGTCTTCCAGTTTCACCTTCCACTTCAACGGGTTTTCCTACCGCTGCTGCCTCTAGTGACCCAGTTGAACTCATGCAGATGGGCAGGACCAGGCTGTCAGCTGCTGAACGACAACGGCGCCAAAGGGAGAACTGTTGCATGTACTGTGGAGAGGGAGGCCATTACGTGTCATCCTGTCCAGTAAAAGACAGGGCTCACCAGGAATCCAGAGGGCGCTGGTGAGCCGCATCAAGAACTTTGAAGGTCCCTCTCGAGCACTACTTCATGCCCAGCTCAACTTTAATGGTCTGTCCCATACTGTCGCTGTCCTCATTGACTCGGGAGCTGACACCAACCTTCTGGATCGGGGCCTTGCCATGCAGCTGTGTATTAACCAGGAACCCTTGGCCGAGCCTATTGAGGCTACTGCTCTCGATGGGCGCCTCCTCTGCACGGTAACCCATCGCACAGTTCCTATTCATCTGGGCATATCAGGTAACCACACTGAATCACTAACCTTTCACCTGATTAATGCAACTCAGCAGCCAGTTGTCTTGGGGTATCCTTGGTTAATTAAACATAATCCACACATTGACTGGAGAACCGGTTCCATTCTACAATGGAGTGATCAATGTCTTGCGGTCTGTCTGAAATCTGCCTTGTTACCTGCCTGCAGCACCCCTTCTTCTAATGAATTCCCAGATCTCTCAGGTGTCCCGTCGGAGTACTACGACTTAAAGGAGGTGTTTAACAAGGTACGGGCCACCTCTCTTCCCCCACACCGCCCGTATGATTGTGCCATTGACCTCCTCCCTGGCTCATCCCCACCCAGGGGGAGGCTCTACTCTCTGTCAGCCCCGGAAACCAGGACCATGGACGAATACATAAACAACTCACTGGCAGCAGGCCTCATCCGTCCCTCTTCATCACCTGCTGGAGCAGGGTTTTTCTTCGTGGGTAAGAAGGACAAATCCCTCCGGCCCTGCATCGATTACCGCGGTCTGAATGATGTCACCATTAAGAACAGGTACCCCCTCCCACTCATCTCTTCTGCATTTGAACTTTTGCAAGGGGCCTCTGTGTTTACCAAGCTTGATCTCAGGAATGCCTATCACCTAGTTCGCATTCGGGAGGGGGATGAGTGGAAGACGGCGTTCAATACCCCTAGGGGCCACTACGAGTACCTGGTAATGCCTTTCGGACTCACAAATGCTCCTGCAGTATTCCAAGCCTTAGTGAATGATGTGCTCCGGGATTTTCTCAATGTATTTGTGTTTGTTTATCTTGATGACATCCTCATCTTCTCCAAGTCCGAACAGGACCATGTGCAGCATGTCCGCAGGGTTCTCCAGAGACTCCTAGAGAACCAGCTGTTCGTGAAGGTCGAGAAGTCCGAGTTCCATGCCACTGAGGTGTCGTTCCTGGGATACATAATTTCAGTCGGAAGTATTCACATGGATCCCACCAAGATTAAAGCGGTGGTGGACTGGCCGGTCCCCACCACTCGTAAGAAGCTTCAACAATTTCTGGGGTTTGCCAATTTCTATCGTAGGTTTATCCGCAACTATAGTTCTGTAGCAGCTCCCCTGACAGCCCTCACCTCCCAAAAGGTAGCCTTCCAATGGTCCCCTGCTGCAGGAAGGGTGTTCAGTGAGTTAAGGTCACGGTTCTCTTCTGCTCCCATCCTCATCCTACCAGATCCAGAACGCCAGTTTGTCGTTGAGGTGGATGCGTCAGACTCCGGGGTGGGGGCAGTCCTGTCTCAGCGGTCAGGTAAAGACCAAAAGTTACATCCATGTGCCTTTTTCTCCCGCAAATTGTCCCCAGCGGAGAGAAATTATGACGTTGGAAACCGGGAGCTATTGGCGGTTAAGATGGCTCTCGAGGAGTGGAGGCACTGGTTGGAGGGGGCGAAGAATCCGTTTGTGGTGTGGACGGACCACAAAAACCTGGAGTACATCCGGTCAGCCAAACGGTTGAACTCCCGTCAGGCCAGGTGGGCGTTGTTCTTTAATCGTTTTGATTTTACCCTGTCTTATCGCCCAGGTTCTAGGAACGTCAAACCAGATGCCCTGTCCCGTCAGTTCCAATCCGAACATGTTCCCACACATCCTGAGAGCATCCTCCCCACTAAGATGGTCATCGGCGCAGTTACCTGGGACATTGTGGACAAGGTAAAACGGGCCCAGGCCGACCACCCGGCCCCCAGTGCTTGCCCTGATAATCGTCTGTATGTGCCTGTGAATCTCCGCTCTCAGGTCCTCCAGTGGGGACATTCTTCTCGCCTTGCCTGTCATCCAGGGGTTAGGCGCACTCTAGCCCTGCTGAAGCAACGGTTCTGGTGGGCTACCATGGAAGAGGACGCCAAGGAGTTCATCGCTGCTTGCTGTGTTTGCTCCCAGCACAAGATCGCTCGCCATGCCCCTGCGGGCCTTCTTCAGCCACTGCCTGTTCCTCATCGTCCGTGGTCCCACATCTCGATCGACTTCGTCACCGGACTGCCTCCCTCCGAGGGTAACACCACTATTCTTACTATTGTGGACAGATTTTCTAAATCTGCTCAGTTTGTTCCGTTGCCCAAGTTACCATCTGCCAAGGAAACAGCTGAAATTATGTTGCATCATGTTTTCCGTCTGCACGGCCTTCCCTGTGACATTGTCTCCGGCCGGGGGCCGCAGTTCACTTCTCGTTTCTGGACAGAGTTTTGTCAGCTGTTGGGGGCCACGGTCAGCTTATCCTCGGGTTTCCATCCTCAATCCAACGGCCAGACTGAGCGGATGAACCAGGAGATGGAGACTGCCTTGCGCTGCATCACATCCCAGAACCCGTCCTCCTGGTCCAAGCAGCTCCTATGGGTGGAGTATGCTCACAACACACTTCCAAGTTCAGCAACAGGTCTTTCCCCCTTCCAGTGCTCTCGAGGATATCAACCTCCATTGTTCCCTGAGCAGGAGCGAGAGGCCAGTGTCCCGTCTGTCCAGGCGTTCGTCCAGCGATGTCGGCGCACCTGGGTGCGGGCCCGTGCTGCTCTCCTGCGCTCGTCCGACCGATACCAGAGATGTGCCAATCGCCGTCGGACCCCTGCACCCGGTTACACTCCGGGTCAGAAGGTTTGGTTGTCTACACGGGACCTTCCGCTCCGGGTGGAGTCTAGGAAGTTGGCTCCCAGGTTTGTGGGTCCGTTCTCCATCAATAAAGTCATCAATCCTGCTGCAGTCCGTCTCCGTCTTCCTCGCTCCATGAGGATCCATCCCACCTTCCATGTATCCAAGATCAAACCCGTTAAAGAGTCCCAGCTCCAGCCCTCCTCCAGACCCCCGCCGCCCCCCCAGCTCATTGATGGAGGGCCTGCCTACTCGGTTCATCGTCTCATCAGGTCGCGACGACGGGGAAGGGGTTTCCAATACTTGGTTGATTGGGAGGGTTATGGCCCTGAGGAGCGCTCGTGGGTCCCGGCTCGCCACATCCTGGACCCCGACCTCATCACCACATTCCATAGGGACCATCCTGATCAGCCTGGTGGGACGTCAGGAGCCGTCCCTAGAGGGGGGGGTTCTGTCACTACTTCAGCCACAATTTAGTTTTTTGTCACTTGTCTGTTCCCATATTAACTCTCTTGTCATTTCAGACCCGGCCACTCCCCCCTGCTCTGCACTCCCTGCTGATTACTTCCACCTGGCCTAACCACACTCACCTGCTCCCCATCAGCTATTAGCCCCACAGTATATATACCGGTTCATTCCCTCAGTTCCCTGCCAGATTGTCTTTGTGTTACATTGCTCTCCAGCCAATTCTGAATTCCTGCCTGTTTACCTGCCTGCCTATTCGTGTTTTGACCCATCCTTTTTGGATCCTGGATTATCCCTTTGCCTGCCCCTCTTGGACTTGTTGCCTCGCTACCTGGTTTGATTCCTCATTAAACTTTGTTGCTATACCTGAACTGTTTGTTGTCGTGCTCTTGGGTTCTGGCCTGCCATTTTGGTACAATCCTGACAGAAAACTTGGAACAGTGGTGAATCTTCCCGGGAGTGACCGGCCTTCCAAAAAAACTCCAAGAGCTCATCAACGACTCACCCAGGAGCTAAGAAAAGAACCCAGACTAACATCTAAAGAACACCAGGCCTCACTTGCCTCAGTTAAGATCAGTGTTCATGATTCCACCATAAGAAAGACACTTGGCAAAAATGGGATCCATGAGAGAGTTCCAAGGCGAAAGCTTCTGCTGACCAAAAAGAACACAAAGGCTCGTCTCACATTTGTCAAACAACATCTTGATGATCCCCAAGACTTTTGGGAAAATATTCTATGGACTGATGAGTCAAAAGTGGAACTTTTTGGAAGGCCTGGTTCCTGTTAAATCTGGTGTAAAGCTAACACAGCATTCCACCATAAGAACATCATACCAACAGTCAAACATGGTGGTGGTGGTGTATTTTCTGGGGCTGCTTTGCTGCTTCAGGACCTGGACAACTTGCCATAATTGATGGAACTATGAATTCTGCTCTCTATCAGAACATCCTGAAGGAGAATGTCCGGCCATCAGTTCGTCACCTCAAGCTCAAGAGAACTTGGGTGATGCAGCAGGACAATGATCCCAAACACACCAGCAAGTCCACCTCTGAATGGCTCAGAAAAAACAAAATAAAATGTTTGGAGTGGCATAGTCAAAGTCTGGAATTAAAACCGATTGAGATGCTGTGGCGTGACCTCAAACAGGCAGTTCATGCTTGAAGACCCTCCAATGTGGCAGAATTAAAATAATTCTGCAAAGAAGAGTGGGACAAAATTTCACCAGAGCGATGTAAAAGACTCATTGCCAGTGATCACAAACATTTGGTTGCAGTTGTTGCGGCCAAGGGTGGCACAACCAGTTATTAGGTTTAGGGGGCAAATACTTTTTCACATGGGTGTAATAGGTTCTGGTTAACTATTTACATTCAATAAAAATAATGAAAATTCAAAAGCTGTATTCTGATTTCAATAGAGTTGCCTTTTTCTTAAATTATAAATGTTTTAATGATCTGAAACAAATAAGTATGACAAACAAGCAAAAACAGAAGAATTTAGGAAGGGGGCAAATACTTTTTCACAGCACTGTATATGCCTATATATAAATATCAGACAATCTTAGAGGTCAGATTGGTATGATAATGTAAGAATTTATAATTTAACATTATTTAGAGAAATAACAGCTCTGGGGTAGACACTGTTTTTAGCCTGTTTGTTTTTGCTCTGAGGCCTGTTGCACAAAAGTGGAATTCAGTTATCCAGAGGCCTGTTGAACAATCCAAGATAAGGGATTAACCTAGGATATTTCGGTTATCCTGGCTTGCATCCGGTTGTATAAAAGCGGAGGGACATAAATTACCATGGAGATTTATCCTTTAAGTTTAGCCTGGTCCCGACCAGGCTAAACTTAAAGGATAAACTTATTCTGTTGCCTGATTGGCTCAGTTAGCTGTCACTCCGATCGGAAATCAAGGTGTTTAACAGTTATTCCATGATCTTCTGTGCACTGCTTTATTTTCATTAGTGTTAGTACCACATAAAAGACTGCATTGTGATTTAGTTAGATAGTTCTTATTTTTTATTTATTTAACCTGAACCATTTATAATTAACTTTATTATAATTAGATTAAGATAAAATGAATTATATAAATTATGATAATTTATGTGATAGTCTGTTCATATTGCAGGCTATATTTATACAATTGATTATCGATGGCAGATGACGTTGCAAATGTGGGTCAAATAAATCCACTTTGTACTTATACAGTATCTCACAAAAGTGAGTACACCCCTCACATTTCTTGAAATATTTCATTATATCTTTTCATGTGTCAACACTGAAGAAATGACACAATGTAGCCAGTGTACAGCTTGTATAACAGTGTAAATTTACTGTCCCCTCAAAATAACTCGACACAGCTTAAACTGCTGGCAACAAAAGTGAGTACACCCCAAAGTAAAAATGTCCAAATTTGGCCCAAAGTGTCAATATTTTGTGTGGCCACCTTTATTTTCCAGCACTGCCTTAACCCTCTTGGGCATGGAGTTCACCAGAGCTTCACAGGTTGCCACTGGAATCCTCTTCCAGTCATTCATGACGACATCAAGGAGCTGGTGGATATTAGAGACCTTGCGCTCCTCCACCTCCTGTTTGAGGATGCCCCAAAGATGCTCAATAGGGTTTAGGTCTGGAGACATGCTTGGCCAGGTGTATCACAGCGAGGGTAGGGAACAGCAGCGAGGTCACCAGGAAAGCCCAGTGCCTACTAGAAGAGAGGGAAATGCTATGACGCAATCTGAACATGCACATGAAGACAATATATGTAGGATTGTAGATAAGATGACATAAAAAAGAAATCAGTTTTGCCTTCAGTAAACGATCATGGAACTTCCAACACAAGTCATTTATAATTTTTTGTTGTAATTTAATTACCTAACTATCACCAGGGTTTGTTAGGTTGGCTGCTAGGCAAGCCCACGCACAAACTGTGATTTGATGGCACATGACAGACCAAAACAATAACTGTGATTTTTTTAAGATCTCTCTGTGGTTCTTTTGAGTCTCTTCATAGTTGCTCTGTCTCTTTGTACATTGTTTTTCTCTTTGTGGAGGTTTGCTGTCTGTGTAGTGGTTTGCCTCTGCCTATTTCCGGTCCTATTGTATCTGTGTGGTCCTCTTGGCTCACTTTTTAGTAGTTTTGTGAATAATTGAAATTTAGAAAAATATTTCACCAGTAATGGCAATAGCATTTCTGCCAAGTCACAGTCAAATACATTTAAAGTCAAAGTGTTTTTAAACAACTGCCACATTTCAGAGGCTGGGGGGGGGGGGGTCTAGGATGAGGAGCAGTCAACTTCAGGTAACACTTTACCTCTCCCAAAAACCACATGGAATATTCTTAGATGAACGCATTCATTTGAGCTGTGCATGGGACCAATTATGAATGTTAGGAGCAACTTCCCAGCAGAGCCCTGCTGTGCATGGTGGCTGGAGTTTATTTATCATCATTTCTCCTTTGTTTTGACCATATCTGTGACCTTTCTCTTCACAGGGTATTGTGACTTTACCAGTTTACATGCTACCAACCTCTGAACACAGCTCACTCTCTGCAAGGTGACTGTTGAGCTGAGGTGACACCAAACAGATGAGCCCAAAACACTTGGGAAGATATTGAATGGCTATACAATTAAAATATGTGTTATGTCAATCTCAAATAAGTTTTGAAACTTGTTAAATGCTACTGATCAACGCATTAGTATAGGTGCTGGTGGAAAACAGGGACCTGTCACTGAATGATCTACACGTTGTTGGGTGACAGATGCAAATGTTATTAGATTAGAATAATTAACTCGACTGTGTCTCAGTTGGTAGAGCGGGTCGGCCAATGATCGAAGGGTTCGCGGTTCGATCCCCGCCCTGCCACTTGTGTCATGGTTGTTGTGTCCTTGGGCAAGACACTTCACCCACCTTGCTTCGTGTGAATATCGATAGTTAGCCTGCTATCGGTGTATGAATTGTAATGTGTAAAAGGGAACAGGTTTCCCTTGTTAAAGAGTCTCGGTCTCAATGGGATTTACCTTTATAAAACTCAAAGTAAAAAATGTTTGAATGCCCCATACTTCAACTATTGCTACAACTACCATTCAAGTTGAAGAAGGTTATTGCTTATGGATCAGTAAAAAAGACTTGGCATTACAGGAATTCGTACAACCCCAATTCCCAAAAAGTTGGGACGTTATGTAAAATGTGAATGAAACAGAATGTGATCATTTCCTTTTCGACATGTATTCAATAAATAACAGTACAAATAAATCATACGTTTTTGTTTGAACTTTGTGATAAACTTTATAGATTTTTTTAAATATAAACAAATATACAATTTTAAATTTGCAACACGTTTCAAAATAGTTGGGACTGATAGATGCAGTGAGTCTTCATAGGTGCAAAAACAACACCAAACACAAAACAAGTGGGTTGCCATCACAAACAGCATGCAGGTGAAAATATTTTTCATACACACTCAGAGGTTCTTTGGAGATGCTAAAACACAGTATACTGCACATGCGATGGATTGAATTGTTCTGATGCTTACATAGTGGAGGTGCTGGGAAAGTTTTGTATGCGCTTAATTTAGCGGAGAATATCTCAACTGTTATAGACTAATATGACCCCAGTGAACAACGTGGGATGTGTGACCAAATCTCTATCCGGGGAGAAAGTCCTGAAAATTACCACAACAAGTTACACTAGTATCACACTACGTGGTGAATGGGACTTTCTTTTTTCCTTTATAGATATCCTCATACTTTTTTACCAGATTAATCTTCATATTAAGAGAAACACTTTTTGTATTACTCTTTGTCTAAAACATTTAATAAAATATGCAAATGAGGCAATATCTCATTCAATATGCGTAGTCTACATATAAACCCTAGAGGTCCTGGATACGATTTGTATGCACTTCATTTAGCAAAGATTATCTCAAATGTAATAGACTAATATGACCCCAGTGAACAACGTGGGATGTGTCACAAAATCTCTATTCGGGGCGAAAGTCATGAAAATGACCACAACAGGTTACACTAGTATCACACTATAGGGAATGGGACTTTTTTTTTCTTTATAGATATCCTCATACATTTCTACCAGATTAATCTTCATATTAAGATAAATACTTTTTGTATTACACTTTGTCTAAAAAAATTATAAAATATGCAAATGAGGCAATATCTAATTTAATATGCGTAGCCTTTATAAACCCTTTAGTAGAGGTCCTGGATATGATTTGTATGCGCTTCATTTAGCGAAGAATATCTCAACTGGTATAGACTAATATGACCCCATTGAACAACATGGGATGTGTGCCAAAGTCTCTATCCGGGACAAAAGTCCTGAAAATGACCACAACAGGTTACACTAGTATCAAACTACATGGTGAATGGGACTTTTTTTTCCCTTTATAGATATCTTCATACATTTCTACATGATTACTCTTCATATTAACAGAAATACTTTTTGTATTACAATTTGTCTAAAAACAATATGCAAATTAGCCAATATCTCATTAAATATGCGTACATATAAACCCTTGAAGTTACAGATTTTCTGAGGGGATCACGATGTTCACAATGACAATGATTATAAGGTCATAGAAGAGTGTAAACATTCTGATTTGATATAGGGGAGAACGGGGTAATCTGAGCCACTTTTTACATTTGCTCCCCTCTAAGCGAGCTAAAATGATTTATCACTCAAATGTACACATTTCCAATTAATTCGGGATGTTTCCTAGAAATGGGCATTAGCAGAAGTTTTTCAAGACAAAGGGCAGTGAAAATATGATTGTTTAAAAAAAAGTTGTAATGTGGCTCACTTTACCCCAGCTGTGGGGTAAACTGAGACAGACCAGAAAAATCAAGGGGGTAAACTGATCCACTTACTTTTTCCACTCTGAAACTACCATAACAACAGACATATTGTAACATTTAAAATCCTGAAAGCTAGCCACACATTCCAGAACTAATGTCGGACTAGTAAAAGAATGATGGGGTTTGGTCAATTAAGCAAAGCAAATTTTCTAAACACTTGAAAGTAACTCTGAACAAAATCAAATAGAACATATTATAATTCAAAAGGTTTTAATAAGATTCAAATGAAATATAGAACCAGTTAGATTAGAACACAGTCTGGGGGTCAGAACACAGGACCCTTAGAGCCAGCTTGTGTCTGGGGGTCAAAGCATAGGAAAATCAGAACCAGCGAGAACAGCCTGGGACTCAGAACACAGGAGAAGACCCAACTGGATTATAACATCAGCCTGTCATACTCTACAACTAGGCCTACTCTACATTCCAGCCCTGAAGGTTACAGGGAAAGATGAGAAGGTGCTCTTTCCGTGTGGTTGCACCAGGTCGTCTTCCTGGTGTAATTCCTTGGCATGATGGCTTTTCTACAATGTGTATGACATTAAAATAAAACATATATTATGTAATATTACATTAATATGTTTAAGACTAAACTTAACTTGTGCCTCATGGTGGGGGAAAGTGAGACAGTGTCTCACTTTCCCCCACAGCATTTGGCTCACTTTCCCCCACCACCACAATTTGAGAAAAAACTACCTCTCTTAGCATTTCAGGCTAATCTTTGGCTAATATCATCACATGGTTTTTATATGTTGGTAGTTCATCAACACGTATGATAGAAGTTTTTCTACATGAATACATTTGCTTTGGCACAACAGTTGATTAAGTTGACAGCAAGAAAATATACTTTTACATGCAAAATACCTATTTTGGTGAAAAAAACATAAGTTACCACAGCACCATGAGATCCTCTCTTTCAGGGCCACGGGGAAATGAGAGGGGCTTGAAAACATATATCTTACATGACCAAAAATGTTTTCCGTTGCCTAGATACAGGGGGTGGCTCACATTACCCGATGCCTCAGATTCCCCCGTTCTCCCCTATAATGAAAATGGCTAAAAAACAGTCAACCTATTACATACTGTATGTACGCATATTGAATGAGATATTGCCTCATTTGCATATTTTATTAAATGTTCTAGACAAAGTGTAATACAAAAAGTATTTCTCATAATATGAAGATTAATCTGGTTAAAAAGTATGAGGATATCTATAAAGGGAAAAAAAAGTCCCATTCACCATGTAGTGTGATACTAGTGTAACCTGTTTTAAGTCATTTTCAGGACTTTCGTCCCGGATAGAGACTTTGGCACACATCCCATGTTGTTCACTGGGGTCATATTAGTCTATAACAGTTGAGATATTCTTCGCTAAATGAAGCGCATACAAATCGTATCCAGGAATTCTACTAAAGGGTTTATAAAGGCTACGTATATTTAATGAGATATTGCCTCATTTGCATATTTAATTTAATTTTTTAGACAAAGTGTAATACAAAAAGTATTTCTGTTAATATGAAGATTAATCTGGTAGAAATGTATGAATATATCTATAAAGGAAAAACAAAGTCCCATTCCCTAGTGTGATACTAGTGTAACCTGTTGTGGTCATTTTCAGGACTTTCGCCCCGGATAGAGATTTTGTCACACATGCCACGTTGTTCACTGGGGTCATATTAGTCTATAACAGTTGAGATAATCTTCGCTAAATGAAGTGAATACAAATCGTATCCAGGACCTCTACTAAAGGGTTTATAAAGGCTACGCATATTGAATGAGATATTGCCTCATTTGCATATTTTATTAAATTTTTAGACAAAGTGTAATACAAAAAGTATTTATCTTAATATGAAGATTAATCTGGTAAAAAAGTATGAGGATATCTATAAAGGAAAAAAGAAAGTCCCATTCACCACGTAGTGTGATACTAGTGTAACCTGTTGTGGTAATTTTCAGGACTTTTGCCCCGGATAGAGATTTTGTCACACATCCCACCAACCATATGAATATATATACATATGAACCATACTCTGGTTCATATTCTGGTCCGACCCAGCAATTATATCATTAAGTTTGCGGATGATACAACTGTGGTGGGGCTCATCTCAGGTGGGGATGAGAGTGCATACAGGGAGGAGGTCCAAAGACTGTCCATATGGTGCGTGGAGAACAACCTCATCCTCAACACCTCAAAGACCAAAGAGCTGATCATTAGCCCCTTTTACACAGAGATTGCGGCATATTGACGGAACAACATCACTCCAAAATGCCGGCTTTGCTTGCTTCTGTGTTATTTACACAGAACCAAGCAACGCCGGCCTGCTGGCGCATCAGTAGCCCCTTTTAAGGTGAGAACACACCGGGCGCGTTGGCGCTTTGGGCCAAAGCGACCAACGCCCCCGATCTGGCGCTTGGTCATTTTGTGTCAAAAAGTGGTTCAACGCGTCCCTCCAACGCTTCGCAGCTAGTCTCCCCCCCATATATTTATTCCCCTAATCAACCATGGCTGCGATCAGAACCGACCCGACACAACAGCGATCATGTCCGCACAAAAACAACAACAACACGGCCAACAATTGTGCCAAAAGACAAATAAACAGCAAGTGAACGGAACAAATAGCCTTAAAACAGCATTGAACATTCACGCCACTCGGAAATGAACACAAACAGCAAGGCAGCACCATGCCAAACACATTTACAGCAGCATTGTGCGCAGGGCAGTAGAAAATAAAGGCAAGTAGCCTACATTACCTGGCTGTGACGGGACCGTGGCTGGCGTAGATATAGGCATAAACACCGGCGCTTCGCTGTACTCGTTGTGAAAGTTCCCCGGACTTATGTTTGGGTTCATTATATGGAGGTGGTGGCCGCACACAGCCGGGTGAGTTAGCTAACGCTATCCGACCGGTGCTAACTTGGTTTATCGGCTTAAGCACAGCCACACATATTCACTGAATTAACCAGGAAGCCCATTCTCCTGGCTCACTTTACCCACTTCTTCTACCCCAACCGGCTTCATATCACCAGCCAGCCGCAAATACATTTCCTACTCGGTGGTGTTTCTCAGCCTCTGTGTTGTCCTCCCACCGAGCCGATGTCTGTGTCGGGTCAAGCTCACCGCTGATTGGCCAACGCGGCTAAACGTCACGCGCTGGAGCGTTGAAAGTTAAATTTTTTCATCTTTTTTTGACGCTTTGCTGGCGCGTTGACGCTTTGGTAACGCGCCCAAAGCGCCCAAAGCGACGCTTTGCCGCGGCCAACGGATCCTCGCGCCTAAACCAATGGTTCCCTATGCAAAAATAGGATTTTTCAACGCGCCCACCACACCCAACGCGCCCGGTGTGTTCTCACCTTTACACAGCGCTCCGGAATGAAAGAGGTGCTTGTAAACAGCGTCAGGTGTGACGTAAACATTTAGCGCCGCGCCGGTCAGCTGCTTTACAACAACACTGGCCGGTGAATTGAGAGCAGAAGTGCTGGAGCTTGCAGTAAGAGGGCCGTATTTTACTGTCCCCACGATGTGCCAGTTGATCTCGCTACGCGCTGAGTCCAACATCACTGGGACAGTTAACCAAACTGACTAAATCAATCCGACCGCTTCACCTCTGTGTGTGTGTGTGTGTGTGTGTGTGTGTGTGTGTGTGTGTGTGTGTGTGTGTGTGTGTGTGTGTGTGTGTGTGTGTGTGTGTGTGTGTGTGTGTGTGTGACAGGTTGGTTGTGAGCGAGTCTCTTTGTGAGGGCAGAGATCTGCCAATCAGACATAAACATACACATACACACAGTGTGTGAAGTCACGTTACTGTAGACAGAAATGAAGTGTGGATATACGCTCAGACTTAGGATAATAATAGCGGCGGCGGAATGTGTTAGCAAAACAGTAGCTCTGTGGCTAACAGCTGAGCCGGAGCCTTCAGTCAGCTGAAGCAGACAGTCTAGCGGGGCGAGCAGACTATTCCCCCGTTACTAGGTCGACATTCAAGCTGAACAAGAGCCCTCCGCTGCGCGTCGGGCTCCTGCTTCAGCTTGTCGGTCTTTATTTCTAGCAAGTGACCCGTTCGCTATACTTTATCCCTTACTTAGCCTAGCCTAGCTTTCCCATTGTACAACTTATCCTGGGCAGAAATAGACTCATACACTCTGCAAAATGAAGCGCGGGGGTTTGGATTGAGCAACGGACCTTATGATCAGCTAGATTATACACCGTTCCTTTTATTTGGTGATTTTTACGGGACATCAGGCCGCCGTGGTTACACACGTCCTTCAACTGCTAACATGGTCGCATGTTTAGAACATAGACTATGGAACGTCAAACGCCCTCCTGTTCCGCAACAACAAACTGGAGCATTTAAACAGAGAGGCGGAACTGATTGTGTCGGGAATCTTACTACCCCCCGAGGTAGTAAAATTCCCGGAACAATCTCTCGCACCTTTCTTCCCTCGTTCCGCAACTGTCGCATTTATACAGCAGGGCGGAGGGCCGAAAGGCCGGCATATTCCCGGCTTTCACTGGCTGTGTAAAAGGGGCTATTGACTATAGGAGGAACAAGCCGGACATTCAGCCCAACTATATGAGCGGGGAGAGTGTGGAGAGGGTCTGGGACTTCAGGTTACTGGGAACAAACATTCAGGGGGACCTGACCTGGACAATAAACACTATGGTGCTTTTTTTTTCTTTTTTTTTGCAAGAAGCTAGTACTGCAATATAATGTCATCAAATAATTTTATATTTGGATATAAAAGTTAGTAATATTGTAGTAGTAGTAGTAGTAGTAGTAGTAGTATTGCTCATTTAGGAGGATATTACATCACTAAGTGTCATAGCGCATCCATTACTTCACCTCCGAGCACGTAAATCTTCAACAAAATATGCAGATACTGTCAAAATCGGTTCCAGGGAGTATATAGGAATTATTAACGTTTAAAAAAAAAATGTATTAAAAAAAAAAAAAAAATGTATGTTGTTTTTGATGGTGTGTTTTTCTGGAACGAATATTCGAATATTCGCTCGGAAAAACCAACGAATATTCGAAGCCTGAAAAATGGCATTCGGGCCAGCCCTAATGTAGAATAGAAAAAAGAAAGAGTATGCGATAAGGAACGCAACCAGTGTGTCGCTGACTTAACTAAAGAGGAAGAGTTTGTCAGTCTGAATGATCACAGAACAGCAGAAAACAGAGAGCCGAAAAAAAAACTCTTACTGCAAATAAGGAGAGAGTGGAATGCTGTCAGAAAATTATGCTACTGAATTGATTCATTTATTTTACAGATCGTTCTCGCAGTGCGTAACGTGACATTATAAAGCAATTAAAGGTTGAACTCGGATTAAAACACTACACCATTTAGCCTAATTGATAGTCCTACACTTAAGAATGTGATTTAAGTCAGACACTGTCCCCTAGGCTAATGAATAGCATATGTGGAAAATTACTTTTGGGTCACATCAAAATTAATAGGCCTACAAGTAGGGTTGCAAAGGGGTGGAAAGTTTCCGGTAAATTACCGAAAAGTTTCCAGAAACTTTCCACGGGAACTTTCGCTCGGGAATTTTGGGAATATTCAAAATTGGAAATTATAGGAATTAACAAAATGGCGGTAATTTAAATGATTTTTTTTCATAACCAACCATAAATCTAAACTTTTAAACACTATGTTTGGTCATAGGCAGACATCCATGCAAAATAATACAATCAAAAAACATTACATTTGAACAGATTTATTTGTAAGAAGAACTTTATCAAGTTGATTATTTTATGAACAATCAATAATTTCACTGAACAACAAAAAGATGAATGTTGAGTAAATTATTACTCATCTGTCTGACCCCACCCATTCAATAAATAAAGTCAAATGCCCCCCCCACCATGTGATGGAGGAATGCACAGAGCATGTAGGGGACGTGGCCTCAGTACCCCTGCAGTAGGATGTGTGCTATGTGCAATTTGCCAAGTGTACTTGCATAAAATCTGGTTGTTTTAGTCAAGATTATGCTAAAATATATTGTCCCCAACTATATTTAAAATCAAAGCTTAAGCCTCTGTAAACCTGGTCTAGTAAAAATCAATTTATGATATCAAGTTGGGTATCTCAATAAACTTTAAAAAAAAATCTGATTTGAAATTAAATGTTCATAAATATATTAAAACTTAGTTGAAAAAACTGCTTTTTACAGTCTAGAACGTTTGCCTGGACTGAAATAACATAGTTAGGAGAATTTAGTGCATTTGGGCTACTTTAAATTTAGTAAATTCCCGTTTATTCCCGTTAATTCCCAAAATTCCCATTAATTCCCATAAATTCCCGTTAATTCCCATGGAAAGTTTCCAAATTTGAAAATTCCCGGAATTTTGCAACCCTACCTACAAGTTTGATTTTGATTTAGGCTAGCCTGGGCACTTTGGATTAGTCAATTGCACAAACTCCAATCCAGGATGTAAAGGGGCTGCTTTGTCAAGCCAGGTGTAAGTAATTCTGTTAAGTGCCAGCCCACAGCTTTCAGAAGTAGACCCAGAGGTCGAACACAGATTTACTGATGTAAAAATGGAAAAGACTGCCCATTTTCCCACAATGCCTTGCTAGTTTAAACCATAAGTGAGGGGGCAGTTCATTTCATACAGCAGATGTATTCTCTGCCAAATGATCTTGATGCCCCTGTATTGATTAATGATAAAATCGTTGACAGTAAGCAGTCTGCAGGTGCATCTAAAAAATAGAATATCATGGAAAGTCCATTCAAAAAGTGAAACTTTACTAGATTCATTACACATGAAATATGTCAGGCCTTTTTTTGATGATTGATTGATCATGGAATAAAAAATCCAGTATCTCAAAATATTAGACTATTACATTAAACCAATCAAAAAAGGATTTATAATACTCAAATGTCGACCTTCCTGAAAGTATGTTTATTCTAGATAAATTTCACTTCATGTGTAATGAATCTAGAATATATTTAAGTTTCACTTTTTGAATTAGATTACAGACAAAAGGAACTTTTCATTGATATTCAATTTTGTTTTAGAAGCACCTGTATATGGTTATAAGTACAAAGTGAATTTATTTGACCCACATTTGCAACGTCATCTGCCATCGATAATCAATTGTATAAATATAGCCTGCAATATGAACAGACTATCACATAAATTATTATAATTTATATAATTTCATCTTAATTTAATTATAATTAAGTTAATTATAAATGGTTCAGGTTAAATAAATTAAAAATAAGAACTATTTAACTAAATGACAATGTAGTCCTTTATGTGGTACTTTAAAACAGGCTAATGAAAATAAAGCAGTACACAGAAGATCATGGAATAACTGTTAAACACCTTGATTTCAGATCGGAGTGACAGCTGACTGAACCAGTCAGGCAACAGAATAAGTTTATCCTTTACGTTTAGCCTGGTCCTGACCAGGCTAAACGTAAAGTATAAATCTCCATGGTGACTCCTTCTTTTTTTCCTCTGTTTTTGTTGTTGTTGTTGTTGTTGTTGTTGTTGTCAGTGTATTGTGTGTAGCTATGTGTCTTTGTTTTATTGTAAAAAATAAAATAAAATAAACAAATAAAAAAAATTTAATGTGTATTGAATTGTGCATAGCCACCCAGAGCAGCAGTTACATTGTGTTAATGTACTTGCTTAACCAAAAATTATTTTACACAATCAAACACAATACATCAAGTTGGTAATGTGTGTAAAAATGTGTTTTCTTCTCTTAGAAATGTCTTCACTTCCCTGTGTATGTCTCTTTATCAAAAAAGATAACTCTGCACTGAATGAACATGATGGGCAGAATTAACCAACCCTACAACTTCACAATTTTTTATTCTTTCACAATTGAATTCTACAGTTCTTTTGAGAAATGAAAGACAGAAGTAATAACCTGTGACTGTACTGTTTGCTTAAGCTTTTCTATAGAGTCATTCCCCGGGTATATGTTAGTTTTACATGTGTGTGCGGGACGACACTAAAGGTCACAGAGCTCAGCAGCAATAGCTTGTGATTGGTGTAAATGAGCCAGCAGGGATCCATCAGTAGACCTGTTGCTTTAGACGTGGTCAGGGCAGAAATAACCCGGGTCAAACCCTGTGGCACACTTCTCACCTTACAGCAAACTGAGAGAGAGGATAGACCGGTCACACAGCAGGATATGAAAGGGCTTGCGTTCACTTTCATTATTTAACTAGAGATATGGAGGCTCGCAGCCTGCAATATGTTAGCACATACTCTCAAACATTACAGTGATGCTTCATGTTTGCGGTCTCACTAAAAATGGAAAAGTTTTTCCTTTACGTTTTTTTAAAACTTCTGCGTTTGGATGACAGTTTTGGAACCCGCTCCACATGCCATGGATCAGCAAAAGGGACCTGAATGGCTTTAGTATGGATGCCAGGCCAGTAGTTAGTGGTGAAACTTTGTAGTAGATAGCCCTTCTGGCGCAATTTGGCGCATGTAAACAATCACTCACCTCCAATGGTCTCAGCTGATCTCAGTAATGGTGCAGCGGAGACACTGTGCAGCTAATCTACACTTTGTTGGAGGAGTGTTAATAAACGTATTAAACAAAGCTCTGTAATCGCTACTCCATTGATGTTGTCTTCTGACCCCCTTCTGTCTTCTGTGGCTATTTGACTGTAAATGTAATAGGCTTATATTATGCGTGTGCTAAGTGGAACTGTGATGTCATTGTTTACACAGGGAACAGCATTGCTATTCACATGGTGACGCTGGAGTTGCGTATTTCAAAAGATTCCACTCTGGAACCTGGTTTCAAAAGTTTACATTTTTCAGTCCCCCATAACGCTCTTGTCGTGTCAACGAACGGCCTGAATGGTAAAAAATACTATCGCGTTTATGTTGAAAACATTACAGTGTAAACAGAGTGAGCTTCAGACATCCACTGACAGATGTCCTCTAGACACACACAGACATGCTGTCCTTCAGGTAGAATACAGAGGCAGAGTGCAGTTAAAGACATAAAATGCTGCTGTAAATGTTGAGTTCCTTTCCTTACATCCGAAAGTTGAGTATAGATTTATTTAAAAGAGGGCTCTAGTTGCCTTTAGAGTGTTATAAACAAGCAGTTGTCAGAGGGACTTTAAAGGGATAGTTCAGTATTTTTGTTTAGATGTTTGTATATGTACAGGTATATAATTCGTATTCATATTCCAAACTGTCAGGAACAGTGCATATGTCTAAAGAGTATGTTCCAGGTAGAATTATAGGTAACACAGGGTCTTAGACAGTAGTGTAAAGATGAGCTGAAAACCATAGTTGAGTAAGAGTAGAGATATCTTACTGAAAAAATGTGTCTGTTACAAGTTACAAGTCACCTAGAATATTTCAATACCACTAGAGTATCTGATTTTAAAATAATTTAACTATCAAGTATAATAAGGAAAATGTACTCAAAGTATTAAAAGTAAAAGTGAATGTTAGATTATTATTATTACTCGTGCATTTATGAAAAGCAGGGTTTGTAGCTGGGAAATAAACTGCAAATAAATGTCATTTTCAGCGTGGATTTAAGTTTTTTTTTCATAAATTGATTGATTGCTTGGTTAAAATTGTTAAGCAGCATATTCTCAATATAAGAAGTGGGAACCATGACATGTTAATTGGTAAAGTAACAAGTAACATAAATCATCAGATACATTTTGTGTTGGGGCGCTCCGGTGGCATAGTGGATAGAGCGCGTATCATTATGGCTCCGGCCTTCGTTGCAGTGGTCGCGGGTTAAAATCCGACCCGTGGACCTTTACTGCAGGTCATCCTGCCTCACTCTCTGTCTCCCCATTTCAACTCTGTTCTATCTAATAAAGCTTGAAAATGCCAAAAAATAATCTAAAAGAGGGAGAGAGAAAACGATGAGAGATGAGTGTTGATGTTGGGCCCAACCAAAACCACTGACTAGACCTGAAGACAATGGGATGATGGACACTCATATTCTTTACTGATGCTTTCTCTTGCTTTTAGCTCAGTCTGAGGTTCCCACATTGTTTTGCGTTCTACCTTTTTGTTTGAATGACTTTACATCTGCTCTTCTGGTGTGTGTTGGGGGTTTTGTGTTGCTTATATTCTTGATTTTTATTTATTTTACTTTTTATTATTGTATTGGGAATTTTTATTGTATCTGCTTTGACTGGAAAGCACTTTCTGTTGTTTTTAAATATGATATATAAATAAATTGACTTGACTTGATCGATCACTTAAAACTGGGGTGGAGAATTTGGGGAGAAAATGGCAAATTCCTTAACACTAGAACCGCCAGCATTCTATTTATACCAAGAACCGCCAGGCGGGTCAAATTGACCTGCATTTCTAGTGTGATATAAAGTCATAAATTGGTTTGATCATCATCTGTGTTTTGGACCTCTTGTTTTATAATCTAAGTAGCCTATCTTTAAGAA
Source organism: Ammodytes marinus (assembly GCF_949987685.1). NCBI lineage: Eukaryota > Metazoa > Chordata > Actinopteri > Uranoscopiformes > Ammodytidae > Ammodytes > Ammodytes marinus. Next base: position 25,257,682 of record NC_137222.1, on the reverse strand, counting down.
CACTGATCACGTTTCGTGGCGACTCAGTAATGAAACTGAAAGAATAATATCGCAAGTATAGTAGCCTACTGAAAACAGACGGTCAAAACAGCGTCCAAATGAGCTACAATCCTAAATACAATAAACAGTAACATGGCAAACTTATTTTTAGGTAAACTCTAATTGATTATTTATTCATTTTACCCCACGTTGACATGTTTTGAGGCGGAGTATCCCTCCGTCGCTCTCTGAGCTGCGAGAGAGAAGACAGGGAAGACAGCGCTGTGTGTGGAAGACAGCGCTCAGTTCTGGTCTCTTGCTATCAGACTGGCATCACTCATTTCAATTAGTAACTCTAATGTTGTTAGGTATTTATCTTCATCTCTAATTTATTGTAAGTGTTTATGAATGACTGCACGTACAGTTGTCAGATCGCGGACCCCAAACAATGCCGTTGCCTAGCAACCTGCTCGAAAATATTCCATTTTCCAGTGTGGCGGTTCTAGGTATAAATGCCCTTTTTTTTAATCCAGTTTAATTGTGACTTTATTTAACCATAGGGAGAGCATCACAACACAATTTTAGGAAAAGTCAAAGAGTTGGGGGTTTCAATATTTCGTAAAAGTATAGTTATGGGCAGTTGGAAAACCGTCCTAGTGTTAACCGCTCCACTTGTTCTCTTTGGTCCCTCCCCTATGGTCCCTCCCTGACACGCTCTACACCAACAAAGTCGCGCCAAAGTGAATGGACAGTCCCAACAGCCAATAAGAACAGAGAATCAGAGCCTCGCTCTGATTGGTCAAAGTGTACAGCTCATGTTAACTTTGACCAATCAGAAATCACATAGCCTACCCCAGCTTTAACATTTATCAATTATCCTATTTTCTAAATATATATATATATTTTATTCTTCTCATTTGGGTCAAAAAAAGAAGAAATGCACTGTTACATGTCACATTGTAGCCTAGGCAGTCAGATCAGCACAGACTGGGAGTGTAAACCAGCTGTAGAGAGCAGGATTAAGTGGATTAGCAGTCGTAGTGGCTAATGAGCAGCGCTAACTATCCCGGGGGGTCTGACCTTCACCGCTGCTGTGGGAAACACACTGCAGAGCCTGTGACACAGTGATTATCAGCATGACACCCTGCCGCAGTACAGCCAGCCAGCTACAGTAGACTGGGCTAGGAACCTTAAAGCGTAACTTTCTCGTATAAATGAATTTCGGTTACATTCAAGCCATTAGTTTAAACAGCTCACAAATGAGTTTAAACAGTTGATTTAGCCTATCAGCTCCATAAAACTCTCTGTATTTCTCAGTATGACAGCGTTTACAAACTGAAAGAGCCCACTAAATGTTTCAGTTGTTGATTCCACTGCTCATGTGCGATCACAGAAGGTTTACCTCATGTAGATGCGCCGGCAGTGTTGTTGTAATTCCTTAATAAAGGAAATTGACATATGCCGGGTGTGTCACAGGAAAATAGACATAGAATGAACATAAAAACAGGAATTGTGTGTGTGTGTGTGTGTGTGTGTGTGTGTGTGTGTGTGTGTGTGTGTGTGTGTGTGTGTGTGTGTGTGTGTGTGTGTGTGTTCACTTAAAATGGATTATCAGTCAGCAAAAGACAAAATCTAGTTTTGGTGTGCAAGTTAACTTACTCAATCAAAGTTCTCAAATCATGTGGGACTAACTAACTCAGACCTTCTGTTGAGCTTGAATTCCAATGTTACACTAATAGGAGTTAGTAATGAGTTTTGAATGTGAAGAACAATATTGCCCCATTGCAAGTGGAACTGACATGAATCCCATTTATCTTACTTATGAATAGCTTGTTTTTATTGAGACTATTTGTTTTTGTGTTGATTCAAATATGTTCATTTTTGAGCATGTAGTTTATTCTGGTAATGATATATTTGACTGTATTACATGATGTTTATACCCACTCGCCCCTTATCCCAGCACCATGCTTCCTTGTCATGAATTCCCAGAATTAGTTTGAAAGTAAGAACTAACTTCTAACTAGTAAGCATGTTCTGCACGAGTGTCCTAAGTAGATTCTCCTTAATTCTACCTGCTTGTGTGTGCGTGTGTGTGTGCGTGTGCGTTTTTATTTTGACAGCAAATGTTTTAGACTATGCATGTGTGAAGTGGAGCCGTGACGTCAGCGTTACCAGGGAAAATGGTTTCGCAGTTTACAAGAAACCAAAACCGTTTTCCAAAGTTTCCTCCCTGGGAGTTGATCTCAGAACTTTGCGGTTTCATGCCTGCGTTTGCTGTTTTCATGTGAATGATATAGTGCATCCGCGAAAGTATTTTTGCGGGCGCACCGCTTCATGTTTTCATATAAACAGCACCTTAGTTGCACCTTGTCCACACCCACCTCTAATGGACCATGTCTGTGGGTTGTTAACGTCAAAAAAAGAAGAAATGCACTGTTACATGTCACATTGTAGCCTAGGCAGTCATATCAGCACAGACTGGGAGTGTAAACCAGCTGTAGAGAGCAGGATTAAGTGGATTAGCAGTCGTAGTGGCTAATGAGCAGCGCTAACTATCTGGGGGGATAGTTATAAACAGCACCTTAGTTGCACCTTGTCCACACCCACCTCTAATGGACCATGTTTGTGGGTTGTTAACGTCAAAATACCTTCGTTCATGAGTCCCTTCTCATAGCACCTTCAACACCCGTCCCACACCTTCATTTAAGGGGCACTTTACACGACAACACGAAACGGTGCATACGCGAAAATATTCTCGCGGTTGCACTATATCATTTACATGATAACAGCAAACGCAGGCATGAAACCGCAGGTTTTTCAGATCACCTCCCAGGGAGGATTTTTTGGAAAACACAACGGTTTTGGTTTCTTGTAAACACCGAAACCATTTCCCCTGGTAACGCTGACGTCACGGCTCCACTTCACGTATGCATAGTCTATAACATTTGCTGTCAAAATACCCACACGCGAGTTATAAAGTTAGAAGACAACATAACATACACGGTGTCTCCGCGGCACCATCACTGTGATCAGCGGAGAGTGTCGTGCAGGGCTCAAATATAACACTCGCCAATTTAGTCTAAGCGATTAGTAAGTTATTGAGAGCACCGGCCACTTTGTCTGGGGACGTGTGTAGCTTCTATATGCCAGGGACACGGCTCTCTCTACATTAAAAAAACACTATCCATAGTTCAGTGCGCAGCGGTTAAGTTACTGTTCAACAAAAGGAGCATTAAGGCTTCACAGTAAAAGCATTTCACTGGCTAAACATTAACAGCATTTCACTGGACAAACGTGAGTCGACTTTTATTTTGAAGTACGCCTAACAGGAAAGTAGCCGCTCACAAAGCCCCTTCACTATCAGCATGTCTTCTGTTTTCACGAGTTCAATGCGGTGAAATAAGAGGACAGAAAGCTTGTAATTTACAATACTTGTAACCCCAAGCTTACACCAACCGCTTTATGAACGTTAGTGGCATTAATTTTCGGTTACAGTAAGGTTTTATGCATCAAATTGTACCGGAAGAGCTATCTACTAGGCTGTGTCACCGCTGACTATTGGCTTGGCATGCATACTACAGCGATTTCGTCCCTTTTCCTCTGAAAACATGTGTACGAGTGAAGATGTCAGATAAATTGTGTCTGAACAGGGTTTTTTTTTAAACCAAAAACGGGAAAACTGTCACGTTTTCACCGTGTAAAGTGCCCCTTAGAGAAACAATAGTTGCTTGTCAGCATACAAACAAACCTGTTTAAGATTATTTACACATTAAATAACAGTGTTTGTTCTCACTGTGATACCAGATTGAGAGAGGCAGCGTGTTGTATAGCACTTTGAGATGGTGGAGAACTAGACACTTACAGCAAAGATAACATCTGTGAGAGGTCATCGGTTCACTGTCAAATAGTGAAGTGGTAAAAGCACTTCAGTGCAATATCAATGTAGGTGAGTGCATTTTTACTGTCATTTTAGTTTATTGTTCCCATATCATGCTACACATTAATTTCTGTTCAATTACAATTACGAAAGACCAGGCCACACACAAAAAATCGGGGTCATATATATAATCCCAATCTAGGAAAACTGGTAGGTATCTGTGTGAACTGTATAGGTAACATAGAGTTAACAAAGTACATATGAAATGTTCAACCAAGTGGGGTCATTAGGTGCCCCATAATGGGTTCAATCATGAGACAGGTATGAAGTCAAGTCTTCTGCAAACTCAGCTCTATAAAAAAAACTTACTGAGACTTTGTAATTGAAAATGCATTATATATACTGTATACAATAACGTTCTTCACTTGTACTTTAAATGTACTTGTTCAAATAGTTTAGTTTTTTCCATGTAAAATATTAGCTTTGGTGTTTTTTAAACTCCATTTACGTGTTGTGCTTCCATTAGATTGTGCTTGTCTGCTGTACATGTCTGAAAACCATGGCTGAGTTTTAGATGTGTCATGTACAATGATTTGCAAGTGCAGTTTACGACACACTCCTTCTTTCTTTGGTCAATGGTGGCAATAGTGACATCATAACATGTTGACACAACAGTTGTGCGTCACAAATATTCACTGGGCATGACCAGCAGGTGCTCTGCAGTCAACATTGTTTAAAGATCAACAAGTACTAACTCAATTGAAGATCACAGATAACAATATATACAACATCTTTTATTTTGACAAAAGCAAGAAACGTTGTGAGTTTGGAATAAACCAAAAAATCATTCTGAGCTTGGTCAGCTTTATAGTTGGCCCTTGGCCCAGAAAAGCTGTTGCAGTTTTTTCATCTTAATGTACTCCTGTCTTTCAAAGTGTCACATGGAGAAATGAATGCTTGTATTCCATATTTAGGTTGCTTTTTATATCTAGGACATGATCCATGTCCATGGGTTTGTTTGTTTGTAGTTTCCATCCTCTACCTTTACTAGCTGAGGTACGCTGTTTCAGCTTCAGATTTACTGGAAAATTAACGGCATAAACAAACCGTATGGCAAGATGCTAAGTAGATTAGCTCCTTACTTGTATTTTAAAAAAGCCTTCATAAATCTTAACATGCAGTGGAAGTCTCAATAAATAAGTCAGAAATAACTAATTTAACTTCAAGTTCATCCACTCATATCAGCATTAACCTTTTCATTCATAAATTGAAGCCATCAAATGAATGAGTGGATGTTTACTAGGATATGGATGAGGAGAAAGAGAGACAATGTTTTAATTAAGGCTTTTTGTGGAGCAATGACTGTATTTATGTCAGGATCTCAAGGGCTACTTTTACTTTTAACTACATATAACCCTGTGACGGATATACATCTAGATAGACATAAAGGTTTTATGGATTCCAACATGACTGTTCGGACTGAGGTCCCATTGGAAGAAACAGACCTGTTTCTGAGTTTGGAACACAGATGGAAGTGGCTCAAAATGGAAATAGAAAAGATCAGATTCCATGTGATTTCTGCTGTTCACACTGTAATGAGGTGTGACAATACACATTTGAATCAGTGCTGTATGCACTTGCAGCAGTCCCTGCATTAATAGCATTAAACAGTATTGCAATAAAGACGCACAGCACTTGCAAATAGGACTTACACACAAATAATCAGCAAGTCAGCAACATACAAAACACATCAGAATTGTGTGCACAGCGACACAAAATAAGGGCACACATTTCCCTCCCTGGCCGTGACAGGGCGGCATGTCCGACTGAGATAAACACAGTGGCTGTTTGAAAAGCCCTACTAAAGGCCGTTGCACACCGGGCACGGCACGAAAAAGAGAATATGTTGGAAGGTGAATTTTGTTGCGTCCCACTTTCGGAAGCAACGTCCCAGAAAAATCAAACTCAGTTCTAAAAAATAGAAGCTGGTGTGGAAGCTTGTATTGACTCTGTATACGTTCGGTAATTATTAATAACGTGCGAAGTAATCGCACGAATAAAACGCGCCCGGTTTGCAAAGGCCTTTACATCTTACTAATACTTATTTTGACATCAATTTGAGTATGTTGTGGTTGTGTATGCGAGATATGCCCGGATGAGTACTTATTTCCGGGAAGATTTTGTGTTGGGACCTACAGGTTACTTTTCCTACTCAACCACCCCACAATGCATTGCATCTTTTCAAACGACACAGAAGTTTTAAAACCTCGCATACACAATCGATGGTTAAGTAGACAGTTTGTAGTATAGACATGTTGAGTATGTAGGAGGGAGGCTTTTCGAACACAGCCAGTTTCTTCGCTGTACTTGTGAAAATCCACACGGACACGGCCGTGATGTCTGGCATAATGAGAGCCTCCCCCGGCGCACACAGAGGGTGACTTTCGCTAATGCTAACGGCGCTAACTTGGTTAATTCAGCTAAAGCACAACCGGTACTGTATGTAATCTAGCGGTGTTAATCCCTTTATAATAGGTCCATGCGTTAACCGCAAGCATCGAAGCAGGCTGCAGTGAAGGCACCTTGATAGATTTTCATTTTGCAATTGATGAAGACACAATCTCGCATGATCCCGTGCAACATTATGACATCATCAAACTTATTTTGTTATTGTTTTCATTATGAGCCCCAAGCGGCGGAGAAATCACATGTTGTACATTTAAGATATTTTAATTACTTTTTATAACCAATTTAAAAAAATATATTTTCTAAGTATAGGCTACTTTAAGTAAAATATAAAAATTTGATTTCAGTCACATTCTTGCTAAGTATTAAATTACACTTAAAACATGACACAGTATGTAGTGTAGTAGTATATGCACTACTACACGTGTGTCCTTTATTTGGTGAACATACAGTAGGCCATGTGTTCTGGCCTAGGGCACAGGTGTGGGCCCCTAAAGGCTTGTCTTCAATATCAATACACTTCTAAAATAAGGTTTCTTAACCACCCAGACAGTGAATTATGTCAGTGTAAAACACGTAGTATTAACTGTAAAACACCACAGTATGGCAGCAAACACAAGAGTCTACCAACGTGAAGCTAAATAGGCTACAGGAAGCTTCCAGGCTGACAGCAGCGCACACAAAAGAGTATTGCTAGGCCTGTTGGTGCAGTTTCACCCCTCCCCTCCACATCCCTAGCTGTTCCCTCTATGGCCTAATAACGCCACGCCTACTTTTTGGTGGTACTGATGTCTTCTCGCGACATTTCGCTACCACTGGAACAAAAGGGGCGCCATCGATAACATATCGCGAGGTCCCCCATCAGCGGGAGCCCACCCTTCAGTGATGTCGACCGCAGAGTGTATAATAACAGCGAGGGATACTCTGGTAGTCTAGGAGGAGCTGCGGCAAGGTCGACAACAGCATCCTGCCCGGAACAACGGATAGACATAACGTGGACCGCATAAAGTCCGGCTGCGCCGAGAGAGCGACAATAACGAGGGAGTTCTGGATTTACTGGCGCGGAAGAAGGAGGAGGAGAGCGGTTGAAAGTTTTCCAGCCGGTAGCCTCATTCACCGAGGCGGCTCTTGACGAATACCGCTCTGTTACCGACTGTCTCACTGTGAATAGGAAGCCAGTCCTGAGCCTCCCTGACTTCCACGCTTCCTAGAGATAGTTTTGTGGGGCCATAAAGTTGCTTTTTGTTCTACACGGTTTTTAGGTTAATTAGTGTGTTTTGTGTGTGTGTGTGTGTGTGTCTGTGTGCCGTCCCATCATGTCAGACACATCCTCCGCGCCGTCAGCCCCGACAGAGAGCGCTACGGCGGAATATGATTATCTAGCCCCGGATGCGGGCCAGAGGCCGCTCGGTCCGACGCCCAGCCAGAGCCGCTTCCAGGTGGACATTGTCGCGGAGGCTGCGGCCGCCACAGAAGATAAGTCCGCAAGCTCCGACGCCTCCAGCACTGTACCATCCAGTGAGAACGCTGCCGTTCCTCCGGATGGTCCAGAGCCAGCGGCCGGCGGAGAAGAAGCCAAAGGCCGGTTCCGCGTGGTGAACTTCGCAGGAGACACTCCGGAGGCAGGGGCGGCCGATGGACTGCAGAACGGAGACACTGTGATGAGCGAGAGCAGCCTGCATTCATCCACGGGGGGCCAACATCACTATCACTACGACACCCACACCAACACCTATTACCTGAGGACTTTTGGCCACAACACCATCGATGCCGTGCCCAACATCGATTTCTACCGGCAGACCGCAGCCCCGCTGGGGGACAAGCTCATCAGACCCACCCTGTCCGAGCTGCACGACGAGCTGGACAAGGTAAGCCTCCACACATTGGTGTGACAACACTGGCCATTTACCGCTCACAGTGGCCCGCTAGATATCAACTAATGTCGCTAATGAGTGTTGGTAAAAACAGGGAATGCCCACTGACTGCCATAGGATCAACTATTTTCGCTCACCTCCTCATTCACCCTTAATGCATTGCTACACTACGGCCATAGCCAGACATTGTCAGTGTGTTCACATGTGTGAATGGAAACATCATGTGCTTCTGCTCGCTCCTATACGTCATCGTAGGCCCTCAGGGCTGCTTTGTGTTAGGAGCATTGGCAGATTTATGATGAATGATAAACTCACTGGAGGAGCAGTTTCGGTTATTTATGTTTGGCACGCGGTGACTGTAAGGCATCTGAAGTGTTTGTCTGTGTGAGTGTAGAGAAAGCTCATTGCCTGGTTCAGTCAGTGCAGGCCAAAGCATTTCTTCAAGAAGCTGGCTTCATGAGTTGGAGCCATGTCCTGTTGAAACTTAAGGGCTCATCCCCTTATTGTTGCCACAAAGTTTGGAGAAAGTGTTGTCTAAAAGTATCATAGTATGCTTCAGCAATCGGTCTGCTAACTAGGAAATGCCAACAACATGCTCACTTTGCTAGCCTGGATAATTGGCTACTTATGGCTTGTGTACAGAAGGCTGTCACAATCAAACCTTCAAAGAAAACTACTCATCGAATTTGAAATCGTCCAAAAGTGTGTTGGCACCCTGTTTCTTCATTTACATTTCAAAAGCAGCTGTAGTTGCTCAGTGACATGAGCTCAGTGGGACATTGTTGAAATTCACAAATCAAGTGCTTCCTCCAGGCAGACCTGTCTCCTGACTGAAACCTTTTCTCACCTTGCATTCCAAATCACATACTCTTTCTTTTTACTACACTACATACTAAAATACAGAAGAGTTTTAGGTCCACGGGAGAAAAAAAAAGATCAGATAAGGAAGACTTTGTTTTCATTATGTTGAGAAATGTCAAGAATGAAGACCAATACTCCAAAATGCTATTGGAGTTAGTGGGGCATTTATGTATTTTCAGCATACTACAATTGACGTGCATGTATTGGGACATTCTAAATCTTTTTTTCTGGCATACTAAACAGTATGGAAGTATTGGGATGGAATGCAGGGTCAGTTGTTGGCTTTGGTTGGATGGACACCTGGGACACAGTAGTAATGGGACTGATGATGATGATAACCGTTAGGTGCCATTGTCTGTTTTAAAGAGTCTGTTCTAGTGGAGGACAGTGAGCTGAAGTGTGTTTATCTGACTTGTCTTTAATGGTCATGGTTACATGTCTATGCCTGTTGGCAGTAACCTGGCTAATGCATCAAAAGCCCTGATGCATTTTCACTTAGTCACTCATGTTTAGAGAGCTATTCCCTAACATTTGCTGAAGGCTAGATAAGACATTAATGACATGCAGTAATTTGTAATCTATGGCTGCCTTCCTTTTTGAAACTTTATATCTCTTTAGCATCATGTATAACTGCCAACTGTCAAAATTAAACCAAGCTGTCTTCAAGGACTAGAAGAAAGTTTGATCTGGAGGCTGCAGAATGTGAGAGGTGTTTGGAGGCAGGCACATCATTTTGTTAAATTGCCTTCTTCAGTTTTTTAAAGTTATTTAATTTTTTTGCAAAAAGTACTAAATGTGTTGTTATGGGGTATTTAGTTTGGATTGATGAAGAAAGGAATGAAAGGATTTTAGCATATGGCTTTAACATCAGTGGTATGTGTACTGTATACTATAAATAGCCACAGCTGTGGCTGTGTGTGATGACAGCTGTTTTGGTCCCTTTGGAGGACTTTGTGATGCAACATAATCATTTGAATACAAAAATTCAGACATGCAAACAGAGGTTTCTTTCTACATACAAATGTCTGTTTCCGTGTGTTTCCAGTTTTCTTCCTGAAGCTATACGTAGTTGTGTTCATCTGACCTCTGCTCTGGAACCAAGGTGGGGGGGTTGTCCCTGAGATGACCATCAGACCATTTCCTCTTTCCTTCTCCCAAACTGTGCTGTTCTCCTTAAACCTGCCCTTCATTCCAATCCCCATACTTCCCAACTATTTAGTATGCCAGAATAAGATTTAGGATGTCCCAATACGTGCACGTCAATTGTAGCATGCTGAAAATACATAAATGCCCCACTAACTCCAATAGCATTTAGAGATTATTCGTCATTATTCTTGTCATTTCTCGACACAATGAGAAAAAGACTTCCTTATCTGATTTATTTTTTTCTCTCCTGAGGCCCCTAAAACTCTTCTTTACTTTAGTATGTAGTGTAGTAAAAAGAAAGGGTATGTGATTTGGAACAGCAGGGCTGGTGTAGTGGGATTAGTGACTGTATGCCGGCGGTTGGCTCCGTCCAAGTTCGCTTTACTTTCCCAGTCGTCACATGATGGTTGAGACTTTGAGACTCAGATTCCAGCTTCAGCTTAAGCCGCTGGCTTCATGCTTTGCAGTAGCACACACATACACAGCTGAGTAGTCACGTATAAATAATGTAAACGCTTGAATAAAGTCACCAGTGAAAGTACTGAATGCCTTACAATTACCACCTTTTTGGCCCTGCCAAATTTGTCAATATGAAACAATTTGTTTGCAGTTGAGAAAACAATCTGAACAAGATCCATTTAGCAGAATATCACATTAGTTAGTAGTAATCCTGAGTGGAAGTTAAGCAGCTGAAATACCAGGCTGTTGAAGTGAAGGCCATCTTGCCATGGTAACATTTCAGAATGAGATAAGACTTGGTGAATTAAAGTCAGCAGCACAGACCCTTGATCTCTTTTTATTATGGCTGGGTTTTTAGGGTACCTCCCCACAATTTCCCTATTTGCATTAACTTGCATTTTCAAAGACCTTTGAATGTACTGAGAATTTACCATTAGGGATTTTTCTAGGGCTATTACCTGAAAGTCCATTAGTGGAATCAATTTGGAACCCCCGCAGTCGACGCAGATTCTTCAAGTCGGGTCAGTCAGCGTGCATTACAATACAATAAAATAAGATAAAAAAAAGCAAAGCACTGACGTAGTCATGCCAGGCCAGAAGTTGGCGATAATATGTCACTTCAGGTCAAACACCATAGAAGAGAGTTGTGAAAATGGCAAAAGCAGAAACCAAAGTGGACCTATACGTTTGTGTCCATTCTTGATTCCCCTCTGTTTGGCTTAGTAATGTTATAGTAAAGATAGGTCACCATGGCAAATATTGACCCCCTGTGAAGACCGCAAGTGTCAACAAAAACGGTCTTAGGGGCCACTCACACTAGGGCCGCGGCCCCGTGCCAAAGCTCATTAGCATACTAAAGTCTAGAACGTGTGGCTAGTGTGACCACGCCATCCGTATTCCAGCACGGAACAGCCCCTTGGCCACGGCACACCTGGGAGAGGTGTGCCGTGGCCAAAGTACAGATGCTAATGAGATGACACGCGCACAAGCAAGCGCACAAGCAAGCGCACAGGCGGAGTTCCTGACGTGAATTTATTAAGGATGCATATAGTCCTTTAACGCCCGCTGCCTTACTAGTCGGCACCAGAATTGCCCACCACTTGGACTTGTAGCTACATAAAATGTGTGAGAATTAACGTGTGTGTAGGCCTAGGTGTGGGCTAATAAAAGAGGGAGAGAGCTAAATAGGTGAGCGCAGAAAGCAAAGCAAAAAGGTTTTCGTGTTTACTCACGTTCGTCAGATGATTTTTTTCTTTTTCCTCCCGTCAGCTGTCATAACTGCCTTTACGCATGGCGGTGGAGACGAACACAAAACAACACACAACGGGACTCCGCGGCCCGGTGATAAGGAAACAGTAGCCTACACTAAGGTTTAACAAGAAACTTTATAAAGACACTTAAAAAAACGATCTCTGCCCATACAAAAAGTTCTGACTTGGATTTGATGGAGCGATCGACGTGTATAAAACCATCCGGTACGTATGGTCTGATGACGGGCCGTTATATTAATAATAAACAGCGTGCTGTACAAATATGAGACTGTCCACCGTGACCTATTACGTCAAGGCTACATTTAAAAAAAACAATAGCTTTAGGATTCTCGTTGCTCTAATGTGGAAGTGGAATATATGATGCAAATTTGGCCGGATGAAAATATTCACAAACAGTCGTATAGCCTACAAGTAGACTACGCTCCAAATCCTAAACGTGCACGGTGACGTAGGCAAGGTGCAATCGTGCCCAGGCCACGAGCAGTGTGACCACGGGCCAGCAGGGGAGTGGGGAGGGGGGAATCGTGCTGAATCTTCCTGCAGCACGGAACAGGCAAACTTGCCTAGTGTGAGTGGGCCCTCATTATCTGCTGGGGTCACTGGCTCTGTGTTTTTTTTTTCACTGGCGCCCAATTGCGTCTCAGTTGTGTTCCAGATCTTTGTTTCACTCAAACTGCTCATTTACTGCCCTGAGCCATACTTTTCATTTAATATATCATACACATGGTCTGATGCAACCCCCAATGGATTGTGTTGTTGCTCTTTAGGAGAAGTAACACACAGCCAGAATTGTTGTGCTTTTTTTTTCCTCTGGCTGTTGGGTTTATTAATTTATCAAGTGCAAGAGCTTGCCAACTTATCGACTACTAATAATCAACTACAAAATTAGCTGCCAACTAATTTATATGTCAATTCGGTGTGTCGCTGAACAGTTTTTTTCCAGAGCTGATGATAGAAATAGCTAAGGTCTGTTGAGCATGTGTAACAGCAACGTGACACAGGTATAAACATAACAATGCAAGATGGCATCAACGATTGTCTTAAGTCTAGGAGCATTTACCCTCGACTCAGTAAAAAAAAAACATATTTCCTGCTAGATTTGTAAGGCGCACCTTGTTTTGGAATGGAAGCACATCAGCAATGTGATATGTTTGTTTGGTAGCTAGCTTGTTGGCTAGTTTGTTGTCTAGCTAACAAATCACCCATGATGTTTTTCAAGGTAAAGGAGAGCATGAAAGGTCAATTGCTGCCTGCCTCACTCTGAAAGCTGATGTGTGGGAGATTGGTAAATGTAGATCTAGAGAGGCCAAGGTCAAGACAACAACTGTCTATTTATATCTACTGTAGAATGAATGGGAACATGTATGGCTTGGGCTCTTCACTCAGGTTTTTCTAGCAACTGTAGCAACAGTCGGGTTTAGTTGAGCATGATTCAGGTATGTGGTACGGGTTGTGTTCTTGGTTGACACAGGGTTGTCCAGTACATCCCTCAGCATAAGCAGGATGCCCTTGTCCAAGATGACTTCCTCCACTCTGTTGTATCGTAAATGAAAAATGGTGAAAGGCATTCTTCCTTCCTTAATCTGTCAAGCAGCTCATGAGCTGTTTCAATATCCAAGCATCGAATGGTTTCTGATGAAAAGTTGGCCTCATCATTTTCTCAAGGTTGTGCGGCTGAAAGAAGGGCTCCCATTGTCTTCCCCAGTCAGATTAGATAGGTTCTTAATGAAAAATATGTAGTAAAGGACTCGGGACTCGACCCTGTTTCACCACCACAAAATTACTGCTGCAGATATGCACAATCAACTGATCGGTGACAGGGTTTAATTATCTCACAGTCATAGTGGCTGCACTGTTTGGTGCACTCAATATCTGGAAAAGGCTTTTGCATTTTGAACCATTCAGGGGGCGCGATGGTGGTCTGAAGGTCATGGTGACCCGTGGTGCTCCACTGTATCATTGTCTACCATTAAAGAGTTTTCCTCTCTACTGCACGGTTAAGATCGAAATGCCGAATGGAAATTCCACTGTACCAATCGACTGTTGCCCATGGACTTTTTCATAGCAATCAATGAGTCATTCAGGGTGCTCTCTAAGGGCCGTTACAGAGAGCTACTGCATGTACTGGACACTGCTGTGCTGAATACCCTTCATGTACTGTATGTAACTCAGTAAGGTCAGTGGTGGTTAGCTTCACAGGGAGGAATCACCAGCAGAGATTATTGTATTGGAAGGTTTATAATAATTATTATTTACTTTAATCATATTTATTAAACACCTTTTAAATAAGTGCTTTACAAATGGTAGTAAAACAATAGTAAAAACACAATTAAAACACGTGAATCATTTCCAATACAACGATAAAAACATGGTCAAAGTTGAGCAAAGCAGGGCCGTATACCTTTGGTCACCTGTGTGTCGAATGATAGCTCTGAGTAAAAAATGACCCCAAGGTTTCAGTTCTCCTCGCAAACATTCATAGATGGTGCGCCCAGACTGGAGGAGAGCGTATTGATGGTGCTGGGGTCTGATGGGGTGATAGTACTTCAGATTTTCAATCATTCAGCTGTAGAAAGCTATTGGAGATACATTTTCTAATCTCATCTAGACGGGTCATAATGCTATTGATATCAGAGGTGCCAGGTTTTAACGGGATATGTAGTTGGGTGTCATCTGTGTAACAGTGAAAGTCTATGCAGTGTTTACGCAGTATTTCCCCCAGGGGTAGCATGTAAATTGTAAAAAAAATAGGGAACCCAAAATTGACCCCTGTGGTACCCCCCAAGAGAGGTGCACAAGAGGAGTCAACATCTAGAGTCAACATTAAAATCTCTGAGTCCGGTGTTAAAATGTTGCAAATCTTTTCTATTTTCTCAATTAAATAATGAAGAAAGCGTTCACACTTCTCTGGTGAGGCGTCAACAGGCTGGGTAGGTGGTGGACCCATTACTGAATTGACAGTTTTTAAAAGGATTCTGGGGTTGTGACCTTTATGTAGCAATGAGATGTGAAAAATAGTTGTTCCTTGCTTGCTTGATTTTATGCTGGTAGGTAGGGGTGGTGGGAAAAAAACAATTTTGTGTAAAAATTGCGATTCCTATCTCCAGCAATTTTAAATTGATTCATGATGATTAACAATACTATTTTTTTAAATTGTATTAATTTTTTTTACATGTATTTGCTGCTGCCGGTAATGTTGACTTTAATTTGCTTTCATGCCATGCTTTGCCACAGCGCCTCTCAGCACACAGTGGACTGGAGGAGATCCTGAAATCCTCTTTTGAACTGAATAGAAAATCCATTTTGAATCGAAAAATCAACTTCAAAGCGCCTTTCTCTTATTGCCCATGAACACATGGCACAGTTATGTCCTAGTTGTTGCTCATGCACTTTAATGGTAAACTGTTTACTATATGATTGGTACATTAGGCGTATTGAATGACAACTAATTATGACTTTACTTATTAACTACTTTGCAATCTAATCTATAGTTGTCTATAAAATTATGGAAATACCAAGAGCAAATTGCCAGGGCCCAAGGAAGGACAGTTTTTTATTTTTTTGCCTTTTTTAATTTTTTTTTTCGCAAAAAAAGATTGAAACAAGCAATGATTTATTTATTGGGATTTTTATTCCTTTGACTTATCATTTCAGCTCAGAGTAGAAGCTACAAGTGCTGGGCGGTACACCGGTTCATACCGAATGCTGGTGTTAATTTCCCATATGATATACATTTACCATATAAATCAACTTTATAAAGCTGAATCAATGGAGTGTGGCACAGGGCGCTCTTGTGACGTGAGCTCTCTTGAGAGGGGACCTTTTTCACTGCTGCACTGCCAAAAAGCATGCTGGGGTACAGAATTGACTCAGTAGGCTCTATGTTTGGACTATTTCTGTTGATTGAGTGAGTTAATTTTATATTTATTTGAATTTTATTATTAATTTACTTCTATCAATGATGAATTAATGAATTTGTTTGTTTTGACTCACAATAGGCATTAAATCTAGGGCAGATTATATTCCCGTCATGTGCATTATAATCCTGCAGACAGATGCGTTCTAAAAATAAATTTTATAAAATGAGAACCGGATCGATACTCGAGGAAGTAATGTGATCCCTCCATCTTGTAGTAGACTACACCTGCCCATCCCTACTCTCAAAACAACGCTGGGTTCTGTTTGACCTCAAAGTTCTGTGTGTGTGTGTGATCGTGTGTGTGTGTGTGTGTGTGTTCCTACCTGTGTCTCTGGAGTTTATCTAATGAGAGCATCTCAAAAGCACTGCTGTCGTCTCCATGGTGGGGGGATGTTTAATGCACATTCTTTATCTATACTTCCTATCTACAAGTAGCTTAAAACAGACATAATATACACTACCGTTCAAAAGTTTGAGGTCACTTAGAAGTGTCCTTATTTTTTTAAAGAAAAGCACTATTTTCTCCAATGAGGATAACATTAAATTAATCAGAAATGTAGTCTAGATATTGTTAATGTGGTAAATGACTATTCTAGCTCGAAACGGTTGATTTTTAATGTAAATTAGGTTTATAGAGGCACATTCCCTACAGAGAACAGCACAAACGGGCTATAACCAGATAAGAAAGAAAAGTGGGAGGCCCTGGTGCACAACTGAGCAAGAGGACAAGTACATTAGAGCCTCTAGTTTGAGAAAAAGACGCCTCACAGGTCCTCAACTGGCAGCTTCATTAAATATCCACAAAACGCCAGTTTCATCATCCACAGTGAAGAGGCGACTCAGGCAGGGCCGGCCCTGACCAATTTGGCGCCCTAGGCAAGATTTTAGCTGGCGCCCCCCATTGCATTGCAGTCAGGTCCACCACTGTTCATACACTCACACAGAACTGGATAGCTTTGTCTTTGACATTTCATTTTATTTTAGATAGAAAATAACCCACAAAATAAAAACCATTTTACAAAACAAGTGACATAACATTCAAAAATGCACAGAAAAATGCAGACGTTAAAATTTAAAATTATAATCTATCACAAGTATAGTTAAAATACATCATAACTTTGCATTGAATATAATTCCACACAAAAGCTATATTACAAAATTAAATGACAGAGACCTCTGGTTTGTACTGCTATTTAACTTGATTCCACCATAGAGCTGTCTACATTTAGATGTTAAGACCTCATCTTCATATCTCAACAAGCTCACCTCACCTTGCTACAGCCTGACTACTATTGCCTTTGGGTCTATTGGTGAAGCCTTTATTCCTCATGCTGCATCACTGGGCTGTGCTAAGGTGGAGAAGATGTCTGCAGGACAGGTGGCTCAAAGTATTTCAAAGGAAAACCTGAAGAGAAAAGAGAAGTATACATGTTGTTACATTATTTATATTGATACATGGTGAAAAGCTTTAAAATGGAAATTAGATTAGATTAAACTATTGTAATTAACATTAAATGCAGTTTAGCATCCAACCAGAGTGAAGAGAAGCAGTAACTAATGGAAAGCTATAGGTAAGGTACAATCAAACGGAAAAGTTTGCTCCTGCTTTTTATTAAATCAGAATCAAGCCTTCTGATGATATCTCATGGCTTTATGTATAGCACTTTGATTTACCTTGTGTTGAAAAGTGCCTCACAAATAAACTTGACTTGCCTCAGGTAGACTATGCAATATTAACAGCTATTATACTGTGCACTTTTAACACTGATGTAAACTAACACAACAAACCAAAGGTTGACAACCATTAATTATAGTGGAAAAGGAATAGCTTTCTAATAACCATTACAAGCAGTGCAAACGTTGGCAAGTTATGACAGGGGATGTAGGCTACCTGAACAATCTTTCTAAATGTCTCTGATGAATTTAAGCTGGGAGTAACGTTACCCATCTTCCAAAAGTAAGCTAGCAAGTTAACACACTGCTCCTACAACGGCTAAAACAATGCAGCACACTATTCATTCATCACATTAACGTCACTGTAGGCCTACCTCTGTCTTTGTCACGTTTTTCCTCCTCTTCTTTTCCTTTTCAGTCGTCCCTTGGCACGAGAGAACTTTTGTCTTTTTGACATGGTGTGCGCTCTTTCCTCCCGGTTCCGACCGGTGAAGTTACCGTTCAGATACCTGGCTGATCGCCAGAAATCTGGAAGAGTCTATCGGAGGAGGAGGGGGGGGCGCTTCATTTTTTTTATATAGTTTGTCTATCCTCAGTAGTTGTCATATTTTAAGCTTAACTCATATTTTGAAATTATGGTATTAACAGTATTAGTAAAAAAAAAAAAAAAAAGTTTTGGTAGCCCTTTTTCTTTTTTTTCTTTTTTAGCGGCGCCCCCTGCGGATGGATGCGCCCCTAGCATTTGCCTATACTGCCTATGCTCAGGGCCGGGCCTGGACTCAGGGATACTGGCCTTCTAGGCAGAGTGGCAAAGAAAAAGCCATATCTGAGACTGGCCAATAAAAGTAAAAGATTAAGATGGGCAAACTAACACAGACGTTGGATAGAGGAAGACTGGAAAAAATTGTTATGGACAGACAAATTTAAGTTTGAGGTGTTTGGATCACACAGAAGAACATGTGTGAGACGCAGAACATATGAAGAGGAAGAGTGCCTGACGCAATCTGTCATGCACGGTGGAGGTAATGTGATGATCTGGGGCTGCTTTGGTGCTGGTAAAGTGGGAGATTTGTACAAAAGGTAAAAGGTATTTTGAATAAGGAAGGCTATCACTCCATTTTGCAACACCATGCCATACCCTGTTGACAGCGCTTGATTGGAGCCAATTTCCTCCTACAACAGGACAACGACCCAAAGCAAACCTCCACGCTATGCAAGAACTACACTCAACAAAAATATAAACGCAACACTTGTTTTTGCTCCCATTTTTCATGAGATGGACTTAAAGATCTAAAATTCATTCCAGATACACAATTGTACCATTTCTCTCAAACATTGTTCACAAATCTGTCTAAATGTGTGATAGTGAGCACTTCTGCTTTGCTGAGATAATCCATCCCAGCTCACAGGTGTGCCACATCAAGATGCTGATCTGACATCATGATTAGTGCACAGGTGTCCCTTAGACTGTCCACAATAAAAGGCCACTCTGAAATGTGCATTTTTTTGCTTTATTGGGGGTCTGGGGACTCAGAACCAGTCAGTATCTGGTGTGACCACCATTTGCCTCATGCAGTGCAACACATCTTCTTCGCATAGAGTTTATCAGATTGTCAATTGTGGCCTGTGGAATGTTGGTCCACTCCTCTTCAATGGCTGTGCGAAGTTGCTGGAGACGGCTTATGGTGGAGAAATGAACATTCAATGCACAAGCAACAGATCTGGTTGACATTCCTGCTGTCAGCATGCCAATTGCACGCTCCCTCAATGCTTGTGGCATCTGTGGCATTTTGCTGTGAGACAAAACTGCACATTTCAGGGTGGCCTTTTATTGTGGACAGTCTAAGGTACACCTGTGCACTAATCATGATGTCAGATCAGCATCTTGATGTGGCACACCTGTGAGGTGGGATGGATTATCTCAGCAAAGCAGAAGTGCTCACTATCACACATTTAGACAGATTTGTGAACTGTTTGAGAGAAATGGTACAATTGTGTATCTGGAATGAATTTTAGATCTTTAAGTCCATCTCATGAAAAATGGGAGCAAAAACAAAAGTGTTGCGTTTATATTTTTGTTGAGTGTATTTAGGGAAGAAGTAGTCAGCTGGTATTCTGTCTGTAATGGAGTGGCCAGTGCAGTCACCAGATCTCAACCCTATTGAGCTGTTGGGGAGCAGCTTGACCGTATGGTACGTAAGAAGTACCCATCAAGCCAATCCAACTTGTGGGAGGTGCTTCAGGAAGCATGGGGTCAAATTTCTTCAGAATACGTTAACAAATTCACAGCGAAAATGCCAAAGGTCTGCAGGGCTGTAAATGCTGCAAAAGGAGGATTCTATGACAAAAGCAAAGTTTGAAGGACAAAATTATCATTTCAAATAAAAATCATTATTTCTAACCTGATCAATGTCTTGACTATGTTTTCTATTAATTAATTAATTTTGCAACTCATTCGATGATTAAAACTGTGAAATTTCATGGAAAACATAAAATTATCTGGGTGACTCCAAACTTTTGAACGGTAGTGTATGTTTTCCCCTAATGTGTTGTTGTCTGAAAGCCGGTAGACTTCCATGTTAACTGGAGCAGCTCAGCCCTGGTCCATCCCTACTGTAGTGTTGGTATCGCACTGATTGCTCAGACATCACACACACACTGCAGGAATTTGAATGATGTCTTTCTAAACCAAGCCTCACATTCCACAGCTTGGACTTGATGCCCAAATTAATGAATGTTTTGCTTCATTCAGCCACACTGTTGTTGTACACACACTTTAAGAAGGGCCTTGTGAGTTACTGTGACCTTGATATTAGGATGTTGTGAACTGCAGGGATATCTGATAGATGGGTTATGTTACTCTCTATCTTACATCACTTGTGATTAAAGTCATTGGGAATGATAAAAACACATATGAAAGAAAAAGGAATTGGACCACTACAGTGGTACCCTTGAACTAGGGTAGAGAGGAGAGGACATGCAGAGAACGACTCACCGAAGGCTTAGCTAATGAAGAAGCACGGACAGTGTTGTTATAATAACTCAAAATTCCTCATGGGGGGAGGGGGAGGGGGCGGGGGTGCACTATAGCTTTAGGGCCTGTTCTCACGGTGAAAACGTGACAGTTTTCCCGTTTTTGGTTTAAAAAAAAAAAACCCCCGTTCAGACACAATTTATCTGACATCTTCACCCGTGCACGTGTTTTCAGAGGAAACGGGACGAAATCGATGTAGTAAGCATGCCAGGCCAGCAGTGGGCGGTACAAGGTAATAGCATTTCCAGTACAATTTGATGCATAAAACCTTACTGAAACCGAAAATTAATGCCACTAACGTTCATAAAGCGGTTGGTGTAAGCTTGGGGTTACAAGTATTGTAAATTACAAGCTTTCTGTCCTCTTATTTCACCGCATTGAACTCGTGAAAACAGAAGACATGCTGATAGTGAAGGGGCTTTGTGAGCGGCTACTTTTCCTGTTAGGCGTACTTCAAAATAAAAGTCAACTCACGTTTGTCCGGTGAAATGCTGTTAATGTTTAGCCAGTGAAATGCTTTTACTGTGAAGCCGTAGCCTTAATGCTCCTTTTGTTGAACAGTAACTTAACCGCTGCGCGTTGAACTATGGATAGTGTTTTTTAATGTAGAGAGAGCCGTGTACACAAGTTTATTTTGCTAGAAAAAGCGGCAGAGCACAAATCTTTCCCCAGACAAAGTGGCGGGTGCATGGTATCAATAACTTACTAATAGACTACAGACTAAATAGGCGAGTGTTATAGGCCTATTTAAGTCCTGCACGTTAATTGTCTTAACTTTATAACTCGCGTGTGGGTATTGACAGCAAATGTTATAGACGTGACGTCAGCGTTACCAGGGGAAATGTTTTCGGTGTTTACATGAAACCAAAACCGTTGTGTTTTCCAAAAAATCCTCCCTGGGAGTAGATCTCAAAAACTTGCGGTTTCATGCCTGCGTTTGCTGTTTTCATGGACATGATATAGTGCAACCGCAGGAATTTTTCCGCGTTGGCACCGTTTCGTGTTGCCGTGAGAACAGGGCCTTAGACCCTGGGTCCGACATACTGCAGATTGTACGGAACAGGGCAACTTTGCCTAGTGTGAGTGAACCCTCAAACATGGTAAATAACAAGGTTGTTGTAGTTGAGACTTACTGCCTAGCAGCCGAACAACATGTCCTGACATTTGTCCAGTGTACTAATTCAATCAAGTTATTACTCATTTAATTGGAGTTTTTGGCCCACACCCACGTCACCCCCTGGACAAACAATGAGGTACACATGTTGAGTTTGCTGTTCTTTACTGGTGATGTTTACAGCCTGCACAATGAAAGCTCTGTTTGAGGCTTCCAGGTTGTTTTTCCCTTTGGGGGGAGGGAGGGTGTGTGGGGTGGGGTGTCTCTCTCCCTCCCTGTCTCTAACCTTGCCCCCTCTTTGTTTCGCTGCAAAGATAGTACAGAGAAACAGGAAGCGGCGGTCGCCCTGGGCTTCTGGTGTGGCCCTTGACAGGAGAGGAGTCCTTTTGTCTCAGCATCAGCCATGGCTTGATGGCCTTACAGCTGTTGTAACACACACACACTCGGCTACAGCTCTTAAAGCTCATTAAGCTCTGTCTGTGTGTGTGTGTGTGTGTGTGTGTGTGTGTGTGTGTGCTTTTTGTCTGCCCAAGACCTGGCTTCCTTCTTATTCCCACATCCAAATGCGTCACATGCAGCCCGATGTCAGAAATAGCACAGCGATCCCACCCCCCTTTTCTGAGACTTCCATCTAGGATAATTAAACCTGGTGTAGTGAAGGGAGGTTGAGATTTTCCCCCGTACTTTACCATTCAGTGAGGTACTAGCAGTAGTCTTACAGGTTCAGGTGTAAAGCAGGCAGAATTACTCAAGCAGGAATGTTGTATCTCTAAGAATGTTGAACAGGTGAGTTTTAAGTTCCTTGATCAAACAGTCCTTCAAAACCATGACAATGTGTACGATTAACACTTTACAATGTGCAACAATTTGCACGTTGTACTAGTTGGTCTTTATAGCATTCTTTTGAATAAAATATATTTCTACTTTATCAGAACTTTGGTCTATGTCAAAGTTTTGTGCATAATTGATATGTTATGATATGATGACATGGCATTCCAGATAGTAGAAAAGAGTGGTCTAGACTTGGTCTTTGCCATCAGTGTGACCATAACTTCTGTTGTGATTTGCTGCTAATTGACTAAAATTAAATTAATGATGATGCAGATTAGAATAGATTGTTATTCCCCTTTTTTAGTAGTGCCCAGATACATACTTACATGCTTTGATAACAGTTTTACATTCTTTAATTGACAATATCCAATTTGTTCCCTTACTCAAATGATTCTCCAGCACAGTATTACCGTCAGTCTAGCTCTGAAGTGAACAAGATTACATTACATTTATATCACGATGGAGTTATCTTGAATTGAATCGTGGGATTCACAGCCCTATCAGCCCATATATTAGGACGCTTTTTCACTCTACTTTCTAACGGCTTGGGTTTCTTGACTTAGCTGTTACCGTGATAAATACAGTATGCTATAACTGATAGGAAGAATGATAAAAATTAGACCTGGGAATTAGTAGGGGTGGGAAAAACAATCGATTCTTCGATGCATCTTGATTCTCTCTCGGACTATTCCAAATCGATTCGGATAAATTAATAATCGGGATTAAAAGAAAAAAAGAAATGTATTATTTTTATTTTTTTATTTTTTGCTGCACCCCTACTAGTACTTCCTGCGCCACTGCGCATGTGCACCAAAACATGTGCGAGGGGTTTAGTTGTTTGAAAAAAATGGATGAGAGCAGCACACCCATACGACCTGCACGTATGGCAGCCTTTTGGTTTCTATGAGGTCGATGGGAAGATGGACAAGACCTACACCGTGTGTAAGGTGTGTCATTCTAGTGCCTCGTTTCCACCGAGTAGAGTGGGTCGGATCGGAGCGGTTCGGTCCGGGTAGTTTGGCTTTTCATTTGCCAAAAGTTGGGTAGGGTACGGTTTAAGCGCACCTAACCGCTCTGAGCCGCTCCTAATCTCAGTACTCCTCCGTAGGGGTACTAGCCGCCTGAAAGGGTGCCTAAAAGGCGGAGCTACACACTGCCGTCATTTGATTGGTCGAAAGAATCATTTCCGCCATGTGTAGTCATCTCGGCAAGAGTGAAGATAGTCTTGTGTTTTGGCGAAAATGTGAGCACAGCTCTGTTTATTGTGTGGTGTTTTTCCTCGTCAATAAATTAATCAGTTGGTTACACTGTGTCCCATAGTCACGTAGCTGCCGCAGCCAGCGCTGTTCGCTCACTGTCTCTATCAGTTGCACCGAGCCGTCTCTGTGCTCACAACAACATGGGGGGAATAAATAAAGAAGCGGCTGGTTTGACCAAGCTATCGCTGTCCAGCCTAAACCCCGCCCCACCAGTAAGGGTAGGGTCGACGGTGGAAACAACACCGAGATTCTTAAAAGTGAGCTGTCCCGCTCTGAGCCGCTCCGATCCGACCCGCTCTACTCGGTGGAAACGAGGCATAGGTGTGTTGAAATACAAGCTGCATTGATTATTGCATTGTTCATACACCGTGTTCCAAATTATTATGCAAATTGGATTGAAGTGTCAAAAACTTTAAATTTTTTGTTTTTCAATTAAACTCATGTATGATATTGTGTCTCAGGACGCCTTGGATCATTGAAATTAATCTTACACCTGTGATAATTAGTTTGCCATGTGAGCCCAATCAAAGGAAATCTACTTAAGAAGGACGTTCCACATTATTAAGCAGGCCACATGTTTCAAGCAATATGGGAAAGAAAAAGGATCTCTCTGCTGCCGAAAAGCGTCAAATAGTGCAATACCTTGGATAAGGTATGAGAACATTAGATATTTCACAGCAACTGAAGCGTGATCATCGTACTGTGAAGAGATTTGTGGCTGATTCAGAGCACAGACGGGTTTGTGCAGATAAAGGCATAATGAGGAAGGTTTCTGCCAGACAAATTCATCGGATTAGGAGAGCAGCTGCTAAAATGCCATCACAAAGCAGCAGACAGGTATTTGAAGCCGCTGGTGCCTCTGGAGTCCCGCGAACCTCAAGGTGTAGTATCCTCCAGAGGTTTGCAGTTGTGCATAAACCTATTATTCGGCCACCCCTAAACAATGCTTACAAGCAGAAACGGTTGCACTGGGCTCAGAAATACATGAAGACTAATTTTCAAACAGTCTTGTTTACTGATGAGTGCCGTGCAACCCTGGATGGTCCAGATGGATGGAGTAGTGGATGGTTGGTGAATGGCCACCATGTCCCAACAAGGCTGCAACGTCAGCAAGGAGGTGGCGGAGTCATGTTTTGGGACGGAATCATGGGGAGAGAGCTGGTAGGCCCCTTTAGGGTCCCTGACGGTGTGAAAATGACCTCGGCAAAGTATGTTTAGTTTCTGACTGACCACTTTCTTCCGTGGTACAAAAAGGACAGTAGTGCCTTCCGTAGTAAAATCATCTTCATGCATGACAATGCACCATGTCATTGGCTGCTATGGGCATAACAGGAGAGAACCTCATGGTGTGGCCCCATCTTCCCCTGACCTCAACCCTATTGAGAACCTTTGGAGCATCCTCAAGCAAAACATCTATGACGTTGGGAGGCAGTTTGCATCAAAACAGCAGCTATGGGAGGCTATTCTGGCATCCTGCAAAGATATTCAAGCAGAAACTCTCCAAAAACTCACAAGTTCAATGGATGCAAGAATTGTGAAGGTGATATCAAAGAAGGGGTCCTATGTTAACATGTAACTTGGCCTGTTAAGATGTTTTTGATTGAAATAGCTTTTGATTTCACTAAATATGACCTCCACATCCTACAAATTTAACAAATTACCATTTTTAGTTCTTTACAACCTATAAAATGTTTTGAAACTCTGTTGTGCATAATAATTTGGAACGGTGCATTTGGAGTTTTTTATTTTTGAAAAAAATACTGTTATCATTGGTAGGTTTGTTTAATAAAATGTGATTCATACTTTAACGGTTGATGACTTGAAAATGATACTGACTGTCATTTGCATCGACTATTTAGGAAAATCTGAGAAAAATATAATTTGCATAATAATTTGGAACGCACTGTAGAAAGTCATATTTGTGACAAGAAAAGCTTTTTCTCTAATAAAATATTAGTTAAAGTGATAGGCAAAACTCTGAGTCGCAAACACAGTCAGATGTACTGTATATATTTTTGAAAATAACGCATGGAAATGCACAAAAAAAATTGTTGCATCGAGATGCATTGATCATCGTTTTAGAATCGAATTGTTGACCTCTGAATCGGAATCGAATCGTGAGGTGCCAAGAGATTCCCACACCTAGGAATTAGCCTCTGAGTTTAATTTGTGTTTCCAGGAGTTTTATCAGTTATCTACAGCAGCAACTGAGTTTTATCCATCATGATTTTCAGATGGAATGTAACGTGTACGTTTGTGCCACAGCTTTGCATGTATCAGTTAGTGACAATGTGCTCAAGCAATGGCTCGTGGACTTTTGGTTGTTTTTAAATCAACCAACACAGTGCTGTTTGTGTTTATTGAGAACTTGAACTTGCGGGGACAAGCCTGTTGACCGAAACAGGATAGATCCGTTAAATATGATGTTTGACTACACATCTCCAAACAACTAACAATTGTCTTGGAAAACATGGAGCAGTTGGCCCATAGGCACCATGATTGCTCAGATTGTCCAGAAAACAAATGCTGCTTCTCTGTTGGAACATGGAATACCTTGCTGATGAAAGAAGCTCTGGTAGAAACAGCTTTATTCTGTCATTATGCTAAGAACATGAGCATCTGAGAAATGGCTCAGATCAGGTCTGTATATAGTTCTGAATGCTATCACTGTTTCAAATGGAGCAGTTGGTCACAGCCGCAAGAGTCTGAATAGATTAGCTCCAGTCAAATATGCTCCAATTTACCAGCACTGGATGTATCGACTTAACCAGACAGGGTTTAACAGTAATGGTTTCCTGCTGGCTCCAGGCCACTACAATGACATGCTGGGACAATACTCTAAAGAGCTTGCTCTCCTGATTGGACCACTGCGGAAACAGGAACAGATTCTTTCATCTTTTTTTTTGGACAATAATATGACTGTTAATATTCCATAATTCCATAAAGGACTACTGGACGTGTGTTTTATTAATTCCGTTGCATATTTCTGGCTGCCTCTCTCCATGTAGAATGAGGCGAGGCGAATGCTCAGCTTATCCTTCATTTTAACAGTGGAGGCTAATTTAAGTGGTTGATTAATAAAGGTTGATGTTGAAGTTGTCTTGGCAACTTATTTTACAATATACCATTTAACATGCTATTCTCCGAAGTATGTCGTTTTTTGCAAACAGTGTTATGGACACTGTCACGCACCATCAAAGCTGATTAAACATTTTTCACTCTACAAACTGCAGAGAGACCCATTCAAAATATTTTTTTAGCCCCCCTCTCACCCAACACACACTTCCCTCCTCTGCGTTCTCATAGGAGTGGGAATTTGTTTTCTTCAAGGAACACCACAGTGATGACCTTCGTGATCACACATTTCCTGTTGCCTGTACGCCTTGCTCTTGCACAACTCTGCACTTAGTTCTGATTTAAAATCCTAATTTAGCTCATTTAAACTATATTATTCAGGCAGAAGGAATGTACAGCTGATTGTGTTAACACAAAGCCATCAATATATCTTAACACTGTAAAGATAAAAACACATGGTGAACAACAGTTTCACAAGAGATAAAATAAGGCGCTTACATTTAAAAGGGTTGCTGCTTCCCTTTGTTCAAATTAGCCTCGTCTCCGGAATACGTTCCATGAAATAACTGGCTAAGAAGAAAGACAAGGTTTGCAGCGCTTAACAATTCACCTTGAACTGGGAACAATTTGACAATGAGAGCTTTTGTCTATGCACACCAATTAACATTCCTCATGTCTGTAGCAATAACATGTTCCTCAGAAGGCAACTGTTTGATGAACAAGATGTTTAGAGGTGAGTCTGCTGTGACAGCAGTAGCCTCTCCCCCAGCCTGTGTCACGAAGAGGGGGCTAAAATCAACTTCCTGTGAGCCTTTGGTTTGCATCATGGAAAGTTGGCACATATCCTTCACAAACATGTTTACAAGCATTCACATGTGTGCTGGTGTGTACACATGCAAGCCGTATGGAAGGATGTGTACAATCCGCTCAATTTACTTTCAATTACAAAGTTCTTTCTTGGTGGTCCACTTACACATGCATGCAATGCACATGTGATGGAAAGTTAGGAGTTAACAGGGCATTGGATTCAACATTGCCACTGGAAATGTTCTCTTACCCAAATACACCAAACCTAAGGACATTATGAACAGTGAGGCGAGGCACAGTGCACACACCAATCAGAAGAGGAAGACTTAAAAATGGCCAAACTAGGCAAACACTTTCCCCTGGTTATAAGTAACTGAATTAGATAAAGATATAAAATGGACGTCTATTGTTTTCCAGCACTTATTTTTTCCTCTGTTAAACATAAGTGGAGAGACACTATGTATAGGATTCAAACATTTCTGACCTTGGGGAGCCTCTGTGTTTCAATAAGAAAGTGGCAGAAAAGATTAAAATAAAAACATTTTCTAAAGCAACTATAATCAATATTTCCCAAAGAACAATTTACCAAATGACAATGTTAAACCAAAATGATCACTGGTACAACTGCTGCCTGTGCTTTACAGAAGGTTTCAGCTCTTCGCTTAGCTGTCCAGCCTCTCATCTCGACTGTTTTGGTTGACTATCACCTCTCTCATATTGTCATAGCCACAGCAGGAAGCTTTTCAGAAAAAAATGCTGCTCAGCACCAAACAGGGTCATATTTCTTGTGAAGAATTTTGCACACCATTTCCAGCTATTAGGCACAGTTCCATGCCTCTAGCTTGTTCCACCTGACGGCAACTTGAGTCATAAGACAACAAGTGATCAGAAACCAGCACATTCTCAATAGGGTTGTACCCCCTTTCAGGATTTAAACCCCAAATAGTGGACCTACCCCTCCCTGCCTATCCACCGGAGTCCATTCACAGATGCTGTTACCTGACTGAGCAACAAAGCTCCTCATTGTCAGCAGGTGCCTCACTCGTCATCTCTTTCACACTGATGCCAGAGTCAAATAGTAATTCGACACAATTCCAAAACAGAAATGTGCGCAGTGTGAGACCAGGCCATTTTGGTTCCATCAACAGCCCTCAGTGGGCAGTAGGGAATCCAACTCTGGGAGAGTTTCAGTGTAGTAAAAGAATAATGAACTTAGTGGTGGGAGGCTTTTCCAAACAATGGTGAGATGTCTGAGGCCGTGGACATCTGATCCGTACTTTCAGTCACTGATCGAGTCAAACAAGGAGGGTGGGGGGGGGGGCTCTCAGCCTGATAAAGGTCCCTGAGAATCCATTGGAATCAGCCTGGCTAAAAGATGCTTACCACTGCCAATGTAAACTAATACCTATATCGACCATAGTGTACCAAACGGACAGTGCTATTGAGATATTAACTAATTCGGAAAAAACTAACACGACATTTACCAACAGCCCGGGTGAGGCTGTCGATACACTCCCAAAGGTTAATCAATGTCCAGAATCCTGCATGTCTCTGAAGAGCCTTGCTTTTCCAATTTGTATTTTTATCAGAAGCCTTGGACAACATATTTTCAGTAGTTTTGAAATGACAAATGAATAATAATGTGATAATTTGTCTGTAACCACACAAACTCCATGCTTTAAAGGATTCCATGAAGTAAGTTACCCTCAATACATGGCTCCTAGTCAGAAGTGCTCCACTCTTACGCAACCCGACACAATGCTCCCTTCAGTAAAGCTAAGTGCCTGTAGTGATGTCAGGAAAACTGGCAGTTCCATCCTTTCCGACACAAACAGGAGTCCGTATATGGTTTTAATAAGGCGTGCTGCATCAGTCCTGATAGTTTATGGAGGGTCAATTATTTCTTAGCATCTAGTCAACAGATCAGAATATTTAGTCAGCAGAACATAGTTACACAGGACTTGCAGTGGCTCAGAGAGGTTTCTTAAAGCCTTCCCTCACTTTGAAAATTTCATTGTCCCCCCCCAAAAAAGTCTTTGTCCAAGGTTATCTTTTTTTGAACCATTATTCTTTGGAACATCCTGTCGTTCATGGCGGGTCACAGAACAGTTTGCACTGGCGTGCTAAGCTTTCAATGCTTTGTCATCTTTGTGCAAAGCCTGCCTTTGTGTTGCTTCAGCCATGTAGATAATGTTCACTAACTCTCTACACTGTTCTCTGTGGCGTGCATTGAGCAGTGAGGGCCCTCATCCACACACGATACAGTCCTGGAGTCTGGATGTAGAATGTCTGCTTGATGCCAGCCAGGAGGCACAGAGAGCTGATGTTGCACACGAAGATGCCACGCTGTTGGAGAGTGTTAGGGACAGGTTTAAGCTCGCAGTTTAAGCACAGCAATCTGTACTCAAACAAACAAAACAAACACATTCAAATCAAATCAAGGTTTCAGAGAATCCTGATATTCCCTGTAGATGAGACAGCATTGATTTTTGAACTCCCTAAATGGAAACCATAGGCTTCCATGTGCATGGTGTTCTTGGTTTTGTGCAAAGAAGTTCTAAAATTACTGCAGATGGCATGACATATACGCCATAGTGTTTCTCGCAGCACTCTATGGCTAAGGTGACCGCCTTTTTAGTGCTGAATCTACTAGCAAGCGCGATGTTTGCTTGTGCATGGTCATAACTGCGCAAAATGCTGCGATTTGGGGTAAGTAAATGGGTATATGTGTCTCCAAGCGTTCCTCTCCTCTGATCAGACAATCAGCTGCTCTATGTGTGTGTGCGTGTGTGTGTGTGTTTGTGTCTGCGGCTCTGCGTGCGCAACAGCGATGCACATGTGCATGACCATACATTATGCAGACAGGAGAGTAAACCAGCAGGAGCATGCAGATGCTAAGCTGGTGGCGGATATAAACGCAGCGCTGCTCAATGGCGATATTAAGGATTGAGGTACGGAGACGTTGAACAGAAGTTAGCGCTGTGCCAAACTTGGTCACCGTGGCAACACACGGCACGGAAGACTTGTGCTGGGAGGAACACTGTTTAGTATCAATGCCAGATAAGAAAAAGAGTCGGGCTGAAGACACGTGACACAAACAGATGCTCCCTGGATGATAGCGTCCCTAATGCCACAGTAGGGCAGCGGTCCCTGATGCCCTTCAGCGTTGCATAACGACATAAACAACCTGACCTGATTCATCATTCTTAGCTAAGAATGTGATGTCCCATTGCCCAGCTGTTTGGGTTACTTGTGCCAGAAACAGATTTAATTCTCTTTTTTGAATTGTTAAGCCAATCTCCATGCCAAATAAAGTTAGGTTGAAGCTTAGTAGTAAGCTTTTCAACTAGTTCAAGAAGCAACAGCCATTTGAATGAATTTCATGAAATCCTCCAGTAAAACTAAGCCTGGTTGTTGTTTTAGGGCTTGGTGTCAACACGCTTAGTGTCCCAATAATAAATGTTTTTGGTCGGATGTATTTGCCATTTTATTTAGTTTTTGTACAGCTGACACACTGAACTATTCAGTTTGGTTCTCATGCCGTATCAAAATGCCCTGCATGTTTAAAATCTTAACACGTAAGAACTATATTTTTTTAATCTCCCCAAAACAAGAACCGGTTACTTTTGCCTTTTGAAGAATTGGCCAACGCTTGATATTAGTTCAATTTCAGCACACTGAGAACCTCAAGAATCCCACCAAGCATTCAACAAGCAAAAGACATTCAGTCCCACCCGTCAAGAGCCTGACAGTTTCCATATAGTGTTACAGCAGAAACTGATCAGTTCTCAAAAGATTTCTGGCTGCTCTACTTTGATTCTTGAAGTCTTGATGTTATCTTAAAACATCCCTGCCTTCCAAATCACATACTCTTTCTTTTTACTACACTACATACTAAAGTACAGAAGAGTTTTAGAGCCACGGGAGAGAAAAAACTAATCAGATAAGGAAGATTTTTTTTCATTATGTCGAGAAATGTCAAGAATAAAGACGAATACTCTAAATTGCAATTGGAGTTAATGGGGCATCTAGGTATTTTCAGCATACTACAATTGACGTGCATGTATTGGGACATCCTATATCTTTTTCTGTCATACTAAATAGTAGGGAAGTATGGGGATTGGAACGCAGGGCATGTCTCTCTCAGATGTTCTCTTATTATCATAACATAACATCCACTGGTGCCCAGTCACAGGAATTGTGCATCATTACCCAGAAGTGGATGACATCATGCCCTTTATTTTTCACTCACTGCTCTCCAGTCTTTGGGCTCCAATGGGGTTTCTTATGAAGAGCGATGGTTTGGACAGCAATTACTTTACATGAGTCACATTCCCATCATTGATTTTAGTCTTACAGTGAGAGCACACTGTCTGTGCACTGCCTGTTGGCTAGAAGTTCATTTTAATTTCATTTTCGGAAGCATTGTAGGTTCGTCTGCTGCCTACACTTACACCTTGAAAATTGCAATGTTTTCCATTTTCCATGATGTTTGGTTCATTTTATTGTGATAGCCCTGAAGAAAACACACTCCGAGTTGACACCAGGGACATGAGATGCAGTTCATGTAAACAAGCTGGCATTTTTAAAATTGAGAAAATCCTGAAAATTAAGATTCAGTAAATGACTGGTGTTGACTAAAAGAAAATTTCAAAGTAAGATTTGGAAAGATACATTCTTATCATATTCATGTTAATCATGAAGCACCAGAGGGCCTAAAGAGGTTAATTCATGATCTATTTAAAATATTGCACGGAATTATTTTCAAATGTGGACATATTTTCGTAAAAATGTTAAGAAGACAGACAGGCAGACAGACACTCTTTATTGAAGAAGCCAACCCCAACGTGTAAAGTGAGTTTTGCTCCATAGCCTCTGTAGCAGCAGAGTTGCTGAGTCATTGAGGGAGCTCAGGCAGCTTGACAGATGGCCCAGGTGAAGCTCCCTCCCTCCCACAGCTCTGTACAAGCCACCCAGCATTCTTCTATAATTTATAACACATTTATATGGCCACCAGAGCGTAACGTTCCTCTATGTGCTTTCCTCTATCCTACCATAAACCTCGCTCCATTTTTCTACACATTCCTAAATCTCTCTGGACACACCCATGTTAATTTAAATAGTCAATTCTCTAATGAATGCTGGCAAAAACTAATGAAGACTGTTTCTTTAATAAAGGCATTAATGGCTCACATGCCAAATTTTGCATTACTTACTAGATCCACAGCATTAATTCTATCATAATAATAATAATGTCCTAGATTTCAGTTACTAACATAAATAGTTTTCTTCACTTACTTATTCCACATTAAAAGCCTTACAGGAAAGATAGATAGTTTATATACAGGCATGGAATTATTTTCATGTCAAAATGTGTGTATGCATACAAATACTAAAAGTCTCTTTAACATAAGCCTGCTTCTCTCTCTGTTTCTCTGGAAAAACACAATTTGAGATTCTTTTTTATATGAAACCAGAACCTTGTTAAAAGGTTGTTTCTGTAATATAGAACGTTGAATGAGTCATGCATTGGGTGGAGATTGGTTCATCCTTCTTTCTCCAGATCAAGCTGTGAGCTCAACTGATGCCACACTCATCTATTAGGACTTATTTGGTTAAAAGGTTGCACTGATACAAAGTGTTTATTTACTAAATTGACGAAGCCCCTCTTTGGCTGTGCACAAATCCAAATCCTGCCCTCATGTGTGCACAGGGACCCAGAGGGCATTCACACATCAATGCTGATCAATGAAGTAGGCCCCGCACTTCACACCACAACTATATCGGCATACTTCCTGTCCACTGCTGTGACATCACATCCATAAAGCCAAGGTCGTTCTAAAAGGAAACTCTATGAAAGCCTATGTAAAGAGATACATTTACAGATGGCATGTCAGATCACACCCAATCATTTTGCACATAACCACATGACACTTTTGCTAATAAGTCAGAAAAAAAGATGCAAGACAAACTCATACCAGATGAGAGCACAGACTACAGATGACTTGCTAAAGGGGTCAAGCAGAGGAGAAAGCTTTTTAGTGGGGGGCCATTTATGGGTAATTTGTCGTTTTCATTTCAATGTGATGCGAAAGTTGTTTTCACTTCTAAATTGAAGGTAACGGTCTATAGAACAATTTTGGTTTGAGTGTCAAACTGGATACATTTAAATAAAATAAAAAAGCCTGAATTAAGACCTTCGACAATTTGTTTTTGATTGTGGCCATTTTGTACAACGGAGTATTAGGGCCAAGTAAAAAAATAAATAAAAGATGGATTGATGAGATTAATAGTCGTAATATTATGAGAATGAAGAGGTAGTTTTAAGCTGTGTGTTGTTTAGAGAAGTTGTTTTTTAGAAATCAAATACACACAACGTGCAACTTTACATGGCTCTGCATACTGGCCGGAAATGGCACATTGTGCATGTGCAAACCACCGCAGATGGGCTCCTCAGTATGTAAACAAGACTTTATTCTCATAATATTACAACGTTATTCTGGAAATACATAAAACTATGACTTTTTTAATCTCGTAATTTTACGACTTTTATTCTCAAATCTTTTTCTTTTTCTTTTTTCAAAGTGGCCTTACAGTTATACTCTTTCGTAATTTTGCAAGTTGGGCAATAAAATCAAATATTTCTCTTGTTTATTGACACTTGTTCTATAGACCCTTACCTACGATTTAGAAATGAAAACGAAACACTGGCATCACCTTGAAATGACAGAGCACCCCACTATTTCTCACCATACCAAAATTATGACTTTTCTACAATACCTGCACAAAATATCTAATCAGTCCAATCAGTGGAGTCCATTAATACAGCAGGTATAGACTTAGCAGCAGGTCAATGGCCTCCAGATCAACAAGTGAACATTTTCACAAGTGGATATTTAGGAAAAAGCTATTAAGCTATGACTGCTTGTGGTTAGACTTGGCTTATTAGGTCCAATTTTAGGCCACATTTGTAATCTTTGTAAACACTTTAAAGGGTTGTACCTGTGAGACCTTAACTAGCACCATGCAGCTGTTTTTTTAAATTTATTTTGTATCATGGTTGTCAGAGAAAACCTACTTTTTCCAAGCAGCAAGGCTCTTAAGAGCAGAAATATATTCAGTATGTGTTTGGTTCCAGCCCTCACTTGTATTGAGCCTTTTTTCAATAGGCATCCCAGCCCCAATGTGCTAACTAACTAACTACCATATCAAACTGAGTTGTAAAAGTGATGGCAATGCCACACTTTTGTTCAGCTGGTGTAAAGGATGTCGGAGCTGTTCTTAGGTCTTGTTGCTAGGCTAACACCTTTTTTATGTAGAGTCTTCCTGGCCAGAATGTTTGCTTTGCAGGCGTCCTGTGTTCATCCTGAGGTCATTACTAGTAGACAATATACTGTATGCCCTAAAGAGGTGGGCAGGGAGGCTACCAACGTCACACTTTGTCTGAGACTTCCTGTTCATTCAACTGTTGTAGTTTAAAACACAGTCCGTCTGCTTGAATAACATTTTAAACCAGTCAGTGTCGTCAAGAGAGATGACACCTGAAAGTCACACTTACAATACAGTACATGATTGTATTGCCTCCGTCTCTGACTTCTTGCACGTAAAAATACTGTGGTGTTGATTTTAAAAGTAGTCAGATCCCGACGTGTTTTACCCATTCCAAAATTGTCTCTACAAAAGGAGCGTTCTAAACATTTTAGGAAGGTATTTATTCTGTTTCCAAGGTTAGTTGAACCTTGAAAAATACTATTTTCCACATAAACTGAACATTGAAACCAAACCAGACGCCTTAAGTAGCCCTGATCTCATTACATTTAAAATGAATGAAGACTTAACATAGTCCTAACTCTTCTCTTTATACATTTATTTACTTTTACTTTTTACTTGACTATGGATGACAACAGTACTGTTTCTCCCAAGTCCCTCATATTAATATGACTGTATATGATTTTTAATTATTATCTAGGAGCCATTCGAGGATGGGTTTGCCAACGGTGATGAGCTGTCCCCGGCCGAGGAGTCTGCTGCTAAAGAAGCATCGGAGTCTAAAGGAGTGGTCAAGTTTGGCTGGGTTAAGGGCGTGCTGGTGAGTCTCTCTGAAAAATACGTTGATTTTTCCTTTTCCCACTTTTATTCTTAGTCATTATATATCTTATCTCATCTTTACCTGTTGTTGTTGTTGTTTTTCAAAAGATTTTGACTTCTAAGTCAAGTCATCCGCAAGCACTGTTACACTTAACAGCAATTCTGACGCCCTTTCCACTTTCAAGTCCCATCTCAAAACACATCTTTTTAAACTGGCATATTCCGTCTAATCATTGTCTATCACCCATTTCACCCCACCTGTGTAAATAGTTTAAATGTGTCTTGTTCTGGTTTTGTTATTGTTGTTTTGTTCTTTTAACTATGCCCTGTAAGGTGACCTTGGGTGCTTTGAAAGGCGCCCTCCAATATAATTAATTATTATTATTATTATTATTATTATTATTATTATTATTATTATTATTATTATTATTATTATTATTATTATTATTATTATTATTATTATTATTATTATTATTATTATTAATAATAATCAGGGAGTCAAGGAATATGTAAAAGTTCATATGATAGCTAATATTTAAATTTGGAATACTATCAGCAAAAACATCTGCTGTATTACTTTGAAGTGATATTTACTGTACCAAAATGTAAAAATAAAATAAATTGGCAAGTGAAGGATAGCTAAAGTAAAAGTTACAAAATATTAGCACTACACAAAACTGAAACCAAATGTTACTTTGAGTTTTTCAGCTCGAGTGCTGACAGAGAGACAGTCCCCTCACCTCACCCTATGGTTCAACAATGTCTCTACGACCAACACAGCTTTTTTTTAATTTTTTTATTGATCTTAATGTTTTGTCCTTGTATTCTCACTCACGTTTATATGACCAAGTGGTCCGTTAACCTCTTTATAAAGTAGATGACAGGTGATAAGTGTGCCACTGCCAACATATCATTTGACCTGTATGTGCCAGTAGGTGACACTCTGTGAAGGATTCTGGAGCACAAGTGTGAATGACTCAACCACTGAGGTAGAAATCCCTGACAACTGAGAGAAGTGCTTCACACTGCGCTCCGGTTGACATGTGTTTAACTGGAAATGAAAATATAGTCAGTAGGATACCTTTTTTAATGTTAGGTCGTGTCTGGATATTATCAAGTTGCTTTTGTTTTGACATTAGATAGTCCTTACTTCCTCTCTAATATAAACTTCACACATATTCTCAGCTTTCTTGGGTTTGAATGGCGAGTGGTGGTGTAAGAGATTTTCCTTTTTCATCTATCGTTTTAGAGATAATTTAGTCTTAAAAGTGTCAGAATCTTTCCCATTGGTGACTCTATAAACTAATGAACTATTCAGTCCACCTTTTATTTATATTGGAGAGGTCATTTCCAATTATGTTGAGTCAAACAAAACACAACAATGTAAAGTAGGGGTGTGACTTCTAAATGTTTAAACCGCTTAAACCTTAATGAGGCTTTTTTTTACCACTTGGTAACGTGCTCATTTCTCTGCACAAAGCACTGTGTAAAGGTTTAGTCATTTGGTATGCGATTCGGAACGCAGGGTCTATCTCATCTATTACTAACAGCACTCCACCTTTCCCTGCCATCTGTTTCAATATGCTTTCATCACAACCGACAACAAGTATGGTGTGCTCTTCTGATGTCAACCTTACAACACATATACAGTAGGTGTTGAAGCTCTTGTCTGTATATAAGGTAGCTCCTCCACGTTGACATGGGCCTCAGTGCAGCTTTTATTCTGTTACCAAAACATGTATTATCCCTAAAATGTGTGTTTTATAATCTCCCTAATGGGTGACAGTGAGTCATCGAAAATGTATGCAAATATTATTAATGTCAAATAATGGAAGAAACTTTTCATTGTCAAAAACCAAAGCATATCAAATGTAAAAGCCAATGTGGATGACTTGAAGATGAGATCCTGTACTCTCCTCCTCAGGTCCGCTGCATGTTGAACATCTGGGGTGTGATGCTCTTCATCCGCATGTCATGGATCGTGGGTCAGGCTGGAATCGGTAAGCAGACACGATCCCCTTTGAAGAACCGAGAACTTCAGCATAATGGCAGTATTCTGCTATTCAAAAATAAAACGTGGGAGGGAGGGAGGGAGGGAGGGAGGGAGGGAGTGAGTGAGGGAGGGAGTGAGGGAGGGAGTGAGTGTGCAATCTGGGATGTGGCTAAAAGTGTGAGAACACCGTTGCTCCACAATGAAAAAGTAGATGGTGTAAGACTCCTTGTTCCTTCTCAAATTGTGTGTAACATTTGACTTAATGCTGAGTCACACACAGAGCAGACAGTGGGCAGAGCCAATCTTACATGAGATCAGAAATGTTTCAAAACATCCCCTTTTAACCCAAATGGCCTTTTTTACCACATTGCATGGCAAGTTCTGTCACTTCAGCTGCCAGTGTAAAGTGCCCTGCTCTCCCTTTACATGTTGTTTCACAATTGAGACATTACACCTTATCTTACCCACTATTATATTATGTTATTAACTTGCATTACTACTTCTCTAAAGCACACCTTACCTTTCTTTATTTCTGTCTTTGCTTTCAGTTCATTACAGTTAGCGTTAGCATTAGCTTGAAGAGCCGTGCAAGTTTTAAGTTTGAGTCGACATCAATTCAGTGTACTGTTGTATTGTGCACACGATGAGTCTTTGTAAACTCCAAATCATTTTCAGGGTAAAAATGTACAGCCACGATGTTCCCTCTAATAGATATATTGTGTACTGTGTGAGTTTCACACAAGGCAGCAAATTACAAATCGGTAAATACAATCAAATCAAATGGAAAGTTGGAGATAACGGAAGAAGAGACATCAGAGAGTTATATATCCAAACTAAACCGACAGTATCTGCATGGAGAGGTACCACTGTAGAGAAAACACACTACTCACACTAGGCCGTCGCCCTGTACCGTGCCTAAGCACCATTGCTCCCCCTCTGGCCTGTACTCACACTGCTCCTACAGATCCGAGCCTAGGCACCATTGCTTCTTGCCATGAGTCTATGTAGTCTACGTCTATATGCGTGCAGGTTTGGAGTTTGGAGCGTATACTTTTATCCGATTTTTTTTTTGCCAAATTTGCAGAAAACATCCCACTTCCACATCAGACTAATGCCATTCACTTCGGCAGAATGTTTCATAATGTCTGTTGCGTGCGTGGGCTCGCGGGGACAGTCTCATATAAACAGAAGTCAGGATCACTGTCTATGTGCGTGTCGGATCATTAGCATCTGTACTGTGGCCTGAGTACACCTCTCCCCAAGTGTACCGTGCTGGAGAACCGAATGGAGCATTCACACTGGTTAAACGTACCAGACTTTAGTACACCGGTACAGATGGCCTAGTGTGGGTGTGCTCTTACTGCGCCCCCTTTACCCTTTTGTCTCTCATTTTGATGCTCACCTTCTTAAACTGCTGTCAGATGAATCCAGGCTAAAGAAACAGAGCAGTCAGCCCGGAGATACACACAGCCAATGCTTTACTTTGATGTGACAAAACACACTCGCACAAAACTGACAAATTTCAAATATCATCATCAGGAAAAAGTGAGCAAGTGGTGTGACACACAGCCCCGTATCATTGACATTTTGGTGTTCATTTTGTGCCTGTATCAGACACTCTGTTTCACACACCGTCCCTGAACCTCCCCTGATAACTCTTTGATGTGAAATACTGGCACACTGTGACACATGTGGCAGCCGTCTCCTCTCTTGAGCCCGTGCTGTGACTTTTCACACACCGATGGCAGTGATTAGGACGGCCGCCTAGAAAATTGTTAACAGTGTTGCTGCACATTCTTTATGTTCAAGAGATTTTTTGCTAAAAGTATCTGCTGTGTTTCTCTCCCTCTGCAGTTCTCTCCTGTTTGATCGTCGCCATGGCTACTGTGGTGACAACCATCACTGGCCTCTCCACCTCTGCCATCGCCACCAATGGGTTTGTAAGAGGAGGTATACATCACTTTTCTTTCTTTCTTTCTTTTTATTATTATTCAGTTCGGAGAGACAGATATTATATGGGGCAGAGAAGGGAATGACGTGCAGAGAACGACCCGGGCTGGATTCTAACCCGGGTCATCACTTTCTTTTCTACAATGCCAGGCTAAAGCCTGATCTATACTTGTGCAGCTCTGCGCCTCTGCGTTCTCTGCTGGGTAGCGCAGACATGGAACGTTCTCCTGAACCGTTGATAGTAGTTCGCCCGTGTGGCAGATTGCACACTGCACTTTTGATGTAAATCGGTGAAATCCGTTGCTAAACAAATGAAAACTGGAAGTTTTTGAGTTTGATAATGAAGAATAGCTCCTGTGCTGTTGAAATCCCTCATTGTTGCTTTGATGCCAAATCAAACCTCTGCGGCATCCGGCGCGTAGGCAAATTTTTCATTTGGTGCGCGACACGGCTCTGAGGCCACCGCACAGGACCTCTGCGGCTCCGCAGGGGCTCTGCACACGCGTTACCGCACAAGTATAAATTGGGCTTTACCCATACCATGTTCCAGAACTTCCAGGTGCTTTGGCATGCATTCCAAATCCAAGAAAGCGTGCGTGTGTGTGCGTGTGTGTGCGTGTGTGTGTGTGTGTGTGTGTGTGTGTGTGTGTGTGTGTGTGTGTGTGTGTGTGTGTGTGTGTGTGTGTGTGTGTGTGTGTGTGTGTGTGTGTGTGTGTGTGTGTGTGTGTGTGTGTGTGTGTGTGTGTGTGTGTGTGTGTGTGTGTGTGTGTGTGTGTGTGTGTGTGTGTGTGTGTGTGTGTGTGTGCGACAGTTAATTTCTGCCAGAAAGCCGACTTTATGTTGATATCACTTATTAATCACACACACCTCTGAAAACTGCAGACGTTTGTCCTCCAGTGCTCTGAACAAAGCAGACAATATTTCTCCTCCTGTTGCTCCTGACATCAACTGCTGCCCGTGACACAGACAAGGCCGTTAGCAGTTCTAAACATGGGCTAGCGAACTGCTATGTTTGGCCGAGCACAGCTACTGATCCTGGGCCAGCTGAGCCACAACGTTAGAGTGACTGTAGTGCAGAGCGGGTGGGATGTACGGGGCGGATCATTCTGCGCATGCGTTCATTTTGACAGCCCTAATAAGAACATAATGAAGTTGTCTCTCATGTCTGTAACCAATTGTTTTTCCTGTATTTCTCATCAGTAATGTTTGGCTTTTTGCCTCACTTTCCCGTTTTTTGAATTTTTTATCTAGAAATGGGCAAAGGTCTGTCCATCCATGTGAGCAGGTCAAAAGATGGACTTTACAACCTCACTAAACACTCCTGTGTGCTTGTTGGGACTCATTTATTTACATTATATTTTTTACACATAACGGTTTTTGTCTCTTTCTTGAGTGAGGCAAAAAACTAGAAATTTAAAATTTTGAACTATTCCTTTAATTCTACAATTTTTAGAGCAACTTTTAATGTTCTTCTGAATTGTCCAGCTTGGTCACTCTAAGCCTGCCCTTTTGCCAGCAGGTGTGTGTGTGTGTGTGTGTGTGTGTGGACTACAGTAGAACCCAGTGTTTATAACAGTGTGTCCGGCTGGTCATGCTATGACTAACAGCTGACAGGCAGTGTGATGTATGCTCCTGGAACTAAAATAACCTTGAGCACAGGCCAAGCAACTATTGCTTTTATGTGGCTGGGGCGTTCTTTAACTCTGCACACTCATGAGAGAATGGAGCATACGTAATGTTTGAGGATTGTGCTAACGGGAGATTGGTAGATTTTGAATGGCCTAATCTGGCACCTGCCAATTGAGCATCATTTAAACCACCTACCTGAGTATTGTTGCTGACCATGTCCATCCCTTTATGACCACAGTTTACTAACGTCTTGTCGATTGCCTTTTCATTTGCAGGCGGAGCATATTACTTGATTTCCAGGAGTCTGGGCCCAGAGTT
Source organism: Ammodytes marinus (assembly GCF_949987685.1). Classification (NCBI taxonomy): domain Eukaryota; kingdom Metazoa; phylum Chordata; class Actinopteri; order Uranoscopiformes; family Ammodytidae; genus Ammodytes; species Ammodytes marinus. The sequence goes on along the minus strand of NC_137222.1, from coordinate 25,216,058 downwards.
CGGAGGCTCCATTGGTCTGATCTTTGCCTTTGCTAATGCAGTGGCTGTAGCCATGTATGTGGTGGGCTTTGCTGAGACGGTTGTGGAACTTCTTGCTGTAAGTCTTTCTGTGTCTTTTGGGGTCTTTTAGGCTGTGAGTGATTACTAATTGCTATTATGTACTGTTATACTTGCCCTCTGCCAAACCCTACAGACAGCATGGACATCATATGACAACACACAGACAATTAAATGAATCCCAATGTTTATTGTCCCTCCATCCGCACTTGATTTTAATTTCCAATTCAACACCTCCTTGTATTGTCTCTCAGAGTGTAGATGCCGTCATGACGGATGAGATCAACGATGTCCGAATCATCGGCACCATTACAGTCATTCTTCTGCTGGGCATCTCTGTGGCAGGGATGGAATGGGAGGCCAAGGTATGAACAACTAATAGAAACTGTGTAGAACCTTCAAGTGCTTCAGTCAAAGTACTGAACACAGGATCCACAGTATGACTGATGCATACATTGGGTTAAGAGGTCAGTTAATAACTAATGATTGGTTGATTGTCTTCTCTTTAGGCCCAGATCTTCTTGCTGTTTGTCCTGGTCACAGCCATTTTCAACTACTTCATCGGAAGCTTCATCCCCCTCAAGTCCAAGGAATCTATGGGCTTCATAGGCTATGACAGTATGACCACACAACCATTTCACAAGTCAAACTTATTTAAAGCCTCTGTAAAACTTGGTAAAAATCAATATGATATTACAGTTGGGTGTCTCAATAAGCTTTTACAAAAACCTGATTTGAAAATAAATGTTCATGAATATTATAAAACTTGTTTTTTTAAAAAAAAAGTCTCATGGCAACATTATTATTTATTTTTTTACATAAAAAAGAGAACTGCCGTGATTGGTTTAAAATACTTATTGTGTCATGAGAACAACAGCATAACCTGCCTCATCCAAACCCAATTTATGTACAGTTTATCAGACTTAAATGACAGTATCTTTTCATTTGGATTGATAAACATGGCTAACTATTTTCAGATGCTCACTATCATGCAACTAATGCTGGGCTTACCCTACACGACTTTTCACGCAATTTGACAGTCGCAGACAATCTTCCAATGTCGGACTGAAATCACAGAAGTCGTGCTGGAGTTGTGGCGCGCGCACGTAATCTCAGTCGTTTGGTGTAAGGTGGTCTTCCGACCCGATTTCAGCCAGTCTTCTTCCCGTCTTGACGTTCCGACATTATCAAACATGTTTGATATTATCGTTAGTCTTAAGGGGTTGGCTCAAGCGAAATGACGTAAACACTGTCACACACTCGCATGCACCAAGCACGACGTAGGAGGAGCGGCATTAGTCGCGACTTGTGTCCGCCTGTGCAGGGACTTATTTCGGACACTTTTTCCTTGAAGCCTTGTGGGAGAACCAGGCTGACAGCCGCGCAACCTTAACACTTTACCGTCAAATACAGGGTTAGGAGTTAAAGTTATTGGGGGACGAGATCAGCAGATAAGTATGGTCAAATAACTAAAGGAAGTCCCCCGCTCGGAATATTGAATTAACTTGTTTTTAATTAAATAATCACAATCGCGTTTGCGGAAATAATATTAATCTCAAAAGGAATCTAGTTGTAGTCTTGCAATATGAGACCCCTGTCTTTTCAAAATCTCACTCTGCGACTGAAAACTAATGACTAGTTGTCTTCAGGTGTGAGTTGATTGTCTTTAGATGTAAGAGGGTTTCAGTCTTTTCAAAGTCTTTTAAAAGTCCTCTAGTGTAAGCCCTGCATAACTCTGCAAATGGCAAAGATTCAGTAGATTTGGGTTTACAGGGGCTTTAGGGTAGAATGAACTTCTGGACTAGCTCCTAGCCATGAGAGCTGTTAGCTTTAGCAGTGCTTGCATTAAAGGCTTCATCCACTGTCTTCCTCATGTGTCTCCTGTCAGGTTCCATCATGTGGGAGAACATGGGTCCCAACTTCCGAGAGGAAACCTTCTTCTCCGTCTTCTCCATCTTCTTCCCAGCAGCCACTGGTATCCTGGCTGGAGCAAACATCTCAGGAGACCTCACTGTAAGGAACCAGAGAATGCATCGCTAGGGCTTTATCCTAATGGAATACTTAAGCAATGTCAAAGCAAGCCATTCATTTTCTGTGCTATTGGACTATTCATTGATTGTAATATTAAATGATGAAGAAAGACACAAGGAAATGGTGATTTAGCTTAAGAGCTTCCAGTGTGGCAGTCAGGATTGGTGACATCTGTAACAACAGGCCCTAGAAGGCCTCGGCAGGGGGAACCATTTCAACATGCAACATATGTTTCTACAGCAGGGTGTCTCACATCTGAATAGAACATAAGAGCTATGTCTTCTGAATGCAAGCTCACTTCTTAACAAATCATTCACAATGAATGAACTGATATTATTCAATAGTTTAGTTCTATGGTAGATCAGACACGGTTCTATGTAGGAGTTCAAAGGTTGGTGCAGTTTGTAGATCGCTTGTCATCTTAGGTCTCTGTGCTGCTTGTCTTCTGCAGGACCCCCAGCTGGCCATCCCCAGAGGAACCCTCCTAGCCATATTGATCACAGGAATAGTCTACCTAGGTGTTGCTGTGTCAACAGGTGCAGTAATGCCCACTTTTTCCAAGAGTATTTATTTGCAGACCCATGGGGAAGCGCAGCTCCACTGTTGAACCGGAAATACGTCACCGTCACTTGAATAAGGAAGTAACAACATCCAACAATAACAAGACCGCAGACCGATTACCCGGTTTGTGTTATTTATATTGTTTTGGCGATTAGGTTCAGGCATCACAGCAGGGTGGTTAGGGGACAGGGATAGGTTCTAACAATGAAGTTCGTTATACTTAGGTGGCGGTAATGCAACTACTAAGGATGCCGACCACCATAAAATACCAAAAAAGAAGAAGAAGGACCGTGACGTATTTCTGTTCCAAAGTGGAGCTCCAGTTAGTTAAATAGATGCCTCTCACTTTTTCTGATATATATATATTTTTTCTTCTTATTCTGCACCTTTTCAAGTGTATTACATTTCTTAACATGGTTTTTAAAATATGCAAAAATATATATTTATTTACACCAGGCTCTTGTATCCTGAGAGACGCCAGTGGAAATGCGAATGACACCCTCAGTGCTGCGTTCACTAACTGCACCGACGCCGCCTGCAAATTTGGCTACGACTTCTCCAGCTGTAAGGCCGACAACGACTGCAAATATGGGCTCCACAATGACTTCCAGGTACAGTAAGCAGCTCTATTTGAAGATCATTCTTTTATTTTTTATTTTTTTTTAAAGATATTTTTTGGGCATTTTTATGCTTTATTTGATAGTGCAGAGAGACAGAGGTGAAATGGGGCAGAGAGGGGAGTGACATGCAGAGAACGACCGCGGGCTGGAATCAAACCCGGGTCTGCTGCTGGGCCCGGCCCGGGAGGGGGACGCCTTACCAACTGACCTAAAGGCGCCCCCAGATCATTCTTTTCTAATGTTCTCAGTTAATTTCAGAGAGAGAGAGAGGTTAAAGAACTATTGTTTTTACGTGAAAAGGTCAAACCGTTCAATTCTGTATTTAATCTCCTTCCAGGTGATGAGTGTGGTGTCTGGTTTTGGGCCGATCATCACGGCTGGAATCTTCTCTGCCACTCTGTCCTCTGCTCTGGCCTCTTTAGTCAGTGCACCTAAAGTCTTCCAGGTAAGATTAAAGTTATCCACCATAAGGCACTGATAACCAGGGGAGCAATTTACATTTAGTGGTTACATTTTGGTTCATTTTCTAGTTTTGATTCTGATCTTTGTGTTTGGACAGGCTTTGTGCAAGGACAACATCTACCCCGGCCTTGCCATGTTCGCCAAGGGATACGGCAAGAACAATGAGCCCCTCCGAGGTTACATCCTGACCTTCGGTATCGCTCTGGCCTTCATCCTCATAGGTACGGCTGCACATGTGTACAATCAAGCATTGTTATTGTCTGAGATCACCAAAAACACTACTTCAACAAGACTAAAGAGCTTACAAGCCTCTAGGCTGCAATGTCCATTACACTAAACAACATCAAAATGTTGGAGTGAATGGGCAACAAAAGTTTCAAGGATATTCTTAATTTTGCGTCTGAATAGTACTGTATTAAGCATTATACTGTGTATTGGTGCCAACAGGGTTAACCCTTTAGTAGGACTCAATTGAATGGAATCAGAGACTTGTTGTTTGGCACTTGCTTAAAGAACTGGAGGACATTGAATGTCATAGTATGGGCCCATTCTGAATACAGTCTTTGATGTTATTCTTCTTGCAGCTCAGTTGAATGTAATCGCCCCCATCATCTCCAACTTTTTCCTGGCGTCCTACGCCTTGATCAACTTCTCTGTGTTCCACGCATCACTGGCAAACTCACCAGGTAAGATCACAACCTAGAAATGAAAGAAAGTAAAAACATAATGGGCCAGTTTCGCAGACATGGATTAAGCCTAGTCCTGGAGTTAATTGATTTTTTGGGAGATTGTCCATTGAAAATACAATTTTAATATCTAGATAAAGGTGGTACTTAAAGGCCTACTTCACCGGTTTGAATATGAAGGTGTATTGAATTCTGAGATCCTATGTAGTATAAATGTGCAAATTTTTTTTAAATCGGTTCATCCTAGCCTGAGAAAAGGCAGAAAGAGTGTTTTTTTTAACCCTATATTTCTCTTTCTTGTGACATCACAGAAAGAGAAATATAGGGTTAAAAAAAACTTACTTTGTAAATATTACTGTGATGTCTTTTACTGTGACATCACAGTAATATTTACAAAGTACGTTTTTTTTTAACCCTATATTTCTCTTTCTGTGATGTCACGAGAAAGAGAAATATAGGGTTAAAAAAAACACTCTTTCTGCCTTTTCTCAGGCTAGGATGAACCGATTTCAATTTTTTTTGCACATTTATATTACATAGGATCTCAGAATTCAATACACCTTCATATTCAAACCGGTGAAGTAGGCCTCTGTCTGATTGTAGTAAGAGTTCAGTTCATCAGCCATGATGGCAGAGTCACGAGTCATATGCTGTTTGACACTGATTGTGATGGGAAATGATGGGCTTTCAAAAGGAATTACTTGAAGCACATAAGACATGTCCTGAGTGCCTCAAAGAGCTTAGAGCCAGCTCACAAGACCAATGCTAGCACACGGCCCATGGGAGGGCTCACCCAAAATCTGAAGTAGAATAATTGTTTATACACTCAATATACTGCTGTTACAGTCAGATAATTATTTATACATATTTTAAATATGCCGGGGTGCCAACTCGTGATTAACTGTTGTCCTTTAGCCAGATGTTGAATTAGCCATAAAATACATTTGAAAAAATCATGTCCAATTTTCATTGAAATCCCGATGCGTGTTTTTCATTAGATTTCAAAGGAAAATACAAAATACATCTGCATTAAACAATGTTCAGGTTCTCCAAAACAGGACAAAGAGAAAAGTCCAAATGTATAGATTCTACACACACATTGAAGGTCTGTATTTCAATATTCTTAATATATATTTAAACCCTGACAAAACAATATTTACTACTAAGAGTTAAGTGTCTGTTTGTGAGTTTTCAACAGTGTCATCTTCATTAGCAGATTTTTTCTTTTTATCGTATTAAAATGTTTACAAAGTTATACGGTAAAAAATGTATTTTGTCAAATTATCTGGGTTTAATGAAACCAAGTCAAATACAGTCATTTGATAAATAAATTTGAAAAAAAGCTTGTGAAATTGTAAATTTTAATGAATTTCTCATTTATGCTCTTACCTCCAACCACCCAAACCTTTTCCTTCAATCTCTATGTGGTGAATTGGAGTGTGTGGTTTGCTGTAACTAAAACCCTGCCACATCAAATGAGTGATTAGAAATGATTCACTCGGTAATGATTATGAATGAATACTGTGTTCAATTGGAACAGATCGTCTCTGGAATGTGTAAGCCCCTTTTTATATGTACAATTCATAATTCGAGTTACTGTTGTTCAGTTTGCCAGCAGATGTGTTGTTAGTGAGGCAAAACAGTAGCTTGAGTTATTCCTTGAAAACTGGTTATTATATATATATTTATGTAGAGATAAGGCCTATGTACTAATAATATCCAAAGCTAGATTTGATTAAGAAAGGGTTCAGTTCAATACATAAATACAAATGTGACATTATCCAGAGTAAAAGAAACATTAGTTTGGAGAAGTGTAAGATTCCCTTTACCTCCATTGTATTGGGGTGGAAGCAAGTATGTCTAAACTTGTCACATTCAACCGGATCTATCTGTATGGACATTACTAGGTACTTTAGAACATAATTACATGTTTAGCATTTTGGGTTAACTGACCCTTTTTAGATTCTGGTGAAAGCTGAATAAAATGCATATAGTTGTTTTCTATATTGAGTTCTGTGCTTTTTCCTCCCTCAATACCAAAGCTCTAGCAGAACTCCAGGTACAGACTTTCTATCTGCTCCCAAGCAGGTCATTTAATTACATGGACTTAAATGGTACATGACTCCAAAAGAGGCGGGCAGTTATATGTGCTACCACAAACTATAAAACCCATTTGGTGTATCTCTCCCTACTCTTGGGACACATACAAACCCTGCATAGGGCTGAGAAGGACAGCCCTATCAATGTACCCTTTATGTCCTTGTGTTTTAGAATTTGTCATTGTGTAACCACACACAGTCCAAACTGTATCCCATCACTAAAATCCCACTAGTCTTAGTAGCTGTTTCTACCCAGTCAATAAAAAATGCTCCTTAATGTCTGGTATAACCTTCTCGTCTTCAGTCTAACAACAGGCTGCTAACTCCCATACTTTAACCAAGCGCATATCCAGCTTCAACTTTAACTTTTATCCATGCTCTATAATAATGGTTACATTTACTGTTTTAGGACCTTGTTAATGCTTCAAATGATCAGACAATGTTTCTTTTCATGGATGATACTTGCAATGTCTCTTTGAGTTTTAGTCTTCTGAATTCATTTGGTCCTATGTGGTTTATTTTAGACTTATTTGACATATTGGACTTCCACTTAACTTAACATCAAGTGCTTTCCATAAGTTTACTATTTCATTCAAATAAACGTGCAAACATTACAATCTGTACAGTATGTGAATATGTATTTTCCTGTGTTTGCAATGTTGTGACTTGATTGTCTCGGTGCTATAGGGTGGCGTCCCAGCTTTAAATACTACAACAAGTGGATTTCTCTTGCCGGAGCTATTCTGTGCTGTGTGGTGATGTTTGTCATCAACTGGTGGGCTGCTCTCCTGACCAACGTCATCGTTATGGGTCTTTTCATCTACGTCAGTTACAAGAAGCCTGGTGAGTTACCAAGTATTTCTTTGGCACAATTTGGCTACGCAATCAATGCTACACTTACCTAAACATGATGCAGAGAATACGGACACAGCTCAGGCTTTGAGTGTATAAGGGCCTAATGGCTCACACCTTCCACAGACTACTTTCAGGGACACGATCATAAGCCTTCTCCAAAACACACCTTGATAGGGTGGCCAAACTCTCACTCTACTGTGATTATCTTCAGCAGGGTAAATGGAGTTTAATTAGTCTGAAAACTCCATCCATCCATCTTCGTCAGCTTATCTGGGATCAGGTTGCTGGGGCAACAGCTCCAGCAGGGGACCCCAAACTTCTCTTTCCCAGTCCACATCAACCAGCTCTGACTGGGGGATCCCAAGGCGCTCCCAGTGTGGAGATATAATCTCTCCACCTAGTCCTGTGTCCTCCTCCCAGCTAGAGGTGCCTGGACCTGTTTTGGGCATCCTTACCAGTTTCTCCCTTATCTGACCCAACCCGCCAAGATGGAGATCAGTTTAGAGTGTCCAGAACATGTAGCCACAGGTCTACTGTAGGGCTGGCCCGAATACCATTTTACAGGCTTCGAGTACTCGTTGGATTTTCCGAGCGAGTATTCGAGTACTCGTTCTAAAAAAAACACACCATCAAAACCAATATTAATAATCCCAATGTACAACGTCTAATTTGTATTTTACAATTGTTGTATAACTTGTCTATCCAAATATTATTTGCTGACAAAATATACTGCACTTTGAGCTACCTTTGCAAAAACTTCTTTTTTTTAAATGTTAAAAAAAAAAACGAATATTCCGAATACTGAATAGAGCTCTGAATACTAATTTAACAAACGAATACTCGGACATTCGAATAATTTGGGCCAGCCCTGCTGACACCACTACTAAGTTGATCATTGATCTCCAAGCTTCCTTGTTGCTACATACCCATATGAGCAGTTATGTTCAGACATTGTGCTGTATGTTTCCTGGACAATCCATGACTGGCACAGAAGTCCAATAACAACTCAGCACTCAGGTTCATATCAGGGACGCCTGTTCCCCACAACCAGGCCCCTTTAGTTTCCCTTGGTCATTGCTAACATAAGCATCGACGTATCCCAGTAGGACTATAGAGTCAGTGAGTGCTGCCTTCTCCAGCATCTCCCCACCTTCTCCAAGAAGGCCAAATACTCTGAGATGCTATGAGGTGCATAAACACATACAACAGTCAGTTTTCCTGTCTTGTACTGGTAGTGGCATTGAGGCGACCCTCTCATCCACTGGGACAAATCCCACCTGGCTGGCCGTCAGTCATGGACATGTCTCCCCACAGCGCCTTTCACCTTGGACAACTTCTTAGTAAACAAAGGCCCATCAAGGAGTTTGGTTCTAGAACTAACATAGTGGAACCAAAGAATAAGTAGTTTGTGGCAACCTCACACACCGATGCAGGTTATTCACCCCCCTCAAAGGTGACATTCCATGTGCCAAAAGCCAGTGTCCATAATGTCTGGGCCTTTGTCCATCTGGCACTGCACCATTAAAAGGATTACATTATTTTATCACTTCAAATCTATTTTGTTTCAGTTATGTTTGCTTCACTCACTGTAACCTCCACCATTTCATTGACATAGCTGTCAAGTTGTTTCACCCCCAGACAGACATTCCTGCACTTCTTTAAGCACGGCTGGCCTTCCAGTTCCAAACACACACCTGTGTGTGTGTGTGTGTGTGTGTGTGTGTGTGTGTGTGTGCACACTCAGTTTGACATGCAGCTTCACACACATCCAAGGCTTTCTCAATGCGTGTAACCCCACATGAGTCGTCGGCCTTTGGTCCGTAAACACACGTCCTAACTGCCTTGTTTGTTTCTGCCTGTGTGTGTCCTCCCTTCCAGATGTGAACTGGGGCTCCTCCACCCAGGCTCTGACCTACCACCAGGCTCTCACCCACACTCTGCACCTCAGCGGAGTGGAAGACCACATCAAGAACTTCAGGTACCTCTACTAACCAACTTCAGAGGCCTAGTACTATCATTAAGGCTAAAGCAGGCAGGGGCTTTATCAGACTGAAAGATGCTCACTGAGTTCTGACCAAATATGAACCATCTCATCAGCTCCGCTTGTTAGCATGCCAAAACATTCTTAATTGAGCAAACACTGTAGCTGCTACACACCATATGGCATAGAGCAGCCTACTTTCCAAATGTACTGGTCATATATGACATTAAACCTGGGGTATATGATTTCTGATTTGGTCAAAATAAACATGAGCTGTACACTTTGACCAATCAGAGCGAGGCTCCGATTCTCTGTTCTTATTGGCTGTTGGGACTGTCCATTCACTTGGCACAACTGTTGGTGTAGAGCGTGTCAGGGAGGGACCATAGGGGAGGGACCAAAGAGAACAAGTGGAGCGGTTGAGGTATTTGAATTCGAATCTCCATCCCAACTGCTATTTTCTCCCCAAATCCTCCACCCCAGCTTTAATGGACATTCATGGAAAATTAGCTATCTATCTATAAAGCAAGAAACGTCTGTCTGTGTGTGTCTGTGGCTCGCATATCTCTCTGAGTTTTAGTCAGAGCTTCTGGATATTGCTTGCGCACAGCACGAAGGTGTGCAGCCTTCATTGTGAAGTTTGTAGAAGTACGTGCGCACACTGAAGGCCACAGTGAGAACGGAGCATGAAGTAATCTCAGAATAAACCCCGCCTCCCTCTGAAGAGCGGGACACACACAGGAGTCCGCACATAGCCCATGCACACAGCCTACTCTTACTTCCTCAACAACTCCTCACCTGCTCCACCTGTCCGTTTTAGTGGTAAAGACTGCACTTTACGCTATTTTCACTGTAATAATACAGCACAGGCTCGGATGCTTCCACAAAATGTTTTATATCCGCCCAAGTCCCACACCCACAGCTGACTGCTACTGACACGTTAACTAAAGCGAAAGCCGGAGCGCAAGTCTGCTACTGACACGTTAACAAGCCCGTGTGCGCACACACACACACACACACACACACACACACACACACACACACACACACACACACACACACACACACACACACACACACACACACACACACACAGCTAACTGCTACTGACACGTTAACGTTAATTAACAGAACGGTCTTGGATGCTTCCACAAAATGTTTTATATCCATTTAAAACCGAAAGCCTGAGCGCGCCCGCGCGCACACAGGTCTCCCCCACACACAGGTCTCCCCCAACGCACAGGTCTCCCCCACACACAGGTCTCCCCCCACACACAGGTCTCCCCCCACACACAGGTCTCCCCCCACACACAGGTCTCCCCCCACACACAGGTCTCCCCCCACACACAGGTCTCCCCCCACACACAGGTCTCCCCCCACACACAGGTCTCCCCCCACACACAGGTCTCCCCCCACACACAGGTCTCCCCCCACACACAGGTCTCCCCCCACACACAGGTCTCCCCCCACACACAGGTCTCCCCCACACACAGGTCTCCCCCCACACACAGGTCTCCCCCCACACACAGGTCTCCCCCCACACACAGGTCTCCCCCCACACACACACACAGCTGACTGCTACTGATACGTTAACGTTAATTGACAGTTATCCAAACTCTGTCTTATCTTTCAAATACCTAACAGTAATGGTAATGGGGTTGACCATGTTGTCATGGCGTGCAGCATAGACTCCTTTTATACATAGTGCAGCCATTTAGGCTACTACATAGGCAACTGGTTGTAAGTTTGAGTGCATTGTGCAGTATGGATGGCAGTTTGCAGGGTGCCATAATATCAGATTGTATAGGTAACACCTGAACAGCTCGATTCTTCTTTAGGCTTCAACACTTAATTAATTAACACATTTTGTGTTTCATTTCACTTAACAAATCACAAGGAATTAGTTTGTGGTTATCTTTACACAATACACAAAGGAATGTTGCCCTACTCTATAGCCAACTTCTACAAAGTAAGTTACTGATAATAACCTTCAACAGTGTAAAATTAGCCATCAATGATAGCAGCCAAATGTACTGTCTAATATCTTTCTTTGTTTTCCTGCTAACTACGGGCACTGCACTAGTAATTAAATAATACAACTAAACGATTATTCATTGACAAAAAAACTAACATTTAATAATAATAATAATAATTGGGGTCATTTCTGTTGCAATCCATTAACTGAAAACAAACTTAAAACGTATTACACGTGTTCATTCTTTCATGGTGCATTGTTGTTGTTTTTAAGGAAATATAAGAGATAATGTTGGAGCGTTCCCATGGCAGCATAGCAGGCTGGAGATTAGGCCTCTGTGTCATCAGAAGGAGCTGTTCCTCTTGTCTCCTCTCTATTAAATCCCATGGTGCTTAACATATTTGCTTTGATGTGCGCTACTCTGCTTCTTTTCCCTCTGTCCTGTACTAAGAAGACTAATGGCTACCGAAGCTCAAAAGAAAAAAAGTGATTGCAGATTTAATAGCTTGTAATGCTGTAAATGTCACAGCCCACAAGAAAAAGCCAATTGTACAGTGAGAACTAGCGCTAATGCTGCTAATGTGTTGATGTTTTTTCCTCTTGGATGTCCCTGCCTGTAGACCCCAGTGTTTGGTGATGACCGGTTACCCCAACTCTCGTCCAGCTCTTCTGGACCTGGTCCACTCCTTCACCAAGAACCAAGGCCTCATGATCTGTGGTCATATCCGCATGGTGAGCACACACACTTTTTGTTTTTTCATATTTTGGTTAATAAAACATAATTCTAAAAGCCCCATCTATGGTCCAAAATACTTCAAACGTCCATGTATGATTACCCCCAACTTGTTGTATGAAAGTATTCCATTAAAGTAGCTACAAGGAATTTTTAAACATGTCTGAAACAGTCAAATTTTTCCTCTGATGATCATAAATGAATGTAAAGGCAAACGAGACCATCAGTGCGAAGAATGCTATTTTATATAGTTTCTTAATGCCTTTTTCATGGGTATGCTCACCCAGCAACAACAGCTGGTGTTGTAAAAACACTACAACTTTTGTCCAAAGGGGCTTTCTGGAATTGACGCAAACTGAAAGTTCCTCGTAGCCACTTTAAACGCTTCAAGTTCTTCTCAGAATAAGCTTCCATACCATGTCAACATTTTAATCGCTTGTCCCAGTGAAACAATAATTACTGTTGTCATTTGGGATGTTGGTGTTAATTTCCTAATTAATGTTAAAAATGTCTGGCTATATTTTCGGCCCTAGCAGTCCTCATACCACAGCTGTCATACAGCTCTTTTAAATAGTCCCATTCTGTTCCGACTACTATCACAAGTGCCTCAGAGAAGCGCTTCCTCCACAAAGGCTCACCGACCAGCAACTTAACAAAAGAGAGGCTTAACCCCGCTATGTGGGCCCCTGGATTGGGTTACACCAACTATGTATAAATCCAACACTTAGTGAGGCTGCAAAGTCCAGCCTAAGCTCTTCAGAAACTACTAGTATGGTGTCAAACTAGTGAGTTCACCCCTCAGACATACGCACTGTCATAGCTTGTTCCGAGCTTGGCTGGTGTTAATTGTGTGCTAGAAGTCATGTGCTGCACCCATCCAGTTAGAAAACCATCAATGAGCTGTAGCAACACTCCCAGAAAGAGTGTGGAGGTGCTTACTGATGCATGACACTTACTTTCCAATCCTCCAGAGGTTCTTTGCTTTATTTCAGTATGCAGAGATATGTCTTAAAATACAACCCCAATCCCGAAAAGGTTGGGACGTTATGTTAAATGTGAATTAAACAGAATGTGATCATTTCCTAATCCTTTTCAACATGTATTCAATAAATAACAATACAAATATATATATTTTGTAAATACGGACACGTTTCAGAAAAGTTGGGACAGGGTCATGAAAATATTGTGAAAGCTGTAGAATGTTAGAAAAATACCTTTTTGGAACATTACTCACATAACAGTTTATAAACAACTTTCCTGCAAAGAATTGAAGGATTTCACCATCTACAATCCATAATATAATTAAAATATTTAGAGAATCTAGAGAAATCTCTGCACGTCAGGGGCAAGGTCCAAAATTAAAATGTAATGCCCATGACCTCAGGTGCACTGCATTAAACAATGACATGATGTTATAAAGGATATCACTACATGGGTCATGGAACACTTCAGAAAACCATTGTCTGTAAACACAGTTCATCACTACAACCACAAATGCAAGATAAGACTCTACCATGCAAAGTGAAAGCCATATATCAACAACATCCACTAATGCTGCAGACTTCTCTGGGCCTGGGCTCATCTGAGATGGACTGACTCAAAGTGGAACAGTGTGCTGTGGTCTGATGAGTCTACATTTCAAATAGTTTTTGTAAATCATGGACGTTGTGTCCTCCGCGCTCCAGAGGAAAAGGACCATCCAGATTGTTACCAATACAAAGTTGAAAAGCCAGCGTTTGTGAGGGTATGGGGGTGGGTTAGTGCCCATTGCATGGGTAACTTACACATCTATGAAGGCACTAATAATGCTGAAAAGTACATACAGGTTTTGGAGCAACATGCTGCCATCCATACAACGTCTATTTCAGGGATGTCCATTCTTATTTAAGCAAGACAATACCGAGCCACATTCTACATCTTAATACAGCTTGGCTTCATAGGAACAGAGAGCAGGTACTAGACTGGCCTGTCTGCAGTCCATACCTGTCTCCTATTGAAAAAATGTGTTGCATTATGAAGCATTATTCATTTGTTAATGATTTTATTTTGTATAGACTGCTTGATGTTTAGGCAATCCACCTTCAAACTATATCTAGTTTTGTCTTCTGTATGTGTTGTTGTTGTTGTTAGTGTATTGTGTGTATGTGTCTCTGTTTTATTGTGAAAAAAGCTTGAAAAGAAAATTCAGATTCAAGACTTAAGTTCTAACAATCATTCTGTGATGTCTGTGAACCAGAAATGTCATTTCAATTCTTCCAAACCTTGTTCCAAACAGAGCTACAGAAGACCAAACTTCAAAGAGCTGGCCACAGACCAGGCCCGCTACCAGCGCTGGCTAATGAAGAATGAGACCAAGGCCTTCTATACACCAGTGTTTGCTGATGACTTGAAGCAGGGCACACAGTACCTGCTCCAGGTAGGAACACTATTAGCACTGCTAGCATGGTGCTAAGAATAAGAACCCAAATGGATCCAGCCTTTTTATTTTCTCTGGAGGATATCATTGACAAAAAAACTGCACTGCGATCATTTAGCACTGTTGTATAAACGAGGACGTTTTTAAAAACGAGGAAAAACATTCCTTTATTTTGCGACGTTGTTGTGTAAATGTAGCCAAGTAAGAATTGGAAGTGACTGAACCAGTCCATCCAGGTGTCTTCAGCTCTTACATTTCCTTCTTCAGAATGGAAATGTCAATGATTGTAAGGAATATAGCCAACCTTTAAGGAATGAGTGGAGGTGTGAATGTGTTTGATTGTGATTTCACTCCTTCTCTCTGTGTTTAGGCTGCTGGCCTGGGCCGCCTCAAACCCAACACTCTAGTGCTGGGCTTCAAGAACGACTGGAGGGACGGGGACATGATGAATGTTGAGACTTACATCAGTATGATCCAGTGAGTACAGCTCCTTCACAAAGACACACTAACTCACCTTAATGGAACACAAAGTGTGTACACTGGATCACGTGACATTGAGCTAGACAATGTAATAGACAATGTTTTTTTCTATTATGGAAATATTAAGACCTGAAAAGGGTAAATGTTACACCACAGGCTGCTTTCAGGAGTGCTGTGTTATTACTGGTGCTATATAAAAATATTAATTGTTATGCAAAAGTGAAATATGTTGAATACACAGTTACATTATAGTCCAACCTACCATATTTTATAAAAAAATAAATTCTATGTTTCTATGCCTTTTTACAAAGAAAATTGTCAAAATGCTGTGATTTAAAAAATTCAAGAGGATGAATACTGAATGAAGCCTGTCCATTGAAGTAAGTAGTTAAGGGCAGGGAAGCACATTTCCTAAGAGGGTCTACAGCCGCCTTCTTATCCAAGCCCCTTAGTTACACCACACTCATGAATGCAACATTGAAAAGCAGTCGAGATGAATATGAGCTTAGATAGTCTCAAGCCCATAGGCAGCATGTTTCCTGATACTGTGCTCTTTGGACAGTTTTCTTAGTCTTCAATTCAGGCATTAAAAGGTTTGGCAGTTTCTTTTAATCCTAGGATGATTTCATGGAATAATAATGAATAATAAATAATAAATCTTTTATTGCAGACACAGGTCCATATAACACATCATACAGTATAAAAAGGAGATACAAAAATACATATAAATTAATAAATTACATATAGGCCTATAGGATATACAGGCTATTGCACCAATGCCGTCTTAACCTAGACGTGTATCTGTTGCAGCTTTTCAGAGGGCTGACCAGGGCTTCAAATATGTGGTTTTCTGACTTGTCCAGGCTACACATTAAACTAAACATCAGTTGTCTTAAGAGTGCCTCACAGGTTGGCACTAGTGGACACAAACAAATGACTGGCACTCTGCCACCTAGGGACACGAAGCAGCAACTTCATTGCACCATTGTATACTACCTTGAGCCTCTGCATACTCTTCTTCTAATAATTAGAAAAATATGGTGTGATGATCTCTCACTATCTTCACTGGGCCATTAGCTGTGTACCCAGTGCAGGCCTCTTCATAGACTATATCAGGGCCCTTTACATTGCTATGGTTGTGCATATTCCAGAGGTAAAGGGGATCCTTAAGTCAGCAATCGTATTTAATGAATAGATTCTTCCATGGCGTAACTGTTTGGAGTCATGAAGTAAAACCAGATCAGATATGAGATGAATGCCACTGGTCAGGCCCTCTGGAAAAATCACTTGTTCTAATGTTGAAGCCCAGGATGGTAAAGGTTTAGCCCCATTTTCTAACCTTGTCACCAGGATAATGCCTTTTAAAGGTGCACTGTGTAACTTTGTGTGTCAGGGACGTGGACATTTTCTAAGGTATATTCTAGGGCCCGACCGATATGGATTTTTGAGTGCCGATGCCGATTATTTTCAGAGAAAAATTACGATAACGATTAAATTGGCCGATTATTTTTTTTTTAAATCTCCAAAATATATATTGAACAAATTTACTTTTTTGAACCCTGAAATATATATAAATACTTGTTACTGTCGATAGGTACCGTGTACAGGAACTTTTTATTAATTGAAATATGCATTATCTAAAAAAAAAATAAAGTGTTACAAATATGTCTAAAGTGACATGACGCATTTTTTTACTCAGATGTTAAGCATTTTTATGTAACTGCACCCAACCCTCTGGAACTCCCTCCCTCCAAACATCAGCATCTCAGACTAAATAAACTCATTCAAAAGTCAACTCAAAACTCACCTCTTTAAGAAAGCATAATTAAACCCGACTCCACTACAAACCTTATCTTTAATTTGTCTGTATTTTGTTTTCTTTTTCTATAAGTATGATTTTCTATATGTTTGATGTAAAGTGTCTTTGAATGACCTCCAATAAAGCACTATATAAATTCTATCAATTACTATTATTAACAGTCAAGAGATGACCAATGACTCTGCTATTGGTGTCGGGGGGAACTGTCAAGTGTGAATTAATCCAATGTATTACAACACACCTGCTGCTGCTGTTAATAGGCTATAACTTTAATGCTATGCATGTAAGCTACCTCCGGGGCAGCAATGCATCTCACTCAACATGATTGCTTGAATAAAAAAAAATATATATCTGCCATTTTGCAGATTGCCGATTTTTTGGACATGTGCTATAATCGTCCGATTAAATCGGCCGGCCGATATATCGGTCGGGCCCTAGTATATTCTCATAAGTGAATGAACAAACTTTACTCACAGGAAAATTGGAATCCCTGGAACACTGTTTGAAGTTAGAAAGCTTCCTGAAAAGTTACTGTTTCACTGTTGTTGTTGTTGTTGTTGTTGTTGTTTACAGCAGCTGGGCCCATAGTTTGGTTTTACAAACTTATTCTAGTATGTTTGGTTCCAGGTTCCTCAAAATAATTTAGTTTTGATTTATAATGATAGAATTATTCAATACTAAGAATAACATGTAGAGTAAATGTGTCTTGTAAACAAACTACAAATGTAAACAGATCCCCCCCTTCCTTGAAACTGCATAGTGCACCTTTAAGCTTTTCTCATGAAACAAATGAGTATGCACTTTTTAATAGAGTGTAGTTTGTCCATGTGTAATCCTGTCTCCCTGCAGTCATGTGAGTGAAGGATTTAAGATGAATGAGTTTCCTGATTGTAGAGTTTGGGATTATGGCATTAAGAGCTGAAGGTCAGAGATGGTTCAGCACTACAATATTAAAATCATGGGCTAATACGCTCAGCAATGCAGCCTTTCCTCTCCATCCACTGAGTTCTGGCAGAGTAAGCAGGACATAGAACTACGTTTCAACCTGGAATAACTGCAGTTCTCTTGGTGTTGCTTATTGGTCCTTTTTAGATAATGATAATAATAATAGATTGGATTTATATAGCGCTTTATTTCCTAGGAACTCAAAGCTCCTTACTAGGGTTGGGCACCGAAACCCGGTACCAGTATGGCACCGGTGCCGACGTAAGCGGTAGTAACCAGACCGAATAAGAATGAAAGTTTCGGTGCCTCATTTCGGTGCCGCCGTCCATGGGTGCCGCCTTTCTTTATATGTCCATGGGTGCCGCCCCCTGCTGTAGTCACGTTTGTATTTTGACAGACTGATCGCTCTTTATGTCATGATCGATGAAGCATGTCCGCTCGCGGATGCTGTTCTGTGAACACCGCAAGGAGCATTTCTCATCGGGCTGTGAGTGACGAGAACGAGCCCGACCGTCTCGAGGAGCGCGCGCACGAGTGCTCAACACTCGCTCACGTTCGCAGTTTCACAGACTGATCGCTCTTTATGTCAGACTATTGTTGAACGTCAATGCAATGCATTTCTTTTTGCAAATGACACGCGATCTAGCAGTATTGTCACGCATGTATTAGGCACGTGTAGGCTGACGATGAGGCAGCGGCCGCCTGCACGCTTCCTCCCGTCAGCTGTTCTAGTGCTGCCTTTACGCACGGCGGTGGAGACAAACCCAAAAAACACACAGCGGAACACGGCGGCCCGGTGATATGGAAACGTTTAACAAGACACTTCATAAAGACACACTTAAAATAATGATCTCTGCCCATACAAAAAGCTCTGACTTGGATAACGTTATGGAGCGATCGATTTATAAAACCATCCGGTAGGCTACATGTGTCTGATGACGGGCCGTTATATTAATAATAAACAGCGCTGCACATTATAACAGCATGTACTTTAAAGATCTCGTATCCATCCTGAAAAGGCAAACATGACATTTTTTCTGCACAAAAATGGTTAATTTGACAAAGTTAATAGTTGTGGTCTTATCTTTACAGAAGACTTCTTTGTATTTTTTATGTCAGTTGAATTTTGTTTCAAGTTAAATGCAAATGAGCACTGTTAATATTCCAAAAGGCTAACGCTCTTCCTTGACTGTTTTCAGTCTGTGGTTCTCATTGGGTGTACTTATTTCCTTACTGTAAATCCAATACTGCATTTAATTTCATATGGGTGTTTTATATGTGTATCTATTTTAATTTTTAAGGTGTTGTATTGTTCAGGTCATAAGGACTCTTTCTTATCAAAATGATTACTGTTAGCTAAAGTTTTAAAATGGAGATTAGATTACCTGGTAGTCTCCACATTAATCTCCATTATTATATTGTTTGAAACAGTATTGTTGTATTAGATAGTATGTAAATTGTGTGAATTTTATTTTATTTACATTTTAAAATAGTTTATCTGTAAGTTACTCGTAATTATATTGTTAAAGTTAATTGTGTTAAATTTGGCACTGGATATAAAAGGGCATTATTTTTTGACAAAGTGTGTGCAATTTGAGGCTTTAAAGTACCGGTAAAAGTACCGGTTAAGCACCGGAACCGTTTCAAAAGTACCGGGTAGTAACCGGTATCAGAAAAAACCCAACCGATACCCAACCCTACTCCTTACAGGGTTCCAGGTTCCATTCATTCACACACAGTCATACCGGTGGTGGTAAACTACCATAGTAGCCACAGCTGCCCTGGGGCAGACTGACGGAAGTGTGGCTGCCATTCCACGCCAACGGCCCCTCCGACCACCACCTTAAACATACAGCAGTCATACACATTCACACGAGGCAAGGTGGGTGAAGTGTCTTGCCCAAGGACACAATAACCATGACACAGGTGGCAGGGCGGGGATAGAGGCGCCAACCCTGGGGCAGTGGATAGGGAGGTCGCCTCTGGAGTTCAGGGTCGGAGGTTCGATCCCCCGCCTACCCACCACATGTCGAAGTGTCCCTGGGAAAGACACTGAACCCCACATTGCTCCCGTTGGTTCAGGGAGCTCCTTGCATGGCAGCTACTGCCATTGGTGTATGAGTGTGTGTATGAATGGGTGAATGAGGTAAGAAATGTAAAGCGCTTTGGGGCTGAGAAAATGGGCTAAAAAGCGCTATACAAGTCAACTCCATTTACCATTTACCTCAAAACTTTGCTTAGCCGGAAAGCAACGCGTTTCCAACAAAGCAGATAATCTAGAAAGGTTCCATTACTCATTTGTACTTGAGTTCAAATGACTTGAGTACTGACTCAAGTCATTTGAGGTTGAGACTCTGGATCATTGAGCGTGTTAGGCTTTATGCTGATGACAACCCTTTGTTTCTGTGTGTTCCCCCTCAGTGATGCCTTTGACTTCCAGTATGGTGCTGTTATCCTGCGACTGAAAGAGGGACTGGATGTGTCCCATATCCAAGGACAAGGTATCAAACACATCCATACCAACACACATGTTATAGACCAATGGGTTAGCAATGTGCTCGGAATCAATGAGATTGTTCCAATATTCATATCTTAACACAATGTATCCACAATCCCTTGTAACTTAATCAAATTCATAAACAACGCAATAGGATGTGTTCTTTGCACATTAAGTATTTAGTCAGATAAACTCTTTACTCATGTCAAGAAAAAAGTCTTGAATGCCCTCAATTCTCAAACAAAACCTGATATTCAAATAATGGCTGAGTTAAAGGTGCAGTAAGCGGAATGGTTCTTTTAGCTAACTTCCTGTCAGTTATTGCAGTTAACAGTCCCCTCCCTCGTCCCTATGTTACCACATTAATGTACTGCAGTCCTCAAGCAGCAAGTTATCTAGCATCATCTCAGATCCATAAGTGTGATAAAACATGATAAAAACCATCAAAACAGACATTGGGAAGGATTTTTACCTGCTCTGCCATTGTAGGCGCATAAACATTCACCCATCTGTTGCTCTGGCGTGCACCGGCAGTGAGACCATGAGTGAGACGGGTGTCGGTTTGTAGCCTTCTCTCTTGTGATTGCATAAAAATTTCGGGATCCTCCAATAACTTTATTTGCCAATTACATGCAGAGCAGCTGACTGAGAGATCGGCTTTATGAAACGTGCACATTATGTAAGTGATCACTGCATGAATAAAGAGCGATTTAACACTTATATTAACATAAATAAACCGCTTACTTCACCTTTAAAGGAATAGTTCAACGTTTTCAATTTTCAGCGATTTGCCTCACTCTCTGGCTCAATATAAGGCGCCACAGACCTTCCCTGTAACTGTGTGTGCAGTTTTGATGAAGTAAGGGGCATAGTTCGCTCATCCGGGTTAGCTTAGCTTCAGCGCCGGTAGCTAAGAGGAGAAATAGCATGCCTCTGCTGGCAGCAAGAAGATAAACTTTACAACATCACTAAATACTCCTCTGAGCTTGTTGTCACTCGTTTATTTACCGTTTTGTTGTGCTCTTTATTTTTTGCACATTGTGTCATTTTAGAACCATAGAAAGCAGTTATCGTCCCATGCCTATTCTGGAGAATGCTTGCTTTCAAAATCCCTTTTTTTGTCAATCAGTGAATATCTCCTTACAATCTGCTACCTCTGTACTGTGTGTGTGTGTGCTGGAAACAAGTGTTAATACACAGCCTAGGCTCTTTCAACTGGCATGTTGCTAGATACACCCCCTTTGTTTACTCGCCCTTTGTTTTGTATATCAATTTGCAGAACCCTAGGCTGTGTATTAACACTCAGTCACTATCTCTATAAATATGGAACGCTAAACCAATAAGTAGCTCTCAAATGTGTAGTGTCTGTGTAAAGACTTCTAAAGTTATGTCTGATTTCTGTTTTCCTCTATAACAATGAGTCAGCCCTCACACTGTAAATCAATGTGATTCTGATCCAGCCCTGTTTATGTGTGTTCCCCCCCGCCAGACGAGCTACTGTCCTCCCAGGAGAAACCCTCTATGAAGGATGTGATTGTCTCCATAGACACCAGCAAAGACTCTGACGCCGACTCCTCCAAGCTGTCCTCCAAGGCCACCAGCCTCCAGAACAGTCCAGCTACACACAAAGGTCTGAAGCAGCTCAATGGCTTCTTTACATTCCCACTTCATATATCAAGCAGACTGAAGACTAATGTGTTGTTGAGCAGTGACCCAGACTGAGACAGTGTTGGTGACATGACAAGTACGCAAATAGAAATAATGTTAATTCAGAAGTTGGATGCACATACTTGCATATTCAAGCACAGGCATTTATATATATATATAGCATTACACCCAGCATTCTTCCCCTTGTGTAGGCTGCTTGTGTGTATTTCCTTTGCTCTAAACACCAGCTCAGGTTGTGTCAGAGGAAGGCTTTCCGTCCAGGAAATCTGTTTCACACCATAACTCAGTGATCCTATTTAATCCATTAATAGCTTTTCTTATTCTGCTTACACACACACACTTACGCACACATGCACACACACACTTACGCACACATGCACACACACACTTACGCACACACACACACACACACACACACACCCGCTGCCCTGACAGGAAGTGACCCCAGGTCCCACTGGGCCCAGTTTGTTAGTCCACAGATGTCCTGGGCCACACTGTGTTTGTGTTTGAGGGGGGAGGGGGGAGGGGGGGTTCATGAAGGATGACAGTTTTATTTACTAGAAACTGCATAGTGAATTTGGTTGATCTGAAATATTAAAGCTACAGTGCGTAATTTATTTCATATTAATGAATGTCGGGCACATTCAAGCCACCGCCAAACAAGTTGACACAAAGTTGCCTATCCGCTTCACAAAACTCTCTCTGTATGTCTCAGTATGGCAGCGTTTACAAACGGATGTCGCCCCAAGACACTGGTGCAGGAGCTCAGAAAAATCCCAAGAAGAAATGTTTCAGTTGTTGATTCTACTGCTAAGAAAAACGTACAGCAGAATGTATAAAATCCATGTGCCATCACTGAAACAATTAAAACAAGTTATAAGAGCAATATATATTAAAAAATAAAGCAAAAAACAATTCAAGGGACACAGATGTGCTATTGCACGGGTAAAAGAAAGCACCCACCTCTAGGACATGCCCTTCTGTGTCCATGTCATCCAAATCTACCAATCACATTTCTTTCCATCCATCATGGCTTGGGCTTCAGTTCAGTTGTTTTATCCATTTCTATCAATGCACTCCCTCTCATCCTATCTTATATCCTTTCTCTTTCGCTCCCACATTATTTAGCTACCGGAAGTGCTGGAATTAGGAGCGGCTTACAGCGGTTAGGCCGGCGCACTTATTTTTCAGACCCTACCCAACTTTTGGCAAATGAAAAGCCAAAACAAGTGGACCGAGCCGCTCCGACCCACTCTGCTGGTGGAAACAAGGCATTACATATGTCACTTTGTAGTTTGATTTATTTGAAGTTATATTACCTGTGTACTTCTTGTTGTTCCTTCATGGTTGAATGCACTTAATGGAAGTCGCTTTGGACAGAAGCGTCAGCTTTATAAAATGTAATGTAATGTCATCCCTGGCTTTCCTTCTAGACTTCTAACAGGAAACACATGCGGGAAGTGTTGAGTTTGATTGACAATAGATGATCAGCAATAGACCAAAAGGCAGAGTAGGGCGTGATTAGTGAATGAAAACATTGTCATGAAGAGCTATGCATGTTCTGTTGCTAGCTGGGATGCTAAACACATTGTGAACATGTTCTTTTGAAGGTACGAATCATAGACTGTAAAAAAATATCTATATGAACAGATGAATTTCTTGTTTAGCGGATCCCTCCTAGTCCCAGCCAAACCTAGGCCGTCATAAAGTCAATCTTTCCTTTCTGAAAACGCCTCCTCAGTTTGTGACATTTCCCTTTTTTAACCCAGGCATAGTCTCAATGGAGAACTTCAGCTTTAAGAATTACAAGTGAATCATGCTTATTGAATACAGTCACATGTCCATGAATGTTGCTTAGCTAATGGCCAGTGAATGCCAACTACACAGTCCTGGCTCAGAGCGGCTGCTTTAATAGTTCAGACCAGGTCTGAGAACCATTTCCAGAAATGGGAGAACCTTGAGTTCTCTTTCAGACCCCTGCCAGTGGAGCAGCTGGAGAGAAAAGCTTCTTGTTTTTCCATGAACCTGAGTGCTAGTGTGTTAGCATGAGGCTCCCAGCTTACTGTATGGGTACTAGACAAACACATGAGGCACTTTGGATATTTCTAAATCGTTGTACAATGTATGTTGTACCTAAGCTAACCTTGTTTGTAAATTGATGATCATCAAATCAACATTTCACCTCAATTATGATTTTTTTTTTCTCCTTTTTTTATCCCATTTCCCAGATGACGAGGAGGACGGCAAAGCTACAACTCAGCCCCTGTTGAAAAAAGGCATGACCTCCGAACACCTCTTCTTCTCTTTCTTTCTCTCTGCTTTGTTTTCTCTTTATTTTTAATGTGCTCCGTCCTTCCTGGTGCTCTCTCGTTTCTGTTTTTTATCAGCTAATTTTTCACAGTATATTTTGAATTCCTCTTGTATTAACATAGCACCCTGCTGTCTCTGTCCTGTCTCTTGTTTCCTAGCTACTTGGCTTTGGGGGAATAACATTTGGTCTCTCTTGTGTCCAGCTTGTAGCTCGCGTCTCTTCAGTTTGTCGTGTGTGTGTGTGTGTGTGTGTGTGTGTGTGTGTGTGTGTGTGTGTGTGTGTGTGTGTGTGTGTGTGTGTGTGTGTGTGTGTGTGTGTGTGTGTGTGTGTGTGTGTGTGTGTGTGTGTGTGTGTGTGTGTGTGTGTGTGTGTGTGTGTGTGTGTGTGTGTGTGTGTGTGTGTGTGTGTGTGTGTGTGTGTGTGTGTGTTAGTGCCTTAACTCAAAGTCTTTGAGTGTTCTGAGTGTGTGCCAACATGTGACCTTCCTCCTCTCTCTCTCTCTCTGGCCTGCTGCTTCTCGTCTGACTGGAAGTGACACTTCTTCTTTACAGGATGAAAAGTTCTTTCCTCTTTCCATATGTCCAGCCCTGTCCAGCTAACGCTACAGCTTATCTCCCTTTCCCTTTGCTGTTGTTTAGTATAGACAGTGTTTCCCTATGTTCATTGTGCAAAACCAAAAAAGTGAATCCACAAAGTAGAAAAGAGAAAAAGTAGAACCTACCTTTTATTAAAAACGACCAATAACAACCAGGTAACTGAAGACGTTTGTAGTGAAAGCCTCACTGGATCTTCTTTGTACCTTGTGAGGGCTAAAAATGTAGGTGCACCCAATATTACATTTAATATGACGTGATACATTTCAGATGCACTGGTTCAACCATTGAACATATTTAGATAGCATGTGCGCCCATAACAGGTGCATTATTAGTATCATTAGAACTGTGTACTAGGATTTAAGTGTTTTTAGTTTAACATTTTTCAAAAATCCAGAAGTCCTAACATTTTCTTTAAAAATCCAGAGGTCCTACTATTATTCAGAAGTCAACAGTCCACAAAGCACAACAGTGATTATCCAAACACAGTGTGTGTTGAGTTACTGTGCAGCTCTATTTTTCTCTAAATGAGCTTCTCTTGTGTGTGTGTGCGTGTGTGTGTGTGTGTGTAGACAAGAAGAGCCCGACTGTCCCACTCAATGTGTCTGACCAGAGGCTGCTGGAGGCCAGCCAGCAGTTCCAGAAGAAACAAGGCAAAGGCACAGTGGACGTGTGGTGGCTCTTTGATGATGGAGGTGAGACATCTCATCACTCCTTAGTATTTCATTCTTATGAGATCTTGATCCATAAAAGTTTAACATAAAAAAAACAATGTCTAAAAAATACCATATAAAACATGTAGTTCAGCTGCCTTAACCCATTGATGACGGCTGCTGTGTGATGCCACAATGTATCTCCTGCCTGATGCTGCGTCACGCAGCATTGTTACTTTATCTAATTTTCATGGTGTGCGCAACATAGAATGCACCATCATTGGTTCAAATACACATGAGGTGGGTTTTGTTGATTTTTTAAGACCACGTGACCACCCAAAAAATGTGTGGTTTGCCGAAAATCACGCCAATCAAAAAATTAATAAATAAATAATAATAATAAAAATACGCCAGCTGTGTCGGCGATAGTGTATTACAGAACAGTTAGTGGCGTTCGGAGCGCAGAATCAAGGTCTACTATAGGCTACTGACGAAAATCACACAACACATTGCATCTATTTATTAACAATATTTATGAATTTAGGCTATATTTTGCTGGTCCAACTCAAATTCAGCCCAGCCAGGCGATAGTTAAGTTTCAGTTTCGTTTTCATCTCCGTGGTATACAGCCGTTTGGACCAGCTGATCGGCTCCTGACAGTCAGTCTGCGTTCCAGTTGTACTGGGAAGTCGGATTTATGGTGCCAGGGATAACTGAACTAAGTAATAAAATAAAGCTATCTTCTCCTTCCTATATCTGTCTATCTTTATCCCTCCACTGCACACTCAGTCACTACTATCCATGCTAAAAGGAAGCAGGATTATAACCTCGTTTAGCACATTATTTTTAAATATTTTATATTATTTATTTATTTCTCCCCTAATTTTGACGATTTTTCGAAAAATGTGTTGGTTTGTAAGCGCTAAGGGAGCATGTTTAAATGAAACCTGTGAACCTTAACTTTTAAATGTATTTTATTTCATGTTTCTATGTGCTACACAGGCATTAGATATTAAGGTTTTGGTAGACTTTACAATTCATACTATTTTTTCAGAAAACCCTCAGGCATTAAGGACATAGTCATCAATGGGTTAAATGTATAAACATTTATGCACAAAAACATTTTGAAAAGATACATGTTCAAAGTACAATATTAATAATAAAATCAAATAGATTTTAGCAAGCCTCTATCAGCAGGAAATCCCTTGATGTGATACACAACATCACAGAGAAATAATAATGGCAAAACACACTCACCAACAGACAGAGCCAACATGGTAATATGACTGTCTGTCAGCACAGCAGGGTGACACTGTCAACATGGCACTTCATGTCAGCCTCTTAACTAGTGAGCGCACAGACACTGACTCCTCCAGGCACCAACTGTGCATTGAAGACTGTGGGGCGACTGTGGCTCAGGTGGTAGAGCGGGTCGGCCAATGATCAAAGGGTTGGCGGTTCGTTTCCCGCCCTGCCATTTGTGTCATGGTTGTTGTGTTGGGCAAGACACTTCACCCACCTTGCCTCGTGTGAATGTCGATAGTTAGTGTTAGAGCCATATTTTATGTTAGTTTAAAATCTATTATTATATTAATGAATTCCTATTTGATTTAAGGGATGTTTATGTGTTATTCTTATTTATTTAAATATTAGATTTATGTTGGATTAATTGGAGGTATAGCCTAATTAGAGGCAGTCGGCAGAGAGTGGGCCAGGTTAAGAGCCATTGACAGCATGGAACAGGGGGATCGACACTGTTTTAGACCTGACGCTCAGCCTCACGTATCTCATGCTCACCAAAGAGTTCAATGAAATGTTCTGTGAAAATAAATCAACTTAAACGAAGAATCAAGACTCTGAGTATGATTGAACGGAGACGTGCGAGTCTAGCAAGCGATCCCATGTAAAGTGAAAGGTTTAAAACTTAAGTTAAGAACTGGCCACAACAGTTAGCCTGCTATCGGTGTATAAATGTGTGTGTGAATGGGAATGGGAACAGGTCTCCCTTGCAAAAGAGTCTCCGGTCTTAATGGGATTTACCTGTATAAATAAAGGTTTGAAAAAGAAAATCCAATGATCTGCTTTATGGCTCAATACTCAACCGAGTTAATGGGTTAAACAGCGTATAGCAGATTTTCTTTAGCTAAATATTTCATCTGAAAACAAGTCCTCTGACCTGCTTAGTGTCTTAAGGGCAGTGTTTGTGTGCGCTAAAGCTAGAGAGGGATGAGCCTTTCCCTCCTTGTCCTTCCTCCTTACCTGGAAAAATAAGAATAAACATTTAGGCTTCCTAATTAGGATAAAATAATTTAAAAAATACATTAATTTTATATAGCACTTTTCAAGTTACTCAAAGACACCTTTACAATATGAGTTCACAAGAACATTTTAAAAGGTGACGCAATAAAGGCAACGCACAATAAAGAAAAGCAAAGACAAGTATATTACAAGGAAGTGAAACAGTATAATCAACATATAAAAGCAGTGTAATGGAAAATGTGTATGTCACGTAAATATGTAAAATATGTCATTTTATCATCCGACGAAGGCTATTCTGAAAATGTGTGTTTTGATTTGACAATTTGAATGTGTCCAGGTGTGTGCAGTCTGGAGTGTGTGGGTCAAAACACCTGGGCCACTCATGTATAAAGAGTGTGTAGAGATGCTTTGACATTGACTACAGATGTTGAATGTCTTCCCCTCATCCAAACTGTGTGCTGCTGTGTGGTTGCCAGGTCTGACCCTGCTAATCCCCTATCTCCTGACCAACAAGAAGAGGTGGAAGGACTGCAAGATCAGGGTCTTCATCGGAGGCAAGATCAACAGGATCGACCATGACCGCAGAGCGTGAGTACAACAAGCTATTCCCTCTTCCAATGTATCAGGCTGAAAGGTTCTCCCACTAAATATATGAGGGCTTCACCCAGAACTGAAGACGGGCAGATATTAAGGGCATACCTGACCATTTTTAATCCAAAACCAGCTAATATCTATTTGAGTGATTTGTTAAAATAACATAATGATCAGAGCAGCAACAGATCGTAGTTGTATTGGGTTTTCCCATTAGACGAGACCGTAGTACAAACGTGGTCTAAACAAGTTGAATATGTGCTGCTATGAAAGCTCTCCAGATATGAACCACCTAATGCCTTCAAGCTCTAGCCTGCTTTGATGTCTCAGCTGAAGGAAATGAGTCAGAATAGCCAGAGTGCTTCTCAGTAAAGCCGGTCTCACCTGCCATGTTCAAACAGAGCTACGCCTGGCCTCCAGGGGGATGCACTGCCTTTTATGTCATGTCTCCAGTGTTAACCCTGTCTGCGGCTCCCTTTGCTTTGTGCTTGCTGTGTGCAGGATGGCCACTCTGCTCAGCAAGTTCAGGATAGACTTCTCTGACATCACCGTGCTGGGAGACATTAACACCAAGCCCAAGAAGGAGCAGTAAGTTCTTCACATCACATCAGTCCACTTTTCAAGCTTCATTCAAAGGTTCAGTAAGCAGAATGGTCAGTTTAGCTAACTTCCTGTCAGTGACTGCAGTTAGCAGTCCCCTCCCTCGTCCCTACGTCACCACATTAATGCACTGCGGTCTTCAAGCAGCGAGTTATCTAGCATCATCTCAGATAAGTAAGTGTGATAGAACATGATAAAAACCATCAAAACAGACATTGGGAAGGATTTTTACCTGCTCCGCCATTGTAGGCGCATACACATTCACCCACCTGTCACTCTGCACCGGCAGTGAGACAGGTGCTGGTTTGTAGCGTTCTCTCTTCTGATTGGTTATCAGTCGTGGGATCCCCGAAAAGTGTATTTGCCGATTACATGCAGAGCGGGTGACAGAGATCGGAGTTATAAAACGTGCACACTATGTAAGTGATCACTGTATGATTTAACATTTATATTAACATAAATTAATCGCCTGCCTAACCTTTAAAGTCACTTTTTACTCCCCATGCATGCTACACTGTAAATCCAACACAACATTTTCTAATATAGGCCGTCTGAAAAACAGCTACTCTTTCTACTAGTACAACAGCAGGGATAACAATGAATGCTAGAATGATGAGGAAAACTCTGCCGCCCTCATGTGGCATGTTTCTGTCAACACATGACATCAGTAGATCCAAGGTGTATTTGTCATAATTAGTCAACATTGTGATATAGAAAAACACAAGTGAAGAGAGCAACACCTGAGACACAAATAAACACAACAGTAGAGCAAGGACACAGTGCAGATAGAAGAGTAGAGATAAGGTGAACCATATAAATATAAAGTAAATGTAGAATGCATAATACAATATGTAGATGGAATAGAATACTGTAGGTGGAAATAACAATGCAAATAATAACTAATGAAACAGGATACTGTAAATGTTATAGACTAATGTAAAATATAATACAAATATACAGATGGAAATTATGATTTAGGATTGGTAAACATTATAATCAGTTGAATCCCCCCCCACACACACACACACACACACACACACACACACACACAGAGCAGCTGATTTACATTTCAGTTTGCGTTGATTAGAAATGAGGAGATAATCCATGTATGTAGCGTGTGTGCGGGGCTAACCGCGTTGTGTTGTCCAGTGTGTCGGCCTTTGAGGAGCTGATTGAGCCGTATCGGCTGAAGGAAGACGACATGGAGCAGGAGGCAGCAGAGAGGCTGAAGAACAGTGAGCCATGGAGGATCACTGACAACGAGATCGAGCTGTACCGCGCCAAGGTTAGCACAATGCTACTCACTACCATACACTGCACTACCCCTGTGTTCCAATCCACATACTTTGTCTTTGTACTACAGTATGTACATAGTATGTAGTGTAGTACACATAAAGTACAGACTGTATTCAATCATATAAGGAAGTTATTTTTTTTGACGTGCATGTATTGGGACGCCCTAAATCTTTTTCTGGCATACTAAATAGTAGGGAAGAATGGGGATTAGAACGCAGGGACTATGTACTGTTCTGAGGATTGTACAGGGTTCACACGGTCAGGAAAATCCCGGAATAACTGCAGCCCAGTGTAACTGTGTAAAGGGCTGAGTGCAGCTGTGATCCACTGCAGCCCAGTGTAACTGTGTAAAGGGCTGAGTGCAGCTGTGATCCACTGCAGCCCAGTGTAACTGTATAAAGGGCTGAGTGCAGCACAGTGATAGTGATCAGTTAAACCCTCCATGTCTCAACCTGCCTGTTTGTTTTGCTCTTCAGACTAATCGTCAGATCAGACTCAACGAGCTGCTGAAGGAGCACTCCAGCACAGCCAACCTCATTGTCATGTAAGCTGCTGCGGTGTGTGTGTGTGTGTGTGTGTGTGTGTGTGTGTGTGTGTGTGTGTGTGTGTGTGTGTGTGTGTGTGTGTGTGTGTGTGTGTGTGTGTGTGTGTGTGTGTGTGTGTGTGTGTGTGTGTGTGTGTGTGTGTGTGTGTGTGTGTGTGTGTGTGTGTGTGTGTGTGTGTGTGTGTTAATGCAAAATAGTTTGAGGGGCCATCTACTAAGCCTCCTAAGCCATATATATATGAAATATATATTTTATCAAATTAAACTTGACAGAAATTTTCAGTGGTTTAGCTGTAGCCACATGTAGAGCTGTATGATTATGTGTGATTGGCAGGGCTAGCTAACCGCCCCCAAATCATTTGATTGGATACATTTATGGAACCACCCCATAGATAATATTATAGAAACAAGGAGGAGAAATAGAATACTGTTGAGGGACTTCCCTATATACATAATACGAGGTCATTGTTTCAATACACATGTTCCAAGAGGTAACTAAGGACACAGGGTTAGAATGTGAACCCAGGTGGATGAGTCCTATGAATAGGAATAATGGAGCTTCAGTTTAAAGGCATGCTGATGACCACAGACATATTGTGTGTAGGTTTCTATTTGATTTATTTGTATCTTATTCATTCATTCAAGTCACTGAAAATCTACTCGTGTTTAGACAGCTAACATTTCCTATGGTACAAATATTGTTCTCATTGCTACTAGTATTAATTCATTTTGTTTGTCTTGCTGTTTGTGTAGGAGTCTGCCATTGGCCAGGAAGGGCACAGTGTCCAGTGCTCTGTACATGGCCTGGCTGGAGGTGCTGTCTCAGGACCTGCCTCCCATCCTACTGGTGCGCGGCAACCACCAGAGTGTCCTCACATTCTACTCTTAAATCCACACAACACGGAGAAGAAGAGGAAAAGATCCACAGTTTTTAAAAATGTCTCACATCCACTTCTGCCTCTTGGACCACACATTACGCACACACACAAACACACACACACACACACACATACACACACACACACATACACACATACACACATACACACATACACAGCAGTCCAAACCTAAAGGTGCACCACATAACATCCAGAGACCATACAACAACACAGCCAGTGATGGAAACAATGCTGGTAGTCTGAATAAAGAGAGAAAAGGAAG
Source organism: Ammodytes marinus (assembly GCF_949987685.1). Lineage (NCBI taxonomy): Eukaryota > Metazoa > Chordata > Actinopteri > Uranoscopiformes > Ammodytidae > Ammodytes > Ammodytes marinus. The sequence goes on along the minus strand of NC_137222.1, from coordinate 25,184,165 downwards.
TGCTATTGATTTGAGATGTGTCAAAAAGCCCTACGTGATGGAGGGAGGTTCAGGGTTGGTTCTGCGGTTGCCCACACCCTGCTGCGTTCCTTTATATTTATTCCAATATGTCTGGGGGTTTAAGCTCGTAACTCTTTAACTTCTTCTCATTTCCTCATGAAAAAATGTCGTTTCTGTCAAAAGTTGATTTCTCTCAGGCTCCAGAGCAGTGGCAGTGCACAATGTTCAAGTTGTCGTCATTCTATGAATTATCTTTTGATGTCATATTTGTTCAAATGAATTGGACCAGTTGTTGTTTTTGTGACGCAGCAATAATCACCGTGTTGTTTTTCCTTTATTAATATTGGGAGAGAACCATGCAGAATGCTTAGCAACACCGTCTAAAGCCTTATGGATGTGCCTTCCAGGTAAACCAGATGAAATAATTATAATCTCTATCCAGATTGACAATATTGCCTATTATATTGGTGGATAATAGTTAGCGGTTGTTGCATTTTAGACATAGTCAATTTGATTCCTTTTTAGTTGGAGCGTTGTATTTATGCGAGTGGATTGCATGAATTTATTGAAGGTGGTCCACTTGTTAGCATGAAGAAGTTCTCTGTCATTTCTTTATTCTCTTATCTTTTAACCTAATCAACATTTTCTTTTCTTTTTTGTCTTTTTATTCTAGTTATGAGTCTTCCTTTTTAAAGCTGTTGAATATTTACAATAGCCTTCAGTTACTCATCGCAAGACACAATAGAACTTTAAGGCGTGATGCCTAAAAACTTCACTACATGGGATTTAAATGTGAGATGTTGTTTGTCAGAATAGATTTGAAGCTGGTTTTCCATTGAAAGAGGCTCCCTCCCATGTAGCAGCTGATTGACTACATTCAGTCTCTCTTTTAACAGCTTTGTCTTCGTGTATTCCCTTTGTAAAGAAACTGCTTTTACCCACCACACTAGTAGAAACCTTGCCTTAATGCTAGAACTAAACGATTGTCACAAGTTCCTTTTTCTCTTATAAGCCATACTGGCTGGACGGTTCTATGGGTAAATGCAGATAGCGACCCATTAATTAACATGTTAATAGAAAAATGTTTCAGCACAATTGTCTTCTGTACTTTACTGTATGTGCATCTCAATCTCATTCCCCTTAGTCCACCTGCATTAGTGTGTGTGTTTGTGTGCGTGTGTGTGTGTGTGTGTGTGTGTGTGTGTGTGTACGCTGGTGAAGTGCTCTAACAACTGATACTAGCATATTTTACTGAACCAGCTCCGGCGCATTAGTAGTCTTTTTTTAGTTTAGCCTGTGGTGGCTGCTTGTTTGTCTGGCTGTGTTACTGACTGCTGGTTCTCCCATCTCCCACCCAGCCTACATGGGCCACAGTGTGAAGCTTCACAGTGGAAGACTTAGAATGTGTCAAGGCTGTGTGAAGATACATACCTCTATGCATACGAGCTCGTGTTGCAAGTCACTTGTAATGAAAAATCCCATCATCACTCGGTTCATGTGAAAGGCCATTTTTACTGCACCAGTTCATTTCAGGAGCACTTTAGCCACGTCATCCCCGATTGACACTTAGTTATTTCCTTTTTTAAAGAACACTGGCTTGTGGTCGTACCATGGCTACCAAGAAAAGCCATGTGTTGACCATTTTCCAGTTTTAAAACTGGATGCTCTAAAAAGGTCAAATGTATGTGTTCCCTTGGTTTCTCATGTCAGCAGTTAGCAGCAACATGAACTTGGACTGGTGTTGCAACATAATCTAGAAAGAAAAAGTCTATTCTTCCCTCTGGGCTTCATGGTTACAGATTACACACTGCCACTCAACTATTGGAATGAAACAGGGTTCTCTTATATTGTGATGTCATTTTATTTTTTCACATTTCCCCCACAAACAGGCAGGTTTAGCCTTTAGCTGCTTTCTTTCTTTAATATTTACTGTATGCAACTTTTCTAAAGAGGAATGTGACACAATACTTAGATTAGATGAATGTACTATATAATGAACTACTGTGTTAGAAGATAGCATACATAGTCGCATTGTGTTTTCCATTCTCCTGTATATGAAGTGTTTTCCTTTTATAGATGGCAGTTGGCAAGGTTCAATTGACTGTGTCTGTGCTGTTAGCATTCATACAGCTTCAGTCTGTGCTTCACCTGCAGAATGTGTAGGCCAGGTAGTGTTCTGTACATACATACTTACACGTGTATTTGGACAGAGGTTGTTACGATTGTATAAATACATGCTGTACACATTACACACACTCATGTATACTATGAAATATAACCTGAGTTCTTTCCAATGATGTGAAAAGAAGAGGTGAACTGTAAACTGTTTTTAGAAAGGTTGAAGGCATGACAATCCCTGGTGAGGTGTTAGCCAGTAATAGCAGCCCACATGCCAAACATCTCCCACTTTACTCTTAGTGTTGGCAGACACATTTGAATGAGCTTTTCTACCAGTCACATTGCATATAACATTTCAATAAGGGACTCAATGGTGGAACCAAACATACCCAGAGAATCTACTCCCATCTGATTGGTTGTTAGACGTGCTGCCTGGCACCCTGCCTGCTCAAATTAGACTGCATTTTGTTTTCACCTTGGTTTTTATAGCAAGTGGACCCATCAATATGTATGCACTCTGTTATGTATTTAGACTGTAAAAATGACAACTACTGTGCAAACACTTGCTCACTGCTGCAGTGCAATTATTGCATGATTTCCTGCTATAGTTCTAAAAGATTTCTTGTATAGTAACTGCTAAAACAATACACTATGCTATATCCTCCATAGCCCATACTGTAGTTTCTGTAAAATGTGTGAAAGTGTCTAAGTGCTGGTGAGCTAGAAGGAGATTGTGACCATTGGAGGGCACTAATGTGCACCATAACTAAATCAAAGGGTGGGTCTATTAACTGCAATGTTCTGTTGTCAAGCACTCACTCTCCCTTACTGTTACAGAGCAACAACATTACAAACAGGAACACAGGTTACTCTATATTTGTATTTTAATAAAAGTTTCTCTATATATGCTTATATATATATACACACATAATATAATATGTATCAGTCTGGCCTGGTGGCGATCTTTGATTTGTCACATGAAGTGTCAACATTTTACACCAAATAAAGTGTGTTTTTCTCTTCCTTTATGTCCTGATGAATAGATTCTGAAGCCTGTCTGACAAATACTGTGTTCTACTGAACAAACCAAATGCCACCTGTATTCATATGTCAGCCCACTTTGTCATCATTTGACATCTCATGATTGGATTTATTTGTGTTGCTAAAACCCCCCTTCCTCTCCAGTCCCCATCTGTCATGTGTTAGACGGTGATGACGGGTGAAAATCATAAATTGGTCTTAATATCGCATGGTGGTCGACCTCTTATACACACTGCAAAATAACCTGTAAATAGACTTTGTAGTTTAATGGCATAGATTAAGGGAGGGGAGTACTTCTGTCAAATTTCAATATGGAGAAAGATATTTATTCTAGTTTAGAATATTCTCTGCCGTTTTCTGTCTTTAATATCTTGGTTTTTGGTTCTAAGTTACTTTGCATGTTTTTATTTCTCTTGTTTTGTTGCCTTTTTGATTTTAGCAAAGTGTGTCTTTTTCTCTTTGAGTTTGTGTAGTTCTATATTTTCAATGCCTTTGGAAGAAAAGACAATGACGAGCGGTTCAAAGCTGTTTTCTCTGGAATGGCCCCAGCTGGTTGAAGCAGAAATGTTTTGATACAGTGTACTGTTAACAGTCACAGATATGCTTTTTTCTAACATTTTAACATATATGATTACCAATACTTTGTACATCTTTATTGCAATAAATCAATCAAATGAAATCAGTTCAATTTGAAGACTCAGTTTGTGCTCTGTATCATTTATACTGTTACTGTATAGTGGGAAAGAGTGGTTGCCATTTTCAAGTTACTTGCCTCTTTATGAACTGAAATTTAAACAACAAAATCCATCTGAAATGAATTTGGATTTTAACGTCAGGCAAAGCTAAAGTTATTTTTTGGATAAACCTACAATCACACTGAGTTCTTTATGAAAATACAAAAAAATCCCTTTCATGCATCCGCTTCAAGGTACTGCTACTCAGCATGCAGTGAACAGATCAGGCCCAGCCTACATCCAAGACACGGTCAAACCTTACACCCAGCTCCTCCACTACGCTCTGCATCTGCCAATCTGCTGGCTGCTCCCTCACCCCGAGGGTCTAGTCACTCGACTAAATCATGACTGTTTGCTGTCTTGGCTCCAAAATGGTGGAACGAGTTCCCCATTAACATCAGATCAGCTGATAGTTTACACATCTTCCGCCACAGCCTTAAAACACATCTCTTCAGACTGCACTTTGACTGAAAAAAAATTGCACTTGTTACACTTCCATGTAGCACTTGTAGTTTAGTTTATTTGAAGCTATAGTACTTACGTGATTCCTGTTGTTCTGAGTTAGTACCTTCATTGTTGAATGCACTTAATGGAAGTCGCTTTGGATAAAAGCGTCAGTTAAATTATATTTAATTAATTATGAGGAAAATCATCTAGATTTTTTGAAAGTTTCTTTTATTACTCAAACATGCTAAAATTATGTTTTATTTCAAAGTTAATGAACTTTCCACGCATTTGGACAACATGCAACAATGGCGTAACATGGAATATAAAGTCACAGCTGATAAGGAATTGTGGTAAATTTGAAGGTTGCAGTGTAACAGTTAAAGGTTGGGGTCACTGGGGAAGAACGAAAACACCCATTAATGGACATGTGTTTGACTGTTGCTGCTGGGATGATCTGTCTATTTGTAGATATTAACACACCTGATAGCCTACACCACACACAGAGATATAAAACACTGTTCTGTAGCATTAAGAGCTAGAGCCAATGCCGCCTCTCAACCTGCTGCTTCAATGCCCCCACATACTCGAATTGTCCTGTCTTAAAAAAACCTTGGCTCAGTTGGTAGGGCGTCCCCCCCCCCATGGGCCTCGGCCAGCAGCGGACCTGGGTTCGATTCCAGCCCGCGGTCGTCCTCTGCATGTCACTCCCCTCTCTGCCCCATTTCAACTCTGTCTCTACACTATCAATAAAGCATAAAAACGCCAAAAAATATCTTTAAAGAAAAAAAAACCCTTAAACAATGTTGAAGTCCAGTGCTGTTCAAGTCTTATTCAAGCCAGGGGATATATAATAATTCAGCTACCACAGAATCTTCTGTTTTTTTTATGTAATGCTGTGTATTTAAGCTCAATTAATAAAAACCCATTTTCAGAAGAAAGAGGATAAACAGTGGTATTTATGACTGTGGTTCCATGTATGTGGAAACCTAGTAACAATGTGGTAAATACGAGACAACATTCACTGCTGATAATTAAACCACTCATTATACTTCCACTGCTCTCTGGGTTATTCTTCACTCCATACTGAGGCGTTGACCTACGCTGACCCTGTAAAAATTGTCTTCGTAGTATGTGTAAATGTATCATTAATGGTTTTATACTGTATGTAATGTTGTATGGTTAATTATCTTGACATGTTTGTTAAAGATCATTCAAATTATCTTTGCAAAAAACAAAACAGAACACAACCCCAACTCTGTAAAAGTTGGGACGTTATGTAAATGTCAATAAAACAGAATGTGATCTTTTCTTCTCCCTTTTTTTTTTTTTTTTTTTTTTTTTTAACTTCTTTTTATTTAGTTTTTACATTATAAAAACAACTACAAAATCAACATTGAAATATATTGATATCTCCCCCCCTCCCCTCTTGATGTACAATTAAATGCATATGAATAACAATAGTAATAGGTGTAATAGCACAGGAATATATAATATAATATATAATACTTTTGTTATATATATATATATATATATATATATATATATATACACACACACACACATACATATATATATATATATATATATATATATATATATATATATATATATATACACACACACACACACATACATATATATATATATATATATATATATATATATATATATATATATATACACACACACACACATACATATATATATATATATATATATATATATATATATATACATATCTTCTCCCTTTTTGACATGTATTCAATAAACAATAATAAAACAATAACAGGTTTTAAACTGATAAACGTTATTGTTTTTTGTAAATATACACCAATTTTTACTTTGGTGCCTGCTACACATTTTAAAAACGTTCGGACATGTTTACCAGTGTTTTACATCACCATTTCTTTTAAGAACACTGAGTAAGTGTTTGGGAACTGAAGACATTCATTGTTGACATTTTGAAAGCAAAATGATTTCCAATTCTTGCTTGAAATACAACTTCAGATGCTCAACATTCCGGGGTCTCCATTGTGATACTTTGTGTTTCATAATGCACCAAATCTTTTCAATGGGAGACAGGTATGGACTGCAGACAGGCCAGTCTAGTACCTGCACTCTGTTCCTATGAAGCCAAGCTGTATTAAGATGTAGAATGTGTCTCTGTATTGTCTTGCTTAAAGGCCTACTTTACCGGTTGGAATATGAAGGTGTATTGAACTTGGAGATCCTATGAAGTATAAATGTGCAAAAAAAAATTGAAATCGGATCATCCTAGCCTGAGAAAAGGCAGAAAGAGTGTTTTATGGTCTCACTGTCTAATCCTACAGTGAAGTGAATAAAACTTAATATTTTGTTGCATCAAGCCTGACATAACAAAACTTTTGCATTTTTCTTTTGTGATGCTTTTCCAGGCCTTTACCGCAGCCTCATTCAGTTGCTGTTTGTTTTGGGGGGTTACACCCTTCGGTCTTCTCTTTAGCAGGTAAAATGCATGCTCTATAGCAGTGGTTTTCAAACTGGGGGGGGGGGGGGGGGGGAGGCGGGGTTATGGCAGGGGGGGTGCGGATGAATATGTGAAAAAAATATATAATAATAATAATAATAATTTTGAGTTTGTGTTTTTTATATTAACATCACTGCATAGCTGGACAAGAGTTCTTCTGCTTCGTTCCTCTCACTGCATTTAAATGCATTCACTACATTACAGAGAAATAGGTCTCGTTAAAGAAAAAGAGCACCAAGCCCATCCCAGAGGACCCTGCATACATTTTTTTATTTTAAATTAATATTTTTATGGAAAATCCATGTCTTTCTTCAATAGCTTCTAATTCGTCCGACCCAGTGTCTCCAAATTATTTGTTCACACAAAATTCCTCATATTAAGCCTCTGCTATAGAGCATGCATTTTACCTGCTAAAGAGGAGACCGAAGGGTGTAACCCCCCAAAACAAACAGCAACTGAATGAGGCTGCGGTAAAGGCCTGGAAAAGCATCACAAAAGAAGAATGCAAAAGTTTTGTTATGTCAGGATTGATGCGGTTATTGCAAGCGAAGGATTTGCAACAAATTATTAAGTCTTATTCACTTTAAGTCTATCTGTTCCAATACCTCACCTAAAAATGTGGTGTTCATTTACAAATAATGCTATCTTCTCAGTTGTGTATCAGATCCAGATGTAAATACCTGGAAAGGAAAGCTGAAATGTTGATCTATTGTCTCATATTCATATTATGGTGTCAAACCCAAATGTTTCCAGTCTACAGCAAAAATAAAGGAATTGGCCTCACTGTTCCGATACTTATGGAGGGGATTGTATAGCTTTCACTTTGCATGGTAGAGTCTTATCTTGTATTTGTGGTTGTAGTGATGAACTGTGTTTACAGACAATGGTTTTCTGAAGTGTTCCATGGCCCATGTAGTGATATCCTTTATAACATCATGTCATTGTTTAATGCAGTGCACCTGAGGTCATGAGCATTACACTTTAATTTTGGACCTTGCCCCTGACGTGCAGAGATTTCTCTAGATTCTCTAAATATTTTAATTATATTATGGATTGTAGATGGTGAAATCCTTCATTTCTTTGCAGGAAAGTTGTTTATAAACTGTTGGACTGTTTTCCTCTGCAGTTCTTCCCTAAGTGGTGAGCCTCACCCCATTATTGCTTGTGGAGGCTGAATCTTTACAGGATGCCCCTTTATATCCATTCATGATAATATCACCTGTTAACATGTTTATGTGAGTAATGTTCCAAACAGGTATTTTTGTTAACATTCTACAGCTTTCCTTACCTTTTAATGCTCCTGTCCCATATTTTTTGAATTTTTTTAAAGTTCAGAATAAGCATATATTTATGAAAAACAATTAGATAGATAGAATAAACATACTGTAACATATATTGCCTTTGTATTGTTTTCAACTTGATTGTATGTGAAAAAGGATTAATAAATGATCACATTCTGTTTTTATACGTTTTACATAACGTCCCAACTTTTCTTTTTTTAGGGGAGAGTGGGGTAAAGTGAGACACTTTTTACATTTTACATAAGCGAGCTAAAATGATTTAGAGCAAAGGACAATAAGAACCAGCTAGAACAGCCTGGGACTCAGAACACAGGACTTACCCCATGTGTCATTTTCCATCTTTTGAGTCTTTGATTAATATCTTTCTGCATTTGTTTAATTGGGATCATTAATTGAATAAAGACATATTACTTAGAATCCATTGTTGTTAAAGGTCACTCTCCTGTCCCCCACATACTGTACATAATATAATATATAATATAATGGATTCATTAAAAGAGGGCAAAGACACTGTCTCACTTTACCCAACAGCATTTGTCTCACTTTACCCCACCGCCACAATTTGAGAAAAAACTACCTCTCTTAGCAATTCAGGCTAATCTTCAGCTAGCATCATCACATGGTTTCATATGTAGTTCATCAACATGTATGATAGAGTTTTTTTTTACCTGAATCAATTTGCTTTGGCACAACAGTTAATTAAGTTGACAGCAAGAAAATTTACTTTTACATGCAAAGAAAATATTTTTGTGAAAAAAACATGCTTACGACACCATGAGGTCCTCTCATTCATGGCCAATGGGCTTGAAAACATAATGCTCTCATGACCAAAAATGCGTTCCGTTGCCTAGATACAGGGGGTGTCTCACATTACCAGATGTTTTACATTACCTCGTTCTCCCCTACATTTACTGTACACAATGTTGACACTATGAAAGGGTAAAACTCAGTTCCAACATATAGCTGCTGATGACACATGATGTCACAGAGTTGTGACACCCTGGGGTGCAGCTCTGTACATCACTGCAGCAAGGTGACAATTAATTAATTAATTAATTAATTTCAATACAGTTTTTATTTTTATTCTTATTTCCACATACAGTCAAAGGGTGGATTACCACACAGGCCTACCGGGCCCAGGCCCAGGCCCAAGGGCTCAGGGGGGGCCTAAGCAGAGATACTGATAGTAACTTTTCATGTCGCAAAGTCAAAGAGCTCAGTCACTCATGTCAATAACGGGGTCCATAAAGGAATAGCCTTAATATAAGGGTACTCATTAAAATGTAACAAGAAAGAAATCATCATGGGCCCCTCAACTAGTAGGGGAGAAATACAAAAGTGCAAAACAACAGCATTCGTTGCTGTAAGGGGCTTCATAAGGGGCCCCCACACATATACACAAGTCAGCTCTACTGTATATGTTGTGGTTCATAAAAAGTAGCTATCCACTCTATCTGTTGAAATGGGCCCCTCCATCATATAACATGGGTCTGCAGACCAGATCTACTGTACTATTTTTGCAGTTCCAGAGTAAGAGTGCTGCCATGTTAAGAAAAATCTGAAAAAGAATGTCCCTTCTGCATCTCAGGATTTGATTACAGTTTTTGCCTAATGCTTACACACTAATAGTGGTTGCTAGGCCCAAAGCCTCTAACTTTGGTCACCATGCCCTAAACACAAGCACCAACCCTACAAACACAATAAGTGCTTTGCACTGTGTTTGAAATTCTCCAACACACTTTTTGCAAAACACTACACACAGTGTTTTACATAAGACACATTGGTCAAAAAGGAAATCACCTGCAATCCTTTGGAAAACATATCTATTTAAAATACAAAACACAACTAAAATTGGAAAAGCACACAGATTCACACACATGAAAAATAAAAAATAAAGCTAATGTAATACCAATCAGTGTGAGCCTTAGCACTACAAATAGACCTCAGGTGAGCTCAGCTCCTTTGTGAGACAGTAAGAGTCAGGGGAAGAGGACAAAAGAGAGCGGCAGGAGGACGATGACAAAGGAGACAACAGACGGAGACAGGGTCACTAGTGGACCATGTTATAGATCATGGCCTAACAATATAGGAGGCTGGTCTGAGATTCCAGCCCAACTACACAGTAGCTCCATAATTAGGACATTTAGACTGGATATCAGGAATATTTTTGCTGTTGCTTCTCAAAGGATGACATTGCATGTGATGTCGATGAGGCGATGTAGCCAGACACAAACGGGAGGCGGTATCCAAAGGATTCATAATCCACTCGCCCCATTCCTTACAACACATCTTTTTTTTACTGTAATTGTTTCAGAGTTCATAGTGACACACTGAATTGCTTGTTGAACTGCGATCCTACCTATTCGTTGTGTTTTTTTCTTTTGTTGGCCAAAACCATGAAATTGCAATATAAACTTGTTTTCTTTTCTAATATAGTGGATCAATCTTTCCAAAAAATTCTGCAAAAGGTTGGATACGGCACGCAAGGCGATATTTCCCCCGTTGCTTGGCAAGGGAGGACATTGCCTGTGACGTGGATGAGGTGATGTGGCCAGATGCCAACAGGAGACAGGATTCATAGCCTAAATGTCTTCCAATCATTCCCTTAGAACACTATGTTTTGTAGAATATTCTAGTTGTACCATTTATTTTTTTACTTTTGCAAAAACCTGAAATGGCTAAATAAAATAAAAAATCTGAAGCGTTTACATTTTGTTTTCATGTGTCTAGATCAACTGTAGTGGATCAATCTTTCACAAAAAAAAATTTAATTTTACTTTGAAAGTTACACACATTTTATAACGGGAGGCCATGCCCCCGGACCACCCTACAAGGTCTGGGGTCCCCCCTCAGTCTCTCAAAATCCTGTGGGAAACACAGACCTCGTCAATATGCTGTTGCCATTAATTGTTAGCCTGGAAATCCAGACCTGCCACTGGCAAATTAAATTTGCTCAACCTGTTGGTCTGGGCATGATCCATTGAAGCTCATTAACTATGTCAGAAAATTCGAAGTTGCCAATCAAATCATTCTATCTGATATGGGCGCACCATGTCCTATGTATGGGGCTCTGGGGAGGACGTAACCGGATGACGACAGTGCTGGGCATGCGCCGTGACGATAAACAACAGAGATGGCTGCGGATACGTTGTTTCAGTTTGAAACGGCTTTGGCCTCGAGTCATCAACACTTAACGATTTGGAAGACGGCACTCAAATCTTTCATTAGCAAGAAAGAAGAATGTTCTGTTTTACCGACAGATCATGGCAAAAGTTTAACTTAACAGTTAACCCGCTGTTCGCTAAACAAACGGGGCTTAATACGTCACCTTGTTTATTGCTCTGATTGGCCGTAGTGCTATCCAATTGCGTACAGCGGTATTTGAAATGCACACGTAGGTGCAATGAGAAGGTCTATTGATCATGGCCAGACCCTACATCGTTCTAGATGTGGGGTCTGGATTTCCAAGCTAATAAATTGTGGGATCTGGGTGGAAAAGTCAGTGTACGTGACTGGATAAGGAGGACTGGGGGGCCTTTCATGAGTCTGGGCCCAGGGGCCCATTATCCCATAATCCGTCTATGCATACTGTATTATATTTCATACATTTAATTTAATTTAATATTGGCATTCTAAGGGCCTGTTCTCACGGTGAAAATGTGAAACGTTTTCCCGTTTTTGGTTTAAAAAAACCCCCCCGTTCAGACACAATTTATCTGACATCTTCACCCGTGCACATGTTTTCAGAGGAAACGGGACGAAATCGATGTAGTAAGCATGCCAGGCCAGCAGTGGGCGGTACAAGGTAGTAGTAAATAGCATTTCCGGTACAATTTGATGCATAAAACCTTACTGAAACCGAAAATTAATGCCACTAACGTTCATAAAGCGGTTGGTGTAAGCTCGGGGTTACAAGTATTGTAAATGACAAGCTTTCTGTCCTCTTATTTCACCGCATTGAACTCGTGAAAACAGAAGACATGCTGATAGTGAAGGGGCTTTGTGAGCGGCTACTTTTCCTGTTAGGCGTACTTCAAAATAAAAGTCAACTCACGTTTGTCCGGTGAAATGCTGTTAATGTTTAGCCAGTGACATGCTTTTACTGTGAAGCCGTGGCCTTAATGCTCCTTTTGTTGAACAGTAACTTAACCGCTGCGCGCTGAACTATGGATAGTGTTTTTTAATGTAGAGAGAGCCGTGTACACAAGTTTATTTTGCTAGAAAAAGCGGCAGAGCACAAATCTTTCCCCAGACAAAGTGGCGGGTGCATGGTATCAATAACTTACTAATAGACTACAGACTAAATTGGCGAGTGTTATAGGCCTATTTAAGCCCTGCACGTTAATTGTCTTAACTTTATAACTCGCGTGTGGGTATTGACAGCAAATGTTATAGACGTGACGTCAGCGTTACCAGGGGAAATGTTTTCGGTGTTTACATGAAACCAAAACCGTTGTGTTTTACAAAAAATCCTCCCTGGGAGTAGATCTCAAAAACTTGCGGTTTCATGCCTGCGTTTGCTGTTTTCATGGACATGATATAGTGCAACCGCAGGAATTTTTCCGCATTTGCACCGTTTCGTGTTGCCGTGAGAACAGGGCCTAAATTTACTTTATATTATGGTTCACCTTATCTCTACTCTTCTATCTTCACTGTGTCCTTGCTCTACTATTGTGTTTATGTGTGTCTCAGGTGTTGCTCTCTTCACTTGTGTTTTTCTCTTCTTCTATATATCACTTTGTTGAGAGGAGCCTGAGACTTAAGAATGTCATTACCAATGACTGCTGCTGTAATTGTTAATGTGCATATGACAAATACACCATCTTGAATCTTAACCATTGGAGGTCAGCTCAAACTGGATTGGAAGAAGTATGTAGGGCCTACAATCTGTACTTTACAATGTCAATCGTCAGTTTTTCTTTTGTAAAAGCACAACAGGCACTATGATCACAATGAGCACGGCACAAAGGGCCAAAGAAATCCAAGAAAGAATTTTACACAGTCTTTTTCTTCTGTGTTCGGCTTCTTTCTTCTTCAATAAAGAGTCAAATCCTGGTGTGTAGAGATCCTCCAGCCAGAAGTCCAGCTCTTTAGCACTCTTCTCTTCCTCCTGAAAATAGATCTATTAATGAAACATTGACATGTACAATAAAGACTCTTGCTAATACCTATTCACATTCATATGGGTTAGTTTGTATTCTGTCTGTTCACTTTATGCATGTCATCTTACAGCCAAAAATGTAAAACAAAATAAAAAACAAACGGTAATCGAGAAATCATTGAACCATGAAAAGATTTACCGAACCCCCAATTATTTTTCATTTTGGCTAAAGAAAAACACTTCTCATATTGCCTTAATGACATACAGAGGTATATCCAGGGCAAGAATTGGTCTAGTTTATTGGCAGGGCCTGAAAAAACGTTTTGCATTTGGTGTCCTCAAAACTAAAACTTTTTTTTTTAAACCCTGAGGAGTAGTCAGTGGAAAATAAGGGAAATATGTGAGTGAATACTACAAGTTTGTTTTGTTCAGCTATAAATTAACAGTGGGTAGAAGTTCTGAATCAAGCAGAGGAAGTATCGGTTAACAATGAAGTAAGTGTTTGTGGACAATATCCTTTTCCAGCCCAACCTTTTGGACATATTCTTCTCAGTATCACATAAAAAAAAAATGGGAAACCGATCCATGATTACAATAAGAACATTTAAGGAACGAGATCAGGAAGAAAAGGAGCAAAACAGCCAGTAAAATACAAATTGGTCATGAATATAGATTCATAACTCATCAGCATAAAAAAATACTTTTTCCGGTATCTGAGCACAATTCTTAAGCTTTCGTATATCTCAGTTTATGTAGATAAATGTGAATGCATGTCAGTTTTCTGAACAGTTGCTTCCAAGGTGACAAAGGCCAATGAACAAACCAAGTACTTCATGGGTAAAAGTCTTCATGAGATTGAGGATTGCAGTAGAGACCAGAGGCCGGTTTCAAGAAGCAGGTTGACAAACTCTTGAGTTCAACCCTGCACTCTGAGTTCACCAACTCAGAGCTGAGCAACTCTGGGTTATCGGTTTCAGAACAGTGGATCAGCGTTAGGTCAATCAACTCTGAGCGTGTTCACTCTGGGTTGAGCGTGTGCGTAAAAGCCATAGTCAATGGATCGCTGATAACATGATTCACCATGGAAACCGGAGAAACAAATGCTTGATCCTCCCACTTCTCCACTTCTCAAAAAAAATAAAAAAATCTCCATGTCAACACTCCTCCAACTAGAGTGAGAAATATTAATGAATGGACAATAAGCTTATTGAATGGAAAATAATTAACAGGGATTTTATCTCATAACTGATCTAATCCACTCGGCAATTCAGAGAAAAACGGGGCAAACATTTTGTGTCAAGAGAATCATTACGCTTCTGTATGAGAAGCAATAGTCTATTTTAAAAAGTTACACATATCAGCTGGCGCGGCACAGCATTGCTGACAGTTTTTTATATTCGCTGTATAATATGTAGTCAAGCTTAAATCATGTGCAGTAAACAGAATGTCTTGCATTAAATGGGGAGTGAAAGACATTAACTACGTCAGACAAATTAGGCAACAATTTTCATTGTAGAGCCTGATGGATTTATAACCAAATCCATGCTCCCCAGCAAGTGATCACAGTTTAAATTAAAACTGCGAGCAGTGATGAACGGGCCCTCGCACTCTCGTGCTGGACGCCGTCCCAGGCGACCGGGCGAGAGCACGCGCCGCGGCCTCCTCCTCTTCGGAGAGCGCGGTGCGGTGACGCCTGCCGCCGGAAGCGGCCGCGACACGCTCGATACGGACGCGGGGACGTCCTTGGGCCTGGGTTCTCACCGGGCGGGGGAAGTCTGGAGCGCGTGGGAGGGCGCGGAGCGAAATGACGGCGACTTCCCGTTTCGCGGCGACGACGCCCGTGAAACCACGAAGGCCACGGAGCCGACGGAACCGCCTTTCCGTGTTATCGTTGTCTCTGGACCTCCCTGAGCTGCTTTGCGGTTGATTTGATCAAGTGTGTAGGACGTGGAGGTGAATAACCAACGTGC
This sequence comes from Ammodytes marinus, assembly GCF_949987685.1. Classification (NCBI taxonomy): domain Eukaryota; kingdom Metazoa; phylum Chordata; class Actinopteri; order Uranoscopiformes; family Ammodytidae; genus Ammodytes; species Ammodytes marinus. The sequence continues at coordinate 25,168,947 of NC_137222.1, read as the reverse complement.
GATATTGGAGTTGGGAATTTCTGAACATTCAAATATTTCAAATTAAAAGACTTCCTGTTGATTTTGGGGCGGGGCTTCAAGAGGCTTTTTTGTGGGGCCCGCAAAGATACGTTTGGGGTTTAAATTTGGTGCAGCTAGGTATAACACAACCTGAGTTATGATGGATTAAAGTTTCATGAGGTCGGTATTTTGTGATGTGTACGTCAACTTTGACCCCCTTTAACTCCCTGGTACTAATGTGAATTTGAAATCTTTCCGCAATTTAACATCGGGCAAGCGTCTTGAGTACTTGAGCAGTGGTTTGACGTCCCTGCCGTAAAAACTCTAGGAGCCTTTCGTCGAAATGCGAAATTATGTAATATGGTGATTTTAGGCACTTTATCCAAAATGGCCGACTTCCTGTTGATTTTGGCCCAGGACATAAAATTGGCCCATTACATGTTGTCCTAAAATTTCAGGCTTCTAGCCCAATTTTTGAGCATGCATTTCCTGAAAAACTGTTTGGGGCCCCTGGGGGCCCATTTTTGGAAACCACTGATAAGTTGCAATTTCTTGCAGGTCTGACCTGTCCGCAAAGTTTTTCAACTTTTGCATGACGGGAAAGGGGTGAATAGTGCCAAAATTGACTAAGAGGAAGAAAAATAAAAATCTGACCGATTTCAATAGGGCTTCACACCACTTCGGTGCTCGGGCCCTAATGATTAAATAATTTTTTTTATTCATATTAGGCTATTTAACAAGGCTCGTCTGTGACTTTGGGATCACACAAGTGAACAGTAACGATCGCGTGCAGCCGCAGCGTTACATTTCAGCCTGAAAAATCTGTTTAGCGCCACAGATGTTAGAAAACTCCTGTTAAAGGTGAAGTAAGCGGTTTATTTATGTTAATATAAGTGTTAAATCGCTCTTTATTCATACAGTGATCACTTACATAATGTGCGCGTTTCATAAAGCCGATCTCTCAGTCATCTGCTCTGCATGTAATCGGCAAATAAACTTTTTGTCGGATCCCAAAATTAATATAGAGAACGCTACAAACCGACACCCGTCTCACTCATGGTCTCACTGCCAGTGCACGCCAGAGGATAGATGGGTGAATGTTTATGCACCTACAATGGCGGAGCAGGTAAAAATCCTTCCCAATGTCTGTTTTGATGGTTTTTATCATGTTTTATCACAATTACTTATCTGAGATGGTGCTAGATAACTCGCTGTTTGAAGACCGATGTGCATTAATGTGGTGACGTAGGGACGAGCGAGGGGACTGCTAACTGCAGTAACTGACAGGAAGTTAGCTAAAAGAACCATTCCGCTTACAGCACCTTTAACAAAAAAATTATTCGATAAAAGAACACAAATAGGCTAATTAATCTGAATGTAGAGCATGTTCACGGTGTGTAAGGTGGCCGCATATATGAACGACACAAGGGCTGAGAATACTGATCAGATAAATGATCGATCAAACGTAAAATCATCAGGAAATACAGTTTTTGTCAGTCGCTTTGGTGCTTTTCTCGCATCACTATTAACATTTGCACAAAACAATTAGTGCAAACTGCAAAACCTAGTGGATAACCTGCAAAAGTACGTCACATGCTCAAAATGGATAGTCTATTCCTCAAAAGCAAGTATTCATGTCAATTAAACTGCCAGTGTCATCAAAATGAGAAGTCTTGACACCATCGTTTATGAACAAGATAGTCAAATGGCTTTGTCATGTTTTCATTATGACAGTTTATTCTCTCAGTGTTTTCCAATGCAAGAAAAAGGTCAGCACTCGGTAATACTACCTGAAAATGCTCAAGACAGCACTATACACTACTTGTACAGCCATTTGAAAACTACAGTAGAGTTACACATTGCTGTAGTTAGGGGAGTAAGTGAGTACAAGACACTGAATACGTATGTTTCACATTTTTACTGTATATGCTCTTTGCAATTCTACAGCATTGTGCAAAAGAAAAATACACTTCAGTCACTTATTTAGAACAAACATAAAAAAACACCCTTTTGGTAGAGCTGTGCACTAATGTGATCAATATACAGTTTTTCTCAGTTGCTTTGGTGCTTTTCTCACATCACTATTAACATTTGCACAGCAGTTAATGCATTTCTCAAAACAACTAGTGCAAACTGCAAAACCTAGTGGATAATTTGCAAAAGTACGTCACTTGCTCAAAATGGATAGTCTATTCCTCAAAAGCAAGTATTCATGTCAATGAAACTGCCAGTGTCATCAAAATGAGATGTCTTGACGCCATCGTTTATGAACAAGATAGTCAAATGGCTTTGTCATGTTTTCATTATGACAATGCAATTCTTTCAAAGGTTTTTTTATTAAATTGCAAAGTAGCAAAGCAACTGCAGTACAATGGATTATACATTTTTTCCCCTTTTTTTCCCCCTCGAACATACCCCACCCATATCCCACCCTCACACCCAATCACAAACAATTCTGCATTAAGAAATTAGTACAAAAAATAATACATAATGTTAAAAATAGCAGAAACGAAACAGAAACACACACTTCAAGAAACAAAAACAAACGACCAATATGAAACAAAAAACAAAGAAATAAAATTGAATCAAATAAAAGAGGGGAGGGGGTAGCTACTCTTCAATTATTGTCGTCGGTTTCTTAAAATAGTTTAGGAAGGGGCGCCATATTTTATGAAATTTAGTCTCAGATCCCTGGGTAGTGCAACGAATTTTCTCCAGATTCATACATGACATAATGTCTCTAATCCAATGTGAGTGGGAAGGAGGAGCAGGATCTTTCCATTTAAGTAAGATAGCCCTACGAGCAAGTAAAGAGGTGAAGGCCAGTACCTTTAGCTTCACTTTAGGCAAGCCTGAATTGGGAGCAATGCCAAAAATGGCAGTGAAAGGGTTCGGCTCAATTTGATGCTGAAGTACTTAAGAAATTGTTTGAAAAACTGATGTCCAGAACTCAGTCAAGGTGGGACACAACCAGTACATGTGAAAGAGTGATGCCGGTGCGCTCTTACAGCTATCACAGGTCGGGTCTACATCGGGGAACATACGAGCTAATTTAGTTTTAGATATGTGGATACGATGTACTACTTTAAATTGCACAAGAGCATGTCGGGCGCACATGGAGGTAGAGTGTATCCGATCCAGGACTGAATCCCACATGACAATGCAATTCTACAGCATTGTGCAAAAGAAAAATACACTTCAGTCACTTATTTAGAACAAACTGAAACTACCATAACAACACATATTGTAACAGTAAGAATCCTGAAAGCTAGCCACACATTCCAGAACTAATGTCGGACTAGTAAAATAATGATGGGGTTTGGTCAATTAAGCAAAGCAAATTTTCTAAACACTTGAAAGTAACTCTGAACAAAATCAAATAGAATATATTATAATTCAAAAGGTTTTAATAAGATTCAAATGAAAGATAGAACCAGTTAGATTAGAACACAGTCTGGGGGTCAGAACACTGGACCCTTAGAGCCAGCTAGTGTCTGGGGGTCAAAGCATAGGAAAATCAGAACCAGCGAGAACAGCCTGGGATTCAGAACACAGGAGAAGACCCAACTGGATTATAACATCAGCCTGTCATACTCTACAACTAGGCCTACTCTACATTCCAGCCCTGAAGGTTACAGGGAAAGATGAGAAGGTGCTCTTTCCGTGTGGTTGCCCCAGGTCCTCTTCCTGGTGTATTTCCTTGGCTTTTCTACAATGTGTATGACATTAAAATAAAACACATGTCATGTAATATTACATTCAAATATGTTTAAGACTAAACTTAACTTGTGCCTCATGCAGCATTTGGCTCACTTTCCCCCACCACCACAATTTGAGAAAAAACTACCTCTCTTTGCATTTCAGGCTAATCTTCAGTTATCAGCATCACATGGTTTCGTATGTTGGTAGTTCATCAACACGTATGATAGAAGTTTTTCTACGTTAATACATTTGCTTTGTCACAACAGTTGATTAAGTTGACAGCAAGAAAATGTACTTTTACATGCAAAATACCTATTTTGATGAAAAAAACATGCTTACCACAGCACCATGAGGTCCTCTCTTTCAGAGCCATGGGGAAATGAGAGGGGCTTGAAAACATATTATATATCTCACATGACCACAAATGTTTTCCGTTGCCTAGATACAGGGGGTGGCTCACATTACCCGATGCCTCAGATTCCCCCGTTCTCCCCTACAATTTGCCGACAGAATTTGATAACTAGTTCAACAATTTTGTATGTAATGACTCAAGCAATGAAATGAAGACTATTAGTTTTATTGGGAACGACTATTCAGCATCCATAAGTATAGTTCATTTTGACTGACATGACATAAGCAAATTACAATGTTATAAAACAGCAGATAATTGTATGAAAGCAACTGATACATGTCCAAATGCATTTGCAATTTGTTCAGAGGAAGGAGAAATTGCTACTATGATGTGCTCAAATGACTAAATGTTGCGGAGGTTGAACTAATAGTTATGAGAATTTTCATTCTGATCTGAGAAAAGCACCAAAGCAACTGAGAAAAACTGTAATAAAAACATCCCGATGGAGATTTCTATGGAGTGATTTTGCTTCAAACTGTATAGGGTCGCGTTGTGGCAGTGACACTCTTTCTTCAGTCGGAGCTGCAGCGTAAAGAGTAGGTCAAATCACCTATCCAGCAAGTCAGACCCACGGCATATGTTGCTGCAGTAACTGACTCTGAGTTGCGCTGAACCTGCTTCCTCAAACGGAAAACCCAGAGTTTCCACTAACTCAGAGCGAACATACTCTGAGTTGCCTGAAACAGGCCCCAGTAGTCCAGACAAGGCTGGATTATTTTGTTATGTCCAACGCCGGAAACACACTGTACACTAAAGCGCCTCGAAGCGAAGTGCAAGAAGCACTCTGAAAATCATTTGGTTGTCCACTGGGTGCGTATTTCCCCGCGCCAGTCTGCTCCCAAAGCACATGTGTTATTGACAACCTCATAAATTTACACTGGTGTATGTATTTTTAACTACTGTGCAAGTGTACATTTTTTTTAATGTGGTTTCTGTCCGATTCGCTCGGTGCTGCGTGTTAGAGGCTTCACATGGAAACTTTGCTTTACTTTTATTAGCTCCCATCTAACCAACCTCTACACTATTAGCTAGAGTAATCAATAAATGTGGAATATATTTTGATCCTAATGCTAAATGACAGTGTATCCCTTCACTGGTCACACTTAATAACAACAATAAGGGTACATTAATGAACTGTTCATTAATGCTTAGTTTATTCTATTAAGCTTAGTTACTGAATGAACCCTTATTGTAAAGTGTTACCCCTTCATCTATCCACCTTTCCATTTCTAACTTTGTGTCTATTGCTGTTTGCACCAATCCATCCTCCAAACAAGCATACATCCACTCTGATCCACAGCCTCTCTTCCACTTGAGACATTACCTTTAAATAAGCTGCCAGGTTGCTGTGGATGCTCTGTGTGTCGTACTCCTTGACGGTCCAGGAAGGCTTGGTCTTCTTGTTGTCCACTGGGTGCACTATGGCTGGTATGTCCATGTACAGAGGGTTCCTCTTCATGTTAGACTTGAGGGTGAGCGGGGTGATGTGCTTCTCCAGGAATCTGTCCACAAACAGAACCTCTGGGGACGGAGGAGACTGTATCCTTCGCTCCGTCTAGATAGATAGATAGATAGATAGATAGATAGATAGATAGATAGATAGATAGATAGATAGATAGATAGATAGATAGATAGATAGATAGATAGATAGATAGACACCCGCCTACCCCATTAAGTTGAACTGTACAAAAACTGACCCTAGGTCGTTCTCTGCATGTCATTACCCTCTCTGCCCAATTTCATATATGTCTCTGCACTAAAGTAATACAAATCTTTAAAAGAAAAATACTGAAATAAAAAACAATTTTATATCAATTTAATCTAAAGATGTTTTGATGTCAAGAAGCGAGAGATTTGAATTCCCAGCACAGCACAATCTAGCAGCACTTCTCTTAAGACAGAGAGGAGGAACTGGAGACTTGTGTGCTAGGTTTCTTTGATTAGCACAAGATTCCTGGCAGTGTCGAGGCTTCCACACTCTTATTTCAGCACTGCAGCTCAGAATGACCATATTACCATATTATCAATGCTGTCTATTATCAGAAAACCAAACATCCACATACAATGAAATTAGTGGCCTAGTATAGGTCGCTCATCTGGGATAGCTTAGCTCCAGCACCGGTAGCTAATGGAAGCAATAGTGTGCATCTTCTTACAGCAAACAGATAAACTAAACTTATCAATAAACATTCCTGTGTGCATGTTGTGACTCATTATTTTTGGCACGTTGTGTCATTTTAGAACCAAATTCATTACAGTACAAGCACACACACAAAGTGATGAAGACTTGGTAAGAGTGGCTGTTTGAAATGTTCCATACCTTGGAGTAGACGTTGTTGTGCCAGTGTCTGTGGCTGGACAGGGCTGCTCCCACCTGGAACATGCCATGTGTGGCCGGCAGCATGCCCACGTCCAGCACCAGGAACTTGTCTGGGTGGTTGTTGTTTGGCAGAACAGAGATGTCCATCCTGCTGCTTCATACACACTGACTGACTGACTGACTGACTGCTAACCTGCTGTCTGCCAGGCCAGCTACATGCACACACAGGCTCAGTACAACACACAGCAAGCTCTGCAATAATTCATGAAGAACAGGATATTTATGATGCCGTATCGCTGGCAGGTGTGTGTGTGTAACAAGACCTCACCATTACCTTATCACCAGTGAGAGAGAGAGAGAGAGAGAGAGGGGAGGGTGGTAGCCCAGCACCTTAAGCTGCATCCAAAGTTATTATTGGATTTAATCGAATGAAACATACTAGACATACTGTATATGAAGAGCCTATAGAATATGGTGCTTTGATATAGATGATGTTTTTTCTTTCCTTCAATGATGGCTATTTTAACAGAGATGAGAACAGTATAATTAATACACTTATTTAATGTTTAAATTTGATTTTTTTTTGGAAGAAGAACAGTTAAATAATAGAAATTTGCATTTTGCTGACGTGCAGTGTAGGGGAAAACAATTTTGACATTACAATTACTTTTTTCTAACAGTCTAGAGAAGCGTCAGTGACCCTTGATCATGATTTAAACACAATTGGCTTTTTATTTATTGAAGAGGTGTTAGAAAGTTCCACACCTTTAGTGTTAGTGGGTCAAATTTGACCCGTGATTTAACAAATACTCCAGAAGCAATGATTTTTATCCAATTTTGTTTTTCACTTCATACTATTTTAATAAATGTAATGTATTTGAAATAATGTTGAGCTTTGGACACAAAAAGCATTGTTAAGGTGTCACTCTGGGCTATGGGTCATTTGACAGCATTTGTAAAAACAATTATTAAATGAATAAATAAATGTTTATAGAAATATATTGAGAATACTGTATATCAGGAAACCAACCCATAATATTGTATCCCAAATAATCACAACATGAAGCCTTAAATAGTATGGTTAAAACACGCAACTACAACAGAAACATGGGGCTATAATGTTAATGCAGGAGTACTGGTAATCAAATTGTATATAGATGATAGTAAACTGCCTGGCCCCAAAATAAGTCACACACTAGCTTTGATTAAAGCACATATTCGCCGTAACACCTTTTGATAAGCTTTATTTGGCACATAAGGTTACTTAGAACCTAGACCTGACCAACTGAAGCAACCCCAGATCATACTGTACACTGCCACACAGGCTTGTACAGAATGCATGATGGGAGCATCACTTCATCCACCTCTCTTCTTACCCTGATGCACCCATCACTCTGGAACAGGGTCAATCTGGTCTCATCAGACCACACAACCTTTTTCCATTTCTCCAGAGTCCAGTCTTTATGCACTTTTGTCAGGGTCTTCTGCATTGAATATTTTCCTGATCATACTCACATCAGAGGTGGACTTACTGCATTGAATATTTTCCTGATCATACTCACATGGGACTTACCATTAGGCAAAGGTATGGAATTGCCTTGGGAGCAAAGCTACTCATGAACTTGAACTCATTAAACAAGTCATGAACATCTATGGTGATATACAGTATATACTGTATATGTATAGAGTGTATATACAGTATATATATATTTGGAAATTTTTTGGTTTGGCTGGCCTAGTTCTCACATCAGACTCTGTGGCGCAACGGTAGCGTGTCTGACTCCAGATCAGAAGGTAGCGTGTTCATATCACGTCATGGTCAAAGGAATGGGGCGGTTCTATTTGGTACACATATGCTGAAGTTGCATGATGTCACCAAATTTACAGTCCAAACTATAAGTTACAATTATAAATACTTACCCTGCGTTCCGAATCGCATACTTTCTAATATAAAGTATGTAGAAAAAAGATTTAGGATGTCCCGATTCTTGTGGCCAGATTTAGGATGGTTAGAAGTACCCGGATGTCCTACTTCATCCGTCCAAGATTGTTAGGTTGCGTTCCGAATCACACATCCGACGATAAAAAGAATCTAGTTAGGATGCAGTAGGCATACTATTGGGACATACTTTTACTCTCTTATTTCATCAAAAAAAACGTACTTTGTAAATATTACTGTGATGTCACAGTAAAAGACATCACAGTAATATTTACAAAGTAAGTTTTTTTTAACCCTATATTTCTCTTTCTGTGATGTCACGAGAAAGAGAAATATAGGGTTAAAAAAACACTATTTCTGCCTTTTCTCAGGCTAGGATGAACCGATTTCAATTTTCTTCGCACATTTATACTACATAGGATCTCAGAATTCAATACACCTTCATATTCAAACCGGTGAAGTAGGCCTTTAAATAAATACTGAGGCCGAGATCCCGAATTTTACACCTTTCTCCATGGTTATTTTTTCCTTGATAAATAACGCTAAAAGAACACGTATCTTTTTATTTCTAACAGTTTGGCAGTCCATTTGTTGACTGGTCAAGTTCTCACATTAGACTCTGTGGCGCAACGGTAGCGCGTCTGACTCCAGATCAGAAGGTTGCGTGTTCAAATCACGTCAGGGTCAATGAACCAATTATCCCATAGCGGTTCTTTTTCTGTATTTACCTGGTTCACTGTGCTGAAATTACATGATGTCACTAAATTTACAGTCCAAACTAAAAATCACAGTTAAATCTCGAATAATAAATACTAAATCTCGAAACTTGAATTTACTTCGTCAGTTATAAAATGACATGTATGGTGATAAACAGTATATACTGTATATGTATACAGTGTACTATATACAGTATAAATGAGTCATGCTATAATTAGGGGTACATTTCATATCAACCAAAAAGTGAAGAAATCAATGTGCCATTTTGATAAATAATCTAGTTGTTTCCATAATATACCTATTTAATGTGTTTAATACATTAATTGCCAAGCTTAATCTGTAATGAATTTTTAAATATTTAATAGAAAGTAACCATTTGATTTGTTACTTTGCCAACTGTGTTACGGACAAACGTGTCATAAAATCCATTGATAATCAACTACACATTTGATAAAACAAATCAAATCAAATCAGTTTTATTTGTATAGCCCAAAATCACAAATACATTTGTCTCAGTGGGCTTTACATTTCATACAATATGATACAATATGATACAATATGACACCCTGCCCTTACACCCTTAGCTCGGCTGAGAAAAAACTCCCAGTAAAAACCCTTTACCGGGATTAAAAAAAAAATTAAGAAATCTCAGGGAGAGTCGACAGAGTAAGGGATCCCTCTCCCAGGACGGACATACTGCAATAGATGTCATAAGTAGAGAAAATCACGAAGGAATTTGATCATTGACCAGGTGATTACATGGTAATACTAAGTAAAGTGTGAATAGTGTGGATGCAGGAAGACTTCAGATACTGCCAGAGGATCCACACCGTCTCGTCTCCACCAGGGAAAACTAAGGTTTCCATCGCCGGGATTACATCCCACGTCTCCAGGTGGCGTCCTTAACCACTGCAACATCTTCCACGTTGATGGTCCATTCTCAGATGTTACCGGAGGGGGGACCAGATCCACACCGTCTCGTCACGACCAGGGAAAATATCCTGATGGACGGTGAATGAAAGAAAACATTTGTATGAAAGTTTTTGAGTCTATTCACCAGGGGGTTTGAGGTTGTCTGTCTAACTGATTTGAAAATATGATTATTGAGCTAGATAATGAAGATTCTGTGGGAGGCTTCTATCAAATATGACAATTATTTCAACATTTATGCATATTTATCCGAAATTAAAGGAGCTGTAAGTGGAATGGTTCTTTTAGCTAACTTCCTGTCAGTTACTGCAGTTAGGAGTCCCCTCGCTCGTCCCTACGTCACCACATTAATGCACTGCGGTCTTCGAGCAGCAAGTTATTTAGCATCATCTCAGATCCATAAATGTGATAAAACATGATAAAAACCATCAAAACAGACATTGGGAAGGATTTTTACCTGCTCCGCCATTGTAGGCGCATAAACATTCACCCATGTGTCGCTCTGGCGTGCACCGGCAGTGAGATCATGAGTGAGACGGGTGTGGACGGGTGTTGGTTTGTAGCGTTCTCTCTTGTGATTGGATAAAATTTCGGGATACTACATAAAGTTTAATTGCTTATTACATGCAGAGCAGCTGACTAAGAGATTGGCTTTATGAAACGTGCACATCGTGTAAGTGATTACTGTATGAATAAAGAGCGATTTAACACTTATATTAATATAAATAAACTTCTTACTTCACCTTTAAGAGGTATACAACATCCTTATGTAAGAGAACCCTCTCTAAAATTATCCCCCATCAATTTATTTGACAGCCCAGCCAACACTTACCAGATTTATGACATAAAAACCACATGTAACACAGTTGACCAACCAAGTAACACAGTTGACTGCAGTAACACGGTTGACAGGATAAGAGAATCTTTTATATATATTTTATCTTTTGGATAAAAACTTTTTATTTTGATGACAAATTTAATTATCATGAAATTAAGCTGATGAGTTCAAGTTCATTGAAATATACATAAATAAATGAACATAAAAGAAAAACACTGTAACATTAAAACATTGAAGTATTTTTAGCTTAAACAAAGCAGACGTGAACATTTTGCTTACTTCTGTACTTATGTCAATATTAACACACATGGAACAATAGAAATAAACTCATTGTAACAATTTAAACATACAGTTAAAATTAAGTTATTCTCAACAAAAACGTTGCTTTCCAACTCACCCTGGTATTTAATGTAATCCTTGTGTTTATTCTAATTATTCTTATTTACAAAACTTTGCTTTTAAACTCATCTTGCATACAATGCATTGTATCTTTGTTTTTCTTTTCTCTTCTGTTTTATTTGATTCACATGTATTAGATCTTGCCCATTTGATCTTTGTTTATTTTACAAAAAAAAACTTTCCAACTAATCCTGGTCATATTTCATGTAATCCTTGTGTTTATTTAATTATTCTTATTTAGAAAACTTCCTTTTCAACTCATCTTTCATACATTTCATCTTTGTGTTTCTTTTCTTTCGTGTTTCATTTGATTCATTCTTCTGAGATCTTGCCCCATGTTTCCTTGTCGATCTCGACATGACGTGAGGTGACAGCAGTTGGAGGAGTGATGATTGTAATGATGTCCGAATGCAAATTCCACAAGGCATCTTCTCTTGGTGGCTAGAAGAAGTGGTTTACGCCTACCCTGTGCATACATTTCTCCTCCACATGTGTTTCAGAAATCTCTTGGATTATTCCAGGATAGATCTCATGGTAGTAATTTAGGCAACACCACTTGCCAATTTTATCAGTGTCTTGCCAAGCAAACTCTGGCTGTTTCTGGGTGTTTGTATGCTCCTGTGTGGGTGTTGTTGCCTCAAAGGCAAATGTTTTGGTGGGATGACATAGACAACCCAGGGTCTGTATTGCTGAGCAAATGCAGCTCACATCTCGATAGGTAATTTTTCTCTCTCTGTTACCACTTGGTGAATTTGTATAGTTGAAGGCAGGCCTGCCCACACAAATGGCTGGGCCCCTGAAAACCTCCAGTCAATGGGCCCCCCTTACCCATTACTCCTATCAACAATGAGTGTGAATGCGCTCATCCCTCAATAAACACATACATGTATTTGTAGATAGACTAACTATCTTATTAACCAGGGACTTGCAGGGACAGTTGGGACAGCAAGGGCTCATTATTATTTTAAAATAGTAGCACATTTCTGACTTAGCCCAGCATACCTACCAATTTATTTTGATTCCCTTACACTCACACAATTGTTTAACAGATCAACAAATCTCTACAAAATAATCAGTTCACACAGAGATATTGTTCTTCTTTAGTATTCACTAAAGCAAACAGTTTTTTCACAATTTGCACGTTTTCTATGCTACTAGTTTCTGGTAAGATACATTTACACTAATTGACTGCACCAAATATTGCACTTTTTTGTATTTCTGCACATGACATTAAATAATTTTAAATCTTTTGGTGTTATTGTTGAAATAAATAACACTTAAAAAACAACATCAATAACAAATTCTTCACACACAAATGAAAAAAGGCGATTCTCTACATGAATAACCAAACCAACCTACCCTCAAAACTATAAAGTTGGCCTATGTTTAGTTGCAACATTTAGGCTTAGTTCATTCTGCTCTCATCACTGCAAAAGCACTGAAATCATTACAAAAAAAGTTCTTAATCTTTGAACTCAAATCTGTTCCTTCAATTATTTCCAACTTCTTTGTGCCTTGTGTCTTTCCTTGCATTAAGAAGTTTTTTAGGTCTATTCTTATTTTTTATTTTTAGAAACAATACAGAAAGCAGGACCTTGGTGGTTACGGCAATAATTAAAACAGGATGATGCTGCTCGTCAGCTTCATTGTGGTAGATCCGGCAGGTTGGTCAATTGGCCAGGTTTGTGAAAAACTGGTCAGACCTGGTCGTGTGAACCTGAAGACTTATGTCAAAGCATTTAGAAGTTATTGTCCCCAAAGGGAAATTCTTTTTCACAAAAATGTACGTTATGGGGAGAGATAATTTAAACCTGTTTGTAGACTCAGGAAAATTACTGAGTAACTAGCCTGTCCTCTTTATAAGAATGTAGAAGAACTACAAAAGGTACCCAACCTGTTTTTTCATGGGGTCCAAATACTTTCACAGCCACACCCAGACACAAGTAGCAGTAAATATGTTTTCCGTGAGCAGGAACTAGGGCTGCAACTAACGATTATTTTAATAATCGATTAATCGGTCGATGATTTTTTCGATTAATTGATGAATCAGATAAAAAAAAAACATTTGTAAATGCCGCATCTTTATTCAAAACTGAACATTACTTCAAATTCACAGTGCAGACTGAAGTGTCAAAACACCAGGTTATTGCTCCAACGTCCCAGAACTATTAAAAGTAATATTAAATGATAAATTAGAAATAAACTTAACTGGGATAACACAAAAAAACATACAGTGTATGATAAACATTTATACAGTATATAAGGGATGACCATGGTAAACCAGTCAACCGATAAGATTTTTAACCGGTAAATACTAAAAATTAAATCATGTTAATTTCTCTCAGATGACAGGAGATGGTTAATATTTTTTATTGATATTGATACCATTTTCGAGACTCCTTAACGATCCAGGGGCCGTATTCACAAAACATTTTAAGGCTAAGAGTAGGTCCTAACGTGCTGATTTAGGAGTAACTCTCAAAAATAAGGGGCGTTTCACTCCTAATTTTAGGACTCCTAACTTTTTAAAATAAGTGTAATTCACAAAGCATTTTAGCGCTAAAACTAGCTCCTAAATCTATGAAAAGCTAGGAGTCCTCGAGAGGACTCCTAAGTCACTAAGAGTAAATCACAGACAACCATTTGATGGTGTTTTGGAGAGATTTAATGCTAGTGAGCTTTATAAAAGGTACCTTTAATAGCTGTAAGGGTTTAATGATCTTAGTAAAGCTATATTTAGAAAGTATAGACACATTTATATATATATTATATTTATATAAAAAATTATTTATGAAGTTCCTTTTCCTGCAGTTGCTTTGGGTTTACGATACACTGAAAGTTACTGTTGGTGTCACGTTTGGGTTTAATTTCCTACTAGAGTAGGCCTATGTGTGGCGCTTCGCACCATCTCCTCCGTTCCACAGGTCCGCTGTCTGTATAGTTGCGCGTCTCGCCTTTTTCCTTCCGAATGCACTTTACGATTTCGCCGGCTGTTGTTTCTAAATAGTGAATTTCCTGGTTTGTCGCTGTCTGACTATTGCTGCATAGTCGCCGTTGAGAGAAATACAGTGAGAGTGCATGGCGTGCAGCTGTTCAATGAGAATATTTTTTCCGATTCAAATCATTGTAAAATGTAAAATGAATAGACCTATGTGGCGCTATTTTAGGCTAATTGTGAACGAATGTGTGGGAAACCCTGCAGTATCTTGGTTTCATGTTAAATCAGTGTCACTTGTCATTAATTGTATGTAAAAACTCTTTACTTTAATACAGCGACACGATATGGATATCTCCCACAGTGTTTCTATCATAAATTCACTCTTAGCTCTCATTCCCTCTCAGCCAATCACTGTGGGCATTGAAGGTATGAACATGACGTCATCCATAGCAACAGGGTCAACCACACCCTCTAGTCTTAGCTTAGGAGTCCCTCCCATTCCTTAGTAAAAGTTTGTCTTATCAGCTTTGTGAATAGGTTTTAAGAAATTACTCCTAACTAAGAACTTTTAGTGCTCCCTAGGAGTACTCTTAGTGCTAAGATAAAATGTTTTGTGAATACGGCCCCTGGTCTTTATTGATATCACTATTGATACTTTTCTAGTATTTTGTTGAAATAGAACTTGTATTATTGCTTTAATTGCTGATATGATCATAGCTCAAGATAGGACATTAAACAGGTCATAATTCCATCTTTACTATCTATTTTATAATGCTGGGAAAACAAGTTTCCGCCAAAATCTAAAAAAAAAAATGTTTGTGTTGCATTTGAACACATCAATCATATTACTGAGCCGGCCTGAACACATCACATTTGACATGTTTGCTACTTTTTTTAAAGCTAACTAGCTCTATATCCTTCCGATTTTAACATGGATTTAAAAACTGGATTACTATTTTTATCTGACGGGACTTTACACCGTTCGGTTGTGTGATTACTGCCGCTGCTTTGAATGACTGTTGATGCGCCGATGCCGACTCTCCGAGCCCGTCTGCAGCAGCAGCAGCTGACAGTTTTTTTGGACTAGACGGATACTGAGTTGAAGGAGTTTTTTTTAACCCAAAGACAAATTCTTCACAAACAAATGAAAAAAGGTGGTTGTCTACATGAATAACCAAACCAACTTACCCTCAAAACTATAAAGTTGGCCTATGTTTGGTTGCAACATTTAGGCTTCGTTAATTCTGCTCTCATCACTGCAAAAGCACTGAAATCATTACAAAAAAAGTATTTAATCTTTGAACTCAAATATGTTACTTCAATTATTTCCAACTTCTTTGTGCCTTGTGTCTTTCTTTGCATTAAGAACTTTTTTAGGTCTATTTTTTTTAAACAATACAGAAAGCAGGACCTCAGTGGTTAAGGCAAAAATTAAAACAGGATGATGCTGCTCGTCAGCTTCATTGTGGTAGGACCCGGCAGGTTGGTCAATTAGCCAGGTTTCTGAAAAACTGGTCAGACCTGGCTGGCCGTGTCATCCTGAAGACTTATGTCAAAGCCTTGAGAAGTTATTGTCCCCAAAGGGAAATTCTTTTTCACAAAAATGTATGAGGGAGAGATAATTTAAACCTGTTTGTAGACCCAGGAAAATTACAGAGTAACTAGCCTGTCCTCTTTATAAGAATGTAGAATAACTACAAAAGGTACCCAACCTGTTTTTTCATGGGGTCCAAATACTTTTCACAGCCACACCCAGACACAAGTAGCAGGTAAATATGTTTTCCATGAGCAGGAACGGCTCAGGAAATATAATCCAGACAAAACTGTTTGATATCAAAACCCAATCTTGTCACCATTTGGCACACAAAGGGTTTATAGGATGGATTATGTTTGAAACAGTTACACTCCATTGTGTGCTCAATCTGAAACATTTAAGCATTTCTGCTTTTCTACTGCTTTTTAAATGGCCGTAAGCGGAGCTGCGGCTCTGTGTAAACACCCAACTTTGAATAGATATTGACATAAATATCTCAAAATCTCAAAATAAATTTAGCTTAGTTAGGTTCTTGGCTTCAAAAGACCAAGTGGCTGGGCCCTAGAAAGCCTTCCCACTTTCTACCCCTTATGGGCGGCCCTGGGAGGGCCCCATGTTTGTGTTTGCTATTGGCCCCAAAATGACCAAATCAGCCCCTGAGTTACATACTGTATCTTCACTTAACATCTTCGGTGCAACAGTGTTACTTGTAACATAGTATAAAAAGCTAGGTAAATGAAATTCCCTCCTGCATGATGTATGACATCATAGACTATAATCCCTGATCTCTAATTTCCTGCCTGCTGTGTTATGTGGAGCATTTCTATCAGTTCTTCAGTCCTTGGCAGCTGCTATAGGGAACACTGTAGGCCTACTGCCTGGTGAGCCCTCTAAGCACACTGTGATCGGGACACATTAGACTGTTGAGCAGCTCTCTGGCTTATTAGGCCTACTATGTTAAATATGTTTGAATATGGATGGAATCACTCAGTAGGCCTATCGCTATTGGATTCTTTGTCGACTCATCAGCTAGGCTATACCGTCTGCATGATTCTGATCACCAACACGGATAGGTCCCTCCCTGCTGGCGGGAGAATGAATATGCACAACAGATTTCCTCTATTAAAATATGCTCGTGACAGTCAAAACAGAAGAGGACTGAGGCAATCAGCCTTCATTCTTGGCGGAGGCTTAAAGGCTGCTTCTGTCAGTGCTGCAGGCGCGGTAGAGGAGGAGGCGGTGTGTGTGTGTGTGTGTGTGTGTGTGTGTGTGTGTGTGTGTGTGTGTGTGTGTGTGTGTGTGTGGTGGGGGTGTGGATGTGTTGCGGCCACTCAGATGTGGATGGTGCAGCGAGGTTGCGCAGCAATCCACCAACGATGTAGCCTTACGTTAGAGAGGAGGAGAGACGTGAATCCGGGGACTCTGACCAATAAGGCGGATATTGCAGTTTTACCGTTTGCACATGTCCGATGTCGTCATTGGGAAACCACTATCGCACTGCCTCGCATCACGTTCCGGAAAGAAATGGATTTGCAGTACGGACTGGGCGTCCGGACTGATGCGGTAAGACATGGAGCTTTGATTTGCACTGACGCTACCGTGCTCTATGCAGCAGCCTATCCAGGGAGGAAGGTCAGGTTATGCATTTACACTCCACTTGATGCACCCCATCGGGTCCCTTCTCTGCTAATTTGACACCATTGCGACGGTCATTCGTATCGAACACGATATGGATTGCGCATCTCATTTTGGGATCTGTGAACATTCAAGCATTCGGAGCTTGGCAGGCGTTTAGTTTTGTTAGTGAGTTCATGTTGTGAGCACAGAGGGAAGCGGTGGGCTCTGTGTGTGTGTGTGTGTGTGTGTGTGTGTGTGTGTGTGTGTGTGTGTGTGTGTGTGTGTGTGTGTGTGTGTGTGTGTGTGTGTGTGTGTGTGTGTTCAGTGAAGTGTGATGTTGGACTAACGTGTCCCCATCACCATCCAGCACTGACATCATCCTCAGGATTCTGGCTCCAGGCAGCAGCAGCAGCAGAAGAGGCATTACGCAGTGTGTGCTAGCTCAGCGCGTCAATGCGACGTTTAGTTCGGGCTTGATGTGTTTCTGTGCGAGCCACGTTCAATTCATTTCAGATAAAGAGGCCTTCAGCGCTGTGCTGTTGCATCGTCAGAAAGGTTGCACGTTGTGTTGTAATTATATCGTGAGAAGACCGGCACAATAGCTTAGCCAGATGCTGCAGAGTTGTACAGAGGCCACATTACACTGTGCACATAGATCGCTCTTGAGATCAGTAGACCAATCTTACAGTTTACATTTTTGTGTAGAACAACTAACAAACATGCGTTCACTTAATTGCATATAAGAACTCCTTTATCCCATCTGCCCTTAGGCATAGCTTGGCCTAATGACAATTCTTTAATTATTTATTCCATTCTAACACATGGTCATATGGTGTCAACGAATACTGACAAATAGCGATCACATAAGGATTTTTTTTGTTTAATAATGACGTGTTTTAGCTTTAGTAGGCTAAAGCATTAAACCCTTAAATCCAAGCAGAGCCCCTTGTTTGGTAGGTTTTCCCCAGGTGGTTCTAAAGTCATCAATTGATTTTCAGTCAATGACTTAACAATTTATCAACTAGTTCCAGCATCTTTGTTTTATTCATTCAGTAGGCTACAGTGGGACCAATAGAGCAGGGCTTTCCCAGCCTGCAGTACCCAGGAGGCTAGATATGGCTATGCTTTTCTGAAGACAGAGGAAACTGCAGCATAGACCAAACCCAACACACAGTAGCACAGTAGCTAGGCCACCCTACTGTTTTACCAGCAAACAATCATCTTTATCAGTGTCATAAATATAATAATAAATAATAAAACATTATCTTTTGTTTTCAAATATTTATTCAACATGACTAACGATGAAGACCCACTGAATGAAGGTGTGTCCATGTGAAAGCATTGCAGCGTAGCAGTCCATCAATGATCATGGAAAAAAAATTAAGGGCATTTAAAAAAAACTTTAAAAAAATAAACCTTTTAACTTTGGTCAAATGAGGGCAAAATGAACCACAGACTTCCATAACGTCTTGCTTTGTGGTGTGACAGAATGTTTGCTCATAACCGGGTCACTAAACCAATACTGTATTATTATTATTATTTATGTCCCCAATACTGCAATATAATATAAAGAATATGTAATTGTTTTTATATTTTTTCACCCAACTAGTTTTGCAGCAAGCGTTCCACTTTCACATCAGACCAACCCTTCTGCAACATTTTTCTAATTGTCCGTTGCGCTCATGGGTCACGGGGAACATTCTGGATGGCCGTGCTTGTGTCAGCTCATTAGCATCTTTACCCTGCGCATGCACAGCTCTCCCAACTGGGCTAGAGCCCAGGAAGAGTTCCCTGCTTGAGTACTGAACGGTGCACTCACACTGGTCAAGCCAACTACACCAGGGTGCAAACATACTTGGGCACGGTACAGATGGCCTGGAGTGAGTGCGCCCTAAGTGAGTCGGATCATTTGGCTCAGCTCACCATGAAGAGCCAGCTCTTTTGGTTCCCAAATGGCTATTTTGACTAGGTATGGGCATGATTAATAGATGATTGATCATTGATCGTTAAGAATTTTGACGGTCACGTGAAATTTTTATCTATCTAATAGCCGTTGTATTGCACAGTTTGAGTCCCGATGCAATGCAATGCAATGCAATGCAATGCATTTCACTATGTGGCAGCACCATAGACTGTATAGGCAGCAATTATACATCCTACCAGCAGGGGGAGATACTGAACTAGTTGTAGGAGACAACAGAACATGCTCAGGCAGCAGCCTGCGAGCTGCCGTAGATGTAGGCCCCAAGGAGCAGTGCCTTCTTCCGCAATCCAGCAGTGCTCAGTGGCCAAGCCTGGTATTGACATTTTTTCGCGGGCTGTTGATGGATTCCCAAAACACAAGTCTGTCAAAAGCAGATATCCAAGTTCACTCAATACAAGCGGGGAACAGGGATTTGTCTCCGCAAACATTTACTGGATTTCAATCAAAGGCTCACAATTATCTTTAGACCATGTAGGGGAGAGTGGCCTGAATTGTGCCACTTTTTCCTCAAAGTGATTTTAAAGTGAGGCCTTGACAGTAAAGTCTCCAACTCAAATATGTACATATATTTCAGGGTGTTGTGCATCCCCGGCAACAATAACTTTGGATCTGAAATAAACTGTTTAAGAAATATAGCTTTCGGAAAAAAATTTGTCTTGTGGCACAACTTGCCCCCTGTGTGGTGTACGTTGTGCCACAAGAGAGAATACCATGGGGTAAATTGTGCCATTGATATATATCTCATAAACTGTAATGCAAGACAAATCCATGAGCCAATTACTTATTTAAGGTTTATTTAAAGTAAATAAAGTAAATATTTTACAAAGATTGAAGTCAATCTTCTTAAACAAGGCCTAGCAGATCTAGGTGGTTTTACCTGCAAAGCTCACAATGACAAAGTCACCATCGTCATCTTTCTGGCCATCTGAACTCTCATCAGTGGTGTGGTTAAGTGGAATGGAGATGTCACTCTCTTCTGATCATGATGATGATGGTCACATTTCCAGTTTCTTCTGTGGTTTTCTAGAAACAAGGGGTGGCACAACTTCCCCACTGGCACAACTTAGGCCACTCTCCCCTACTAATAAAATGAAAGTTTACTTTTTTCAAAACGCCACCTCAAGCATTTTATTAGCCAATCTTTTTAGACATTTCTAGCAGTTAGGGGGTGGGCAGCTGAAAGGAGTCGCAGTGAAAGTAGCTCAGTGCACGGCTCCGCCTCGCTCCGTATTATAACATTGCTATAACATTTCTGTTAACTTCTCGTGTTAATGACGTTGATGGTTGATTTAAGTACTTTGCTCACTACCGATCAAACAGCGCTAGCCCACTTGTTGGTTTAGCCTACATTAGCTAATCATCGTTGCCCAGATGGTAGGAGGAATCTTCGTTTAGAACTTGTTAGCCACTTTATTAGGCTACTTTACAACAACAGGAGTGTAATTTAAAGATCTCATATAGAGAATCATTGGGGGTTGGTAACTTATACTGCCATGGCCGATAAACAATGCAACGCTACAATGCTAGAACTAGAATATTTCGACATCCGGCAACGTCATGGAACGCACCCTGCGCATGCTCTATCAGGATCCATTGATGCGTAAGACATTCTATCCACGATGTTGCGCTGCGCCAATGAACAATTTCATAGGAATGCATGGGCAACGGTTTTCAATCCGCTGTCCTTTTCCTTATAGGTCCATGCGTAGATGTCAAAACATAAACATGATGAGGTCAAGGCAAAGTTTGGCATCGGACAGCTTTTTAACCAAAAATAACTAAGTTCATTCAACATTGTGAAGCCGTGTATATGTACAACACCACGACAACCCAAATTATGTATGTCATTGTACAATGAAGCCTACATCCGACCCTGTTTAACGTGTCACGTTAGCGCCGCTATAATTAACAGCTAACTATGCCTTCCTACTTCGCCTTCATCAGGGAACTTATTTGCAGATTTAGTTTTTAGATTAAGTAATGTTAGGGAAGGGCTCGAGACTAACCTTTTTTGCTAGGAGCACTGGCGCCCCTAACTCAGAATTTTTAGGGGCGCAAGCAGAAAATTCAGGGGCACACATTGAATAGACCTGCAACGCATCTGTTCAAATGTTTCCCATTTTTAACAATATTATGCCTACTGATATTGTATTGTGGACCACACTGACAACAGATCATACAATTCATTGTGTTTTTGATTTTGTATCACCATGTGAAATCCTTCAGACATTCCTTTAGGAAAAGGAATTTGTTTTTGCCCATTTTCACCACAACCACTTCTACATCTGAGCCCTCTGATTTTTCCTCTATCTCTGCTGATTCCTGTAAAGAAAATAGTTATTGGCCCAAAAAGTAACTAGTAGAAGCTAGATGACATTATCAACTAATCTGCATTATATGCAATTCTGAAAAAGGCACAATTAATAGAAAATGCTGACGAGGTAGTTTACAAATTAACTAGGCCTATTTACATACAGTATTTACAAACTCACTTAACACACTTTTTTGTCACCATATAACTACAAGGTTAGCTTTTTAATAGATATGCAGTGGCCTATTGAATGTCGACCTATAAAACAATTTTCGTGTTCACAAACGTCAACTGGCACACGGTGCTGTCTGTCTGCTGGCTGCTGCAGGTGGCCGGGGGCTGCTATCAGACTGCCCATGTGACTGAGGGCTGTCAGCAGTGAGGAGGAGTACACAGCAGCTGTTGCTACTCTGCTCTTGTGCGTGCGGTTAAAAAAAAAGTTGCTAAATGTGTCTCTGGTCTTTATTATTAGCCTCAGCGTTATGGCGGAAAAAGTCGGCAAATATAGCGGAAAGATTCGCCAGTTGGCAACATTTCAACGAGGTGACGACAGCGGGACACTAAGACCCTGTTTCCACCTGGGATTTACATCTGATTTTGGTACTCTCAGTCTGTGTTCACACTTGTATTTTCAAATGTGACTTCTTTGTCTACTTGTGATCTGATTCCATTTACCCGCGCTGTATTTAAATCAACACGTACATAATTTCCGTTTGCATTGCTGTTTTTAACCGGTGGGGTTCAAACAAGTAAACATACAGGGCTGTACAGTGCCACAGTTTTAATCGCATTTGCTATTAAAATGCATTAAATGCGAAGATAATTACCAATTCTAGGTTGACGAGATAGGCTACTGTCTCATTTAGACAAGGAGGAGCGAGGCACAACACTGCTTAGAGGGCTCTACATTAACACTCGCCAAATGCGGGTAAATATCATAGATAGTATATAAAAGTAAAAACTCTTGGGCGAGTAAGTTATTACGCCACTTTGGCTGGTGAAAGATGTGTGTTTGCCGGGCGGCTTTTCTAACGTCTGCTACACTCTGGTCACCACCACCAGTACACGGCTTTATATGCAGTTAAGTTACTGCACATGCGAACAGAATATTTCCTGTGCGCCATCACATTAAAAGCCTGTTACTAGCCAAACGCAAGTTGACTTTTATTTTAAGCAGATAAGAACAGGAAGTCGTTGCCTTGCAGCTCTCCAGTCAATAGCAGCGATTTCGGTGTTTTCAGATTTACGCAGTGAAATGAAAACAGAGGACAGAATGCTTGTCATTTGCAATACTGGCGGATGCAACTAACGTTCATGAGCCTTCTATAAAAGCTGCATGAACGCCATTGATGCATTTTCAACGTATTTCCACTCAGGCAGGGGGCGGCAGTTGAGTAGACACTTTGCTGTTTCCACTATCAAATGAATGCGGACACATCGGACACAAGCGACGTAAACCACCTCAGAATGTGTTTTTTGTGATCCGATCTCAATGCGTCTTGAGAGTGTTTTCACCTGTAGTTAGAGCTGTATTCACGTGATCCGATCACAAAAACCAGATGTTAAAGACAAATGGAAACGGGGTCAAAGATGAGAGTTGGTCACGTGATCCGCGCCGTTGATCGTTTCACTGATCAGTCACGGACTGTCTCTCTCTCTCTCTCTCTCTCTCTCTCTCTCTCTCTCTCTCTCTCTCTCTCTCTCTCTCTCTCTAAGCACTAATAATAATGATAAAAATGTCGGCGAATTTTCCGGTCGCGCGCCCCCTAGTTTTAAAAAGTACTCGCACTGTCTCCAAAAATGGTCGCAAAATGCGAGCATTTGCTCGCAGTCTGGAGCCCTGCGTTAGGTCTTTTACCACTCAGAGAAATGTGCCGTGCCATTATACAGTGTATGGCAGCATCTTAGGAGGTGCAAATGTGTTTAAAAGTGTCGTAGCATTGGCTCATTGTTGGCTCATAGCCTTGGGCTTTAACCAGCGCTGCATTTTATTGTTATTTTATTTTTTAAATTTTAACCTAAAATGCCTGGTCTTAATGGATTGTTTTTTGACCATAAGTTCTTGTAATAAAGATTTCATTGATTGAAAGCCTCTTATATACAGTACAGTCTGTGGTAAAAAACATTGTATTTTGGATTTTCTGTGGGCAATTTTTAATATGAAAAAAGATAACGATTAAATCGATAATTGATCATTAATTTTCCCTATCATCGATTAAGGAAATTTCAGAATCAGCACTCTTTCTCTCTCTCTCTCTCTCTCTTTTTAACCTAATAGTATGATCCTAGTCTGTCATGGAGATGATTGGTCGAACAGCACGCACATCATTAACACAACATCCAGTCACAATCTGTGGCAGTGCATAGAAGATAAGCCTTTCATTTTGCCCGGTATGAATCTACTAAAGAGAAGAAAAAAACAGCGCTCAGGACAGAAGCTGGCTCTCCCATCTCCCAGATCAGTGATTAATTAGAGGGGCTAATGGACTGCATTTATAGCGCTTAAAAGCCATAGACTTTCTCATTCATCTATTCATACATTTTCGCCCCCTGAACCACAGCCACCGAACTCCAATACTGAACCCCGAATTCAGGGCAGCTGCTAAGCTTTTGGGTGCCCTAAGCTTAAATTGTCAGTGAGCCCCCCCCCCCCCCCCCCCAAAAAAAAAATTAAAAAAAATACACCAAGATGCTCACGCTCGTAGGGCGCAAGCGGAATTTTTTTGGCCTTGCAAGACTGCTTTTTGGCACATTTGCTGTAGTGATGAGTTTTTGCGAACAGCATTTACTAACAGAAAGAACAGCTTAACTTGTGAAAAAAGTTGCCTAGTATCCTAACTGCCTTTGGAAAGGAATTGAGTGATAGGATCATAGACGGATTATGAGATAATGGGCCACTGGGCACACACACTTAAAGGGCCCCCCACTTGTCCCTATCCAGTCAGGTACACTGAATTTTCTACACAGATGCATACAATTAATGGCAAAAACATATTAAGGAAGTCAGTGTTTCCCACAGGATTTTGGGATATTGATGGCGGGACCCTGTACCTTGTTGGGGGGTCCAGGGGTATGCCCCCCCCCCAGATTTAAAAAAAAATGCATCTGGTGCACTTTGTGAGGATATTTTAGAGACTATATCAAATTCGAGATGCAGAAGGAACATTATTTTTCTGATTTTTCTTAAACAGGTAGCACTCTTTACTCTGCAACTGTAAAAACAGTACAGTAGATTGGTCTGCAGACCCATGTTCTATGATGGAGGGACCCATTTCAACAGATAAAGGGTGGATAGCTACTTTTTATGAACAATTTATAATTCACACATAGAAAGCTTATTTGTGTATGTGTGAGGGGGCCTTCAAGGCCCCTCATGGAGCCCCTTAGACAGAGCTACTAGTGCTGTTGTTTTTAACTTGCTTTTGTATATCTCCCCTACTAGTTGAGGGGCCCATGATGATTTCTATCTTGTTAAATTGTGATGAGTATACTTATATTTAGGCTATTCCTTTTTGGACCCTATTATTGACATCAGTGACTGAGCTCTTTGACTATGCAACATGAAAAGTTACTATCAGTATCTCTGGTATCCAAGGGCCCCCCTGAGCCCTTGGATAGGTTACACAATTAAGATAAAACAACGATGGGCCTGTTCATAACTAATTTATATATTTTTTGTAATGTAATGATTATCATGAACTTTAAAAAAAAAAATCTATTTTGGGGGCCCCCGGGTCATCTCTTTTTCCTTTTTAATAAAAAATAAATAGGGCACCAGGAACTTGTTGCCCTACACGCTCTGCGTACCCTGCGTATAGGGAGCGGCGGCCCTGCCCGAATTGTTCCCAATGGTTGGCCAGCACCCTGCATTGCTAGCCTGTTACCATTGGTGTGTGTGTGCGTTTGTATGAGCAGCAACAATTGTAAAGCAAATTCAGACTGTGGTTCTGGAGTCAAAGCTCTCCAAGGTTATTCCTGAAGGGAATCTGGATAATGTCTAATAATATATAACAATGGTCCAAAAATAGCAGACAGTCATAATCCAAAGCTGCAAAAATAGATAAAACCAAGCTCTCCAGGGGATGGAACTAATTCTCAGTACATAATCACTTGTCTCACGTGTGTATTTGCATTTGATCAAATTTTCTACGACAGGGAACATAGAGTAACCTTGATATTTATATCTCTCAAGAACTTTTGATTTGCATCTCATATGGTTTCTGATCATTTATACTGTCTGTGCAGATGTGTCTGACTCTTTCATATCCCAGCCATTCTCAATCCTTCCTCTAGTCATTTTAGGAACTATTTTGGGATTGTTAGGATTATAAATCTCTTTTATTTATTTTGTTTATTTCTGTCTGCTGGGGGTTTGTTTCTGGGTCTTATTTGATTTATTCATCTCAACAGTAATGGAAAAAGAGAGCAATACATGTATTCTCTATTTTTCTTAGGCTTTAATCATATTGGGCCGGTTTCACAGACATGGATTAAGCCTAGTTCTGGACTAAATTGTACTTTCAATGGACAATCTCCATTCAAAATTCCATTTAGTCCAGGACTAGGCTTAATCCATGTCTGTGAAACCGGCCCATTATCATATTGTTTGTTTTAGGCTACTTAGTACATTATTTAACGTTAAAGTCAACCAACATTGCAGATATCCCTGTTGATACACATTTTGCTTTCTCAGAAGCAGGCAAGGGCTTAACATGTGCCTATAGATTTAACGGGATACTCCAGAGTGCTTTATAAAGGGATTGTAGTTGAACTAGAACTAGCGCCTGGCGGTTATTTATTTTAAAGAAGGTAAAGCTCAGTTCATCTCTGAGTCAGAGTAGACATTTGTGCTACTTCCGAAGAAAATCCTTTAAGGCAATCTTGAGTTATTGGGGTCACAGTGACCTTGACATTTGACCTCCAAAATTGATCAAATTAATCTTCAACTCCAAGTGTGAGTTTGTGCCAAATTTGTCAAAAATCTCTGTATTCTTAAGACAAGAAGACCAGTCACCTTGACCTAAAAAATTTAATTAGTTTATCCTCTGATTACGGATACACCGATGCAATTTTCTTGGCCGATCCCGATTGCAGATGTTGTAAAACATACTGGAAACTTTTCTTTCTTTTATTTACAACCAAACTATAGAAAAAATATAAAACTTATTCCCCCACTACAGACTTTAACTGTGAACTCACAGCTTCAAATACGTCTGTGGGCACTCAGGTGAGAAGCTAGTGGAATATGGGGTCCTCTGGGAGCGGAGGGGGTAGGGGGAAGCTGATGTGCATAGAAAGCTTCCTTGACTAGAAAGCAGGAAATAGATGTACAGTATTGTATAGGCCTACACATTAGGGGTGTTGGAAAACAGCGTTTCATGTAAATATCCCGATAGCTATCTTCACGATGATGTACTGATTAATTTTTTTTATATATAGATATATGGATTGTGTTGCCGCCAGTAAGACATGGGCTTTCATTCCATAATTTACACACAATTTACTAAGTGTATTTTCTATATATTTCTTTTTTATATCTTAAGGATCTTTTTGATGATACGGAGACAGGTAATTCCAGGTAGTTAGGATTGTACAAAAATAGTGTTTTGTTGGATTTCGCAGGGACCATGTATTACATTTTTAACACTGTTTACAAATTTAATTTCTTAATGTTTATCTTAGCTTTCCTGTACGTACATGCAGGTTTGAGTTTTTCACTGATTGAGGCAGATGTTAATTTCGCTGTTTAAACTGTACAAGACGTAGTAATAGGATGATGTACTAATAAATAAAGTTGAATCTATAACTGTGAAATACAAACACAGGTCCAACTGTTCTGTGTCTGATTGCATAGAAATAAACAGTACTATTCTTTTTTAAATCAAATATATCGCCTCGCTTGTAGATCGCATTATATCATATATCTGTATCGGGATATCATATTGTAAGGTTCTTTCCAATACACAGCCCTACTACACATATGACCAAGTGGTGTAGCTGTAGCTAACTGTTAAAGATGTTGGCTGTTCTATACATGCGTGACTCATAAGGACATCATTTATTTACAAGCAATTGTAAATTATTTTGAACTGAACTCAAAGTTAAAATACCGTTGGAGCAACAGAAGGACTGGTGAAGTAGATAACACAGACCATCTAAGAAATGCTCCTGAAGCTTCTGGGAGTTAGTGAATACAGTGGTGGATTTATTCAACTACATCAGAAGCATTCTAGAGACTTTTGAGGCAATGGATGTGGGAAACAGAGCAGAAAAAAAGCACTTATATAGCTGAAGAGTCAGCTGGCCCAGTCATTAGCGCGAAGGAAACACATGGGCACAATATCCTTATTGACCTGACTGGGGTACAGGATTTCTATGCTAAGAAGGAGTGTCCTTAAATACATTGTGATTGCCACATAAATAATAAATAGAAGGAATCGTGAGAATATATCAAGAAATTATAGTCCACACCAGCCAAGAATCTCACGTGTGTTTAATATGTCCAGGTAACTGATTTTTTTGATCCCAACCACCCCTGCCTTCAGTGTGCTGTCGTTTGTTCACAAAAATATGTAGACAGTTTCTGGAAAGATATATTTCTGTACATCTTTAACTAATTATTCTAATTAGTGTGATTGTTGGAAGCTGGAAGAATACATTGATATTCTGGCAATTTAAAAACACCCAAATAAATATTCATTTTTGCAAACATTTTATTTAGTTGATACAATATATTTCACGTTCAAGTTTCACTGGTCTGACGTGTGGTGGTCATATGCAGAGATCACCCATACTGACAGCTTAGACCATCGTATTTTTATAATCGCAACTTTAGCCCACACTAAACTAATTTAACCACACATAATTAAAGTAAAATTACGCTCTACAAGCCCAATTTAAGGACCTAAATAAGTCTATTTAATATCCTCTCAGGCTTGAACGGTCCAATTCTTTGACCCTCAACTAACAGCTTCTTTATTTTCCCTGCTATGGTTCACAGAGCACTAACAAAGCAAAGCCCACAGACTGAATTCTAATGGAGCCTGCATCCCATTCATCCCTTTTTGCTTAGTATCAATGCCATTCCTTTGCACTTTGTACAGTTTCTCAGCTGACTCTCCTGTATAAGCAGGAGAGTGTGAGTATGTCAAATAACTTAAAGCCACTACGAGTAACATGGCACGTTGGCGTCCCCTTTGGACAAAAGCGGTAGTATTTTTACGACGCCAGCTGTCGTGAAGCTGTTTTCTAGCTCGTGCCGGGCGTGCGAGATTCAAATGATCAGGAAGCAATATAGTGCATGTCCGTGTGTTGAAAGTGTGAGGGCACCGGACTAGGGCTGCAACAACGAATCGATAAAATCGATTAAAATCGATTACTAAAAGCGTAGGCAACGAATTTGGTCATCGATTCGTTGAGTCGCGCGATTAATAAATCACTTGTAGGCGCGGCACTGTTTACATTCAGCGGCCAACAGGTTCATGCAAGCCCACAGCGAGCCTTCCGCACGTGAAGCGGTGCAGGAAAGCTATAGTGTGAGCGGCCACAGCTTGTATTTTGGTCATATCTAACACTGGACTGTAGGCCTATATAAAAGTGTTGTACCTTTGCTGTCTTTGGGTTAAAAAAAACTCCATCAACTCATTATCCGTCTAGTCCAAAAACACTCTGTCAGCTGCTGCTGCTGCAGACGGTGTGCAGACGGGCTCGGAGAGTCGGCATCGGCGCATCAACAGTCATTCAAAGCAGCGGCAGTAATCACACAACCGAACGGTGTAGAAAGTCCCGCCGTCAGTTAAAAATAATAATCCAGTTTTTAAATCCATGTTAAAATCGGAAGGATATAGAGCTAGTTAGCTTAAAAAAAGTAGCAAGCATGTCAAGTGATGTGTTCAGGCCGGCTCAGTAATATGATTGATGTGTTCAAATGCAACACAAAAAAAAGAAATTTGAGATTTTGGCGAAAACTTGTTTTCCCAGCAATATAAAATAGATAGTAAAGATGGAATTATGACCTGTTTAATGTCCTATCTTGAGCTATGATCATATCAGCAATTAAAGCAATAATACAAGTTCTATTTCAACAAAATAATAGAAAAGTATCAATTGTGATATCAATAAAGACTTGGATCGTTAAGGAGTCTCGAAAATGGTATCAATATCAATAAAAATTAACGATCCCCTGTCATCTGAGAGAAATTAAGATGATTTAATTTTTTTTAACCGTAAGTATTTACCGGTTAAAAATCTTATCGGTTGACTGGTTTACCATGGACATCCCTTATATACTATATGTATATCATACATTGTATGTTTTTTTTTGTGTTATCCCAGTTAGGTTTGGGCGACTGTGGCTCAGGTGGTTAAGCGGGTTGGCCAACGATCCAAGGGTTGGCGGTTCAATCCCCGCCCGGCCACTGGTGTCATGGTTGTTGTGTCCTTGGGCAAGACACTTCACCCACCTTGCCTTGTGTGAATGTATATGATTGCTGTATGTTTGAGGTGGTGGTCGGAGGGGCCGTTGGTGCTGAATGGCAGCCACGCTTCCGTCAGTCTGCCCCAGGGCAGCTGTGGCTACTCTCGTAGTTTACCACCACCGGTATGACTGTGTGTGAACGAATTGAACCAGGAACCCTGTAAAGCGTCTTTGAGTGCCTAGGCAATAAAGCGCTATATAAAACCTATCAATTATTAGGTTTATTATTAATTTTTTATCATTTAATATTACTTTTAATAGTTCCGGGACGTTGGAGCAATAACCTGGTGTTTTGACACTTCAGTCTGCACTGTGAATTTGAAGTAATGTTCAGTTTTTGAATAAAGATGCGGCATTTACAAATGTTTCTTTTTTTAATCCGATTCATCGATTAATCGAAAAAATTATCGACCGATTAATCGTTAGTTGCAGCCCTACACCGGACTCATATCGGCTCCGTGAGAGTGGTTAGTGACACAGCATCAACTAATGCCAGTCAGTGCTACACACACCTGATTGCAATGAGTTGATACAGTGTCACCTCTCACGTGTCCTCATAGAAAGCGAATGAACGAGAGACGGCAGTTAGTAGCCTATGGATCACGATGAGGTAATGTGTTTATGTTGTTGTAAATAATGACTATTTCAGATGAATAATGGTCATCTGATGATGCTGGTGAGGCAAAGTAAACTTTGTATTAGTAGGCTACCGCTCATTCATTTAGGAGTCTAGTTCGCTCCCGTGAAATTGTGTATACGTCCGCCCGCCTATCTCTCCCTTTTAGCTTTTCTTCATTGCATTTTCTTTTTTTTCTTTGATGGTTCAGCCCCGTTATCAGTCATTATGACGACAAACAACTGTCTCAAACAAGGCTCCCGCTCCCCTTCCCTCACCTGGAGGGATAGGCTTCTCAAATCGCGTTGTTGCGCCACACTGAAATCTGCGACCAATACAGGTCCTTCTCATATAAATAGCATATTGTGATAAAGTTAAATATTTTCTGTAATGTACTGATAAACATTAGACTTTCATATATTTTAGATTCATTACACACAACTGAAGTAGTTCAAGCCTTTTATTGTTTTAATATTGATGATTTTGGCAAAAAAGTAAAGAAAAACCAAAAATCCCTATCTCAAAAAATTAGCATATTTCATCCGACCAATAAAAGAAAAGTGTTTTTAATACAAAAAAGTCAACCTTCAAATAATTATGTTCAGTTATGCATTCAATACTTGGTCGGGAATCCTTTCGCAGAAATGACTGCTTCAATGCGGCGTGGCATGGAGGCAATCAGCCTGTGGCACTGCTGAGGTGTTATGGAGGCCCAGGATGCTTCGATAGCGGCCTTAAGCTCATCCACAGTGTTGGGTCTGGTGTCTCTCAACTTCCTCTTCACAATATCCCACAGATTCTCTATGGGGTTCAGGTCAGGAGAGTTGGCAGGCCAATTGAGCACAGTAATACCATGGTCAGTAAACCATTTACCAGTGGTTTTGGCACTGTGAGCAGGTGCCAGGTCTTGTTGAAAAATTAAATCTTCATCTCCATAAAGCTTTTCAGCAGATGGAAGCATGAAGTGCTCCAAAATCTCCTGATAGCTAGCTGCATTGACCCTGCCTTTGATAAAACACAGTGGACCAACACCAGCAGCTGACATGGCACCCCAGACCATCACTGACTGTGGGTACTTGACACTGGACTTCAGGCATTTTGGCATTTCCTTCTCCCCAGTCTTCCTCCAGACTCTGGCACCTTGATTTCCGAATGACATGCAAAATTTGCTTTCATCCGAAAAAAGTACTTTGGACCACTGAGCAACAGTCCAATGCTGCTTCTCTGTAGCCCAGGTCAGGCGCTTCTGCCGCTGTTTCTGGTTCAAAAGTGGCTTGACCTGGGGAATGCGGCACCTGTAGCCCATTTCCTGCACACGCCTGTGCACGGTGGCTCTGGATGTTTCTACTCCAGATTCAGTCCACTGCTTCCGCAGGTCCCCCAAGGTCTGGAATCGGCCCTTCTCCACAATCCTCCTCAGGGTCCGGTCACCTCTTCTGGTTGTGCAGCGTTTTCTGCCACACTTTTTCCTTCCCACAGACTTCCCACTGAGGTGCCTTGATACAGCACTCTGGGAACAGCCTATTCGCTCAGAAATTTATTTCTGTGTCTTACCCTCTTGCTTGAGGGTGTCAATGATGGCCTTCTGGACAGCAGTCAGGTCGGCAGTCTTACCCATTATTGCGGTTTTGAGTAATGAACCAGGCTGGGAGTTTTTAAAAGCCTCAGGAATATTTTGCAGGTGTTTAGAGTTAATTAGTTGATTCAGATGATTAGGTTAAGAGCTCCTTTAGAGTACCTTTTCATGATATGCTATTTTTTTTAGATAGGAATTTGGGGTTTTCATGAGCTGTATGCCAAAATCATCAGTATTAAAACAACAAAAGACCTGAAATATTTCAGTTGGTGTGCAATGAATCTAAAATATATGAAAGTTCAATTATTATCATTACATTATGGAAAATAATCAACTTTATCACACTATGCTAATTATATGAGAAGGACCTGTATATGTGACCATAGAGCATGCACGCGTGAACCGCAGTAATAAAAACTATATAAAAACGTCTTTCTTTGCACTGATGGTCTCGTTTGCTGTTAAAGGTAATTTATGATTATGTGAGGAAACATGAGGCTGTTTAAAAGATATTTAAATGTTACTCATAGCAACATAGTAGAAGATATGGTCTTTCTTTCCACTTTTCTGACCTTGCTGGTGAAGTTATTTTGCATATACATCATCTTGAAGGACCTTACTTCAAGCATAACATCATATTGTTATTGCAAGTGTTCAATACTTTTGGGCCTGGCCACCACAGCCTTGCCAATGAGCTACCCTGCTGGAGGAGGTGGCCCTGGTTTCCCTACCAGGAGCTACTGCTCCTAACACCATATGTCCCAGGTTCACAAGGAGAATGCATTGGTGTGGTTTGCTGCCGAATGTGAAGTAGTCAGGATGAGAGTCAACACCTCTATGTTGGAAAACTGTGGATTGTTCCCTCCATGTTGGGTATCTTGTGTCTTATTCAAGATCAAGGGTAAAATGGTTAGCGTAATGTGTCAGTAATGCGGGCATTGTAATGGACCATCATGGTGAAGGGGGAGCTGAGCCAGAAAGCTAGAGTAACCATTCGATCCATGTAAAAATCTTTAGTTGTGGTACAGGCCCACCCAGGATCACATGTGGCCCACCCAATCAGATTCAAGAAAAATCTGATTGGGTGTCGTTTAGTGACCATATTTTTTTAGGCTATATTTATCAACAGCTGCCCCTTGTTGCAGGTAGCTGCAGAGATTAAAATGATGACGTTTTTGTTGGTGAAAGTAGCGTTAAAGACACTTGTGGTCTTAATAGGCAAAAAAAAGTGCTTCGATATTTCAAACAGACCCATGTCTGATCGCATGCAGTGAAGTGGAGAGAGAGAGAGAGAAAGAGGGAGGGAGAGAGAACATTAATTTAAAGTTTTGCTTTTCAACTTTGAGATCATCACAGATTTTATTAAAATGTTTAGGCTGATTAACTACTTCTGACTGACCCCCTGTCTAGACCCCAGAGCGTTTTTACTCTCGCATCTTACCAACGGAAACACTCCCATAACACCTGCACCAGTTCTGTGCGGCTCACGCATCAGCTGATCAGGGGTGTAAACAATATGCTTGTCCCTCAGTTGCCGGCGCGATGCGATATTGGACATGGCAAATTAGCGTGTTCCCCAAATCGCCACAACCCATGTTGTAGGGGAGTTAGGAAATGTGAGACTTATTTTCATAGTATTACATTTTCTTCTTTTATGTTTGGAGTTATTT
This sequence comes from Ammodytes marinus, assembly GCF_949987685.1. Classification (NCBI taxonomy): domain Eukaryota; kingdom Metazoa; phylum Chordata; class Actinopteri; order Uranoscopiformes; family Ammodytidae; genus Ammodytes; species Ammodytes marinus. The sequence goes on along the minus strand of NC_137222.1, from coordinate 25,134,968 downwards.
ATCTGACAGGGTGGTAGCCTATATTCTGATATGAGGCAAATTAATATTCACTATCGATCTGCAAGTTATCAATCCTTATCATTTATATAGGATATATAAAAAATTAAAAACATCTGGCCCATCCAGATATTCCAAAGCCCACCCATTAATGACGTTCTATACGCCACTGGCTCTGAGTAGAGCTTCTTGAGTTGAAAGGAGCTAGTTGAGGTGGTTCAGGCTTAGGTTACCTCCTGGATGCCTTTCTTTGGAGGTTTTCCAGACATGTCCAACTGATGACATCTAACTGCAGGTGTTCCATCATTTTGATTCAACTTAAATGCATGAGACCATACACATTAATAGTAAATCCAAGGTAATCTTAATCAAAACAAATCAGTAAATAAAGCCATTAGCTCACTAACAACTTAGCCACTCGCTTGGTCAATGATGTAATAGGTCAACCTGAACAAAATGAAAGCGGTGGAAGGGGGGCCTCATAGCAGAGTTGGACATACTTTGGTGAATAAATCCATTCACTTCCCATGCTTGTAAACTGGGACAAGGACTCGTCGAGCTATAACTGTAGCTTGACTTAACTTTGTATGGAAACGTAATAACTGAAAAGGTTGAAACATTTCACCTGAATTTAGCCACTACCTATAAATCCTAATTTCAACTATGCAATGGTGAATCTGTGATAAAGATTTAATTATTTTTTTATTTATTTATTCTTGATAAAGATAGCACTACTTAATGATTTTGTGCTCACAATTGAATAACTTCATTTGACTAGCTGAGACAGCTCAAACCCCATATTATATTCAAATAAACTCTCCCATAAATGTTTGAATATATATATTTTAAAACGGTAGATTTCAGAATTTCTGTTATTAGATTACTAAAATATTTGTTTGTGAAATAATTAATACAGCAAGAATAAAGTGTTCAAATTGGATCCTTACAGACAGTGGCAGTTATTTGTATTGTGTGCATTACGTGTAATGTCCCTTCAGAAGCCTATCCATGCACTGGACATTTCAAAAGAAATAGACACTCTGTAATCTTTTAATGTTGGCATGTATTCTGAATGTTGATGTTGGGGGAGGGTGAGTCTAGAGAGGGCAAATTACTTCTGCTTGGCAGTCAGACTTTTTCTATGGTGTTCGGTGCCAATGGTGCAGGCCTCTGGGAGCTCAGCTCCATATAAAATAGCAACAATGCACCATGAAAAAACGTGCTCACTATGCTCACTGACCAGAAGTAACGCTACTACACATCAACTCAAGAAGTGACATCCAATATACTGTATACGTATTTATCCACTATTTTAGGCGTAGTTTGAGGCATTAATCTGTTATTAATCTCATTAAGCAGATCTGACAGGCAGAGTAACACTCACTGCTTTGAAATTTATGTCTGCAAGGTTTAGCCTACTTCAGGTAGTTTGCAATTAAAATTAGTCATTTTAATAGGGCCTCACTCTCCGTATAAGATTTGTGCAGTAGGGGAGAGTGGAAGGGGGTTGAAAATATAATGCTCACATTGCAACAAATGTGTTCCAGTGCCTTTCTCCTATTACATTTTGAATTATATAGCCTACTCAACAAATAAAAAGTATTTACCCATATCATATGATTGTTTTATCCTTTTATTCAAATGCAAATATTCAAGCATGCAACACAATAGAAAATGCTCACTTTAGTTCATAACCGACCAACTAAATAATGTAGGCCTAATTACAACCATAGTATGCCGGTCTGCAACAGCTCACCCTTGTTTGTTTTCTAAAATATCACCGCCGCAATGGACAACTATGTCCATTGCATGTTAAAGGTTCAGTAAGCGAAATGGTCAGTTTAGCTAACTTCCTGTCAGTGACTGCAGTTAACAGTCCCCTCCCTCGTCCCCACGTCACCACATTAATGCACTGCGGTCTTCAAGCAGTGAGTTATCTAGCATCATCTCAGATCCATAAGTGTGATAAAACATGATAAAAACCATCAAAACAGACATTGGGAAGTATTTTTCTGTCGCTATGCACGTGCACCGGCAGTGAGACAGGTGCCGGTTTGTAGCGTTCTCTCTTCTGATTGGTTATCAGTAGTGGGATCCCCGAAAAGTTTGGTTGCGTTCCGAATCGCATACTCTTTCTTTTTTCTATTCTACATACTACATCCGACGATAAAAATAATCTAGTTAGGATGCAGTAGGCATACTATTGGGACATACTTTACTCTCTTATTTCATCATAACATTGCGCCTCCCCGTTTGTTTTCATATGGAGGCTTCATCGATGTGACGTCACTTCACTTTACGTGCGCAATGGATTGTGGGTCAGAATCGCCCAAATAGGATGCAGTTTTCAACACTAACAATCTTGGCCGCATGTAGGACATCTGGGTACTTCTAACCATCCTAAATCTGGCCACAAGAATCGGGACATCCTAAATCTTCTTTCTACATACTATATAGTAGAAAGTATGCGATTCGGAACGCAACCTTTATTTGCCGATTACATGCAGAGCGAGTGACTGAGAGATCGGCTTTATGAAACGCACACACTATATAAGTGATCACTGTATGAATAAAGAGAGATTTAACATTTATATCAACATAAATAAATCACTTACTTCACCTTCAAGGAGAAAATGTGTTTAAGTAGTGATTATGATTATCGTGACTAAAATCGGCAGTGGCGGCTGCCTCCAAAATGAAAATGCAGGAAAAACCCTGGGTGTATGCTCTGACAACGTGCGCTAAATAACTTAAGTGCATTTACTCAAAGACATTATGCAAAAGTCGGCAACATGATGCGTAAATACTACACTTCCTTGATTAATGCGGATGGGTTTCACACCAGAGATTAGGGCTGCTCGATTATGGCAAAAATGATAATCACGATTGTTTTGATTGATATTGTAATCACGGTTATTAAAGACGATTATTCATTGTAGGGATGCACCAAAATGAAAATTCAGCCAATTCTTTCAACATTACATAAACAAAACTCCCAATTGTGCTCCTCAAACATAGCCTACAACTAAAAAGCCACACAAAATAAATAATCAGTAAAACCTTCGAATCTAAGAGTAAAATTAATATTTTACTAGGAATGTGATTGTGAACCATTCATTGATTTGTACTTCGACTTATAAGAGGAGGTAGGCTATGAATCTACAAAAAGATCGACTTATTGCCTTCTTTTTTTTTTGCAGTGCACATTGAGTTGCTGTAAAAAAAACTACACCACAGCTGACACCGTAATGTTCAGACTTCAGAATTTGCATCAGAGCGCTGATCATAAAAATTAGACGCTTTATTTAAACGAAGTCCATGCTTAGGTGCTGATTGTAACTTTTCGTCTGTAGACTGAAACTAACGGAGGGGGTGCGTCTCACTGTATATTTGCTCTTGTCGCGCAGATAGTTTGCCGACATGGCACAATATATTCAGGCTCGAGAAATGCAATCAGAAAGCGGAAGCCTTTCCCCTCAACAACGTTAACGTGCAGGAATCCCCGACTATCATTTTACCCGTAAAACCACAGAGCTTTTCTGCGCGGCGGCTCACACCGGCAAGTTCTCACAGTGAATGACACCGTTAAGGCTGTAACATACTCCGCGAGAAGAAAGAACAAAGTTCTCGGTGACAGAGCTGCGAGAAGAAAATGACGTCATTTCTTCTCTCAGCTCTTGTTTAGCTGTTCTCGCAGCTTGTTCTCGACACATCACCCGGGCCGAACTTTCTTCTCGCAGCTTGTCCGAGAACTATTGTGTGATTGGTCAGTCTGAAGTCAATGAGGAAAGCGAAGTGAAATCAGCTGGCGCTACTGAGTCAAATTTCCATGGTAACAATGCGCCGCGGTGAGGAGTTCGGCAGTTGAGTTCTCGTGAAGTATGTAATGTCAGACCAGAAAGAACTTCTCGCAGCTCTGTCACCGAGAACTTTGTTCTTTCTTCTCGCGGAGTATGTTACAGCCTTTACCCACCGCCATCACAGTGTCTCACTCACACCATGTTTCACCGAGTGAAACGCTGCTTCAATCGCGCAAGGCTTTTGTGCTTCGGTGTAACATCCTGGACGAGCGTTTTAACTTTATGCTGAATAAACAATTGCACTGGAATCGCTGAAAGCGACAGTGTTCGGGCGGGGGCGGGGCGGAGCGCAGGTGGAGACAGAAGGGTGCGCTGCATTTACTACACATGACCTGGCGTGCCGCACAATAACCGTTTTATTACGATTATCTTGTTTTCATGATCGAGGGAAGCCAAAATTGTAACCGAAATCGAAATTCAATTAATCGCCCAGCCCTACCAGAGATGATCCGCTCTCACTTGCAAACGGCCCCAGACCACCTCTTTCAAGCGGAACAGAGTCCGGTTGTTTAGTGCGCACCAGAGTCTCGGACTGTGTTCAAACCAAATGAAGCGTACCAAGGGCTTAAACGATCCAGGGTTAGTGCTGCAGTGTGTCCAACGCATCTCCAGTGCCACTTTGAGGATTCGGGCCACTAATCCGCTGTGGCGACCTGCCATAGCCCTGGTGCAATCCTTGCCGACTTTGATACGCTTTCTCATAGTTATAGTTCTGGTCTCCAGTGATTGACATACATTTTAAAGTGTTCCTGAGCTGCACAATCATATTCATATATGACGTACATAACCAAATTGGCCAAAGCTGCATCATCATTATAGCGAATCATTTTAAAGTGCTAAATGTGTTTTTATCGTCATCCGCCATGGCCCTTATTAGGGTTGGGCGATAATACGGTAATACCGTATACTGGGGTATCTAAAAATAGTAACGTATTCCTTTCATTACCAGCATTACCGTCATGAAAATAATGTCTGTGTAATGTGCATAGGTTTATAATAAATGCCTTAAAGGGGACATATTATGAAAAACTGATTTTTCTGGTGTTTGGGCACACTTTTTAGGTTATTGGGGTCCCTACCAGCACACACAAACTTCAAAAAGACAAATATGTCAGTTTCTTCTGGGATGGTTATTTCGAAAAAGGGGGGATTTGATGGTCTGTTCCAAAAATACACCGACTGATGACGAAATTGGTCGGTTTTCATTAACATATTATACTCCCACGGGAAAGCTTACCAGAAACTCGGCAGTTGATTGGCAAATCAAGACGCCCCCGTTGGTAACCACACACACCTGAGCCTCCACTCGCTAATGCAACAACAGAGTAGAAGCAAGCTGCAGTGTGAGCTCAACCTCAAGCTACCATCACACCCCAGCCTCCAAATTCCACTATGGCCAAGACCAAAGAGCTGTCAAAGGACACCAGAAACAAAATTGTAGACCTGCACAAGGCTGGGAAGACTGAATCTGCAATAGGTAAGCAGCTTGTTGTGAAGAAATCAACTGTGGGAGCAATTATTAGAAAATGGAAGACATACAAGACCACTGATAATCTCCCTCGATCTGGGGCTCCACGAAAGATCTCACCCCGCGGGGTCAAAATGATCACAAGAACGGTGAGCAAACATCCCAGAACCACACAGGGGGACCTAGTGAATGACCTGCAGAGAGCTGGGACCAAAGTAACAAAGGCTACCATCAGTAACACACTACGCCGCCAGGGACTCAAATCCTGCAGTGCCATACGTGTCCCCCTGCTTAAGCCAGTACATGTCCAGGCCCGTCTGAAGTTTGCTAGAGAGCATTTGGATGATCACGAAGAGGATTGGGAGAATGTCATATGGTCAGTTGAAACCAAAATAGAACTTTTTGGTAAAAACTCAACTCGTCGTGTTTGGAGGAGAAAGAACGCTGAGTTGCATCCAAAGAACACCATACCTACTGTGAAGCATGGACGACTGATCCGTGTAAAGGAAAGAATTAATGGGGCAGGGCATTGAAGATGAAACGTGGCTGGGTCTTTCAGCATGACAATGATCCGAAACACACCGCCCGGGCAACGAAGGAGTGGCTTCGTAAGAAGCATTTCAAGGTCCTGGAGTGGCCTAGCCAGTCTCCAGATCTCAACCCAATAGAAAATCTTTTTAGGGAGTTGAAAGTCCGTGTTGCCCAGTGACAGCCCCGAAAAATCACTGCTCTAGAGGAGATCTGCATGGAGGAATGGGCCAAAATACCAGCAACATTGTGTGAAAACCTTGTGAAGACTTACAGAAAACGTTTGACCTCTGTCATTGCAAACAAAGGGTATATAACAAAGTATATATATTTTTTGTCCATTAAATGTCAGGACAATCTTTACATTTAAACCTATTTGAAAAGTACATTGTAACAGTCTTCCCAACATTAAGTGTAAGATGAAACACATTGGGGTGAGTGCGATCGTTGTGCAACCCATTCAACAGATGTTTTTGCTGTTAGCTGCTTAAAAGTGCCTTCACAAAGTGCACAGTGGGCGTAAAGTAAAGCTCTTGTCCAGTAACTCCACCACAATCACTCGTTACATCATTCCTCTGCAAAGTTGATCGGACAGCTAAAGCTAGTTAGCCTAGCAGCTAAGGGGTACGAGTGGCTACAAGCCATGGCCAAAACAACAACACTTGCTTAGAGAAACTAAGTTTTTGGCCAATAAGCTGACGGATGATAGAACTCCTGTAAGTGATTTACCCTTAATTTTTTAAAAAGTTACCTCAACCTCAAAAAAGGACAAAGCTGCTTAGACTCGCTCATACTTGCGCAACACAACACTACATGGTGATGAGTTCAAGTGCTGTAGGTTCAAATTAGTATTTGACGGAGGTAACGTCATCGTGATTAGTTCAATATGAGCTCGTAAAATGGAGTGTAATGCGCAAAACTAAAACAAATAGGCTACAGCTTAAGTAGTAAATAGAAAAATTAATTATAAACATTTATAAAAATATATGTATTAATTTAAAAAAAGTAGAAAATCAAAGAAATATATATATAAAACATGTAATTACACAAAGGTAATACCGTATATAATTTGAGAAAGGTTTAAAGGTATCAAAAATTGGATACCGCTCAACCCTTGCCCTTATTCTGTGTTGAATGAAAGTGGCTACACGTATAACTTATTGGCAGACTTTTCCCCACACATGATTTTTGTCATGTCTTTGAATAATGGTAGACTCAGTTGTTTGAGGCTTACCGGCTTATAGGGGAGAACGGGGGAATGTGAGCCATCGGGTAATGTGAGACACCCCCTGTATCTAGGCAATGGAACACATTTTTGGTCATGTGAGATATATGTTTTCAAGCCCCTCTAATTTCCCCTTGGCCATGAAAGAGAGGACCTCATGGTGATGTTGTAAGCATGTTTTTTTCACAAAAATTTCTTGCTGTCAACTTAATCGATTGTTGTGCCCAAGCAAATTCATTCAGGTAGAAAAACTTCTATCATACATGTTGATGAACTACCAACATATGAAACCATGTGATGATGATAACTGAAGATTAGCCTGATTTGCTGAGAGAGGTAGTTTTTTCTCAAATTGTGGCAGTGGGGTAAAGTGAGACAAATGCTGTGGGGTAAAGTGAGACAGTGTATGTGCCCTCTTTTAATAAATCCATTATAGTTGAGGCAGCAAGGAGACTAGTTTGAATAAGACAAAAATCAATGTGGGCTGGAGGTGGGGGTTGATGGTTGAAGGGGTGTCAGCAAGGGCATGGTTTGGCACATATGTACGTGGGGGACAGGAGAGTGACCTTTAACTTCAATGGACTCTAAGTAATATCAATCAATGAATGATCCCAATAAAACAAATGCAGAAAAGTATTAATCAAAGACTCAAAAGATGGAAAATGACAGCTGGATCTAGTCCTGTGTTCTGAGTCCCAGGCTGTTCTAGCTGGTTCTGATTGTTCTTTTCCCCCAGACACTAGCTGGCTCTAAGGGTCCTGTGTTCTGACCCCCAGACTGTGTTTTAATCTAACTGGTTATATCTGTCATTTGAATGTTAATTATTGAATATGAACTATATGGTGTTTTTGATCAGTTACTTTCAAGTGTTAAGAAAATGTTTTTCTTAATTGACCAAAACCCAATGATTCTGTTACTAGTCCGACATTAGTTTTGGAATATTTGGTTTTCAATCTAGCTGTCAGGATTATAACTGTTACAACATGTGTTGTTATGGTAGTTTCAGAGTGGAAAAAGTAAGTGGATCAGTTTACCCCCTTGATTTCTATGGTCTGTCTCAGTTTACCCCACAGCTGGGGTAAACTGAGACACAAGACAACTTTTTTTAAACAATCATATTTTCACTGCCCTTTGTCATGAATACATTCTGCTAATGCCCTTTTCTAGGAAACATCCTGAATTAATGGGAAATGTGTAAATTTGACTGATAAATAATTTTAGCTCCCTTAGAGGGGAGCAAATGTAAAAAGTGTCTCACATTACCCCGTTCTCCCCTACTATGCAGAGGCTGGCACGATACAATACTTCCTGTGCTTTGGCTACATTTGTAACAGGATTAAGTCATTGACTCGGACTGCTTCATTTATCGCGTTTTCTTAGAGAAAAAAATCACTGGCTTGTCTTCAAGCACTGTGTGTTGGTCGCTAGGTGTCATTTGAGATGCGTCCGTTTCGACAAATTAATTGTTGTGAACCTCGCAACCTCTATCTTGAATTCAAAGGTAAGCTCAAATGGGTCTACAACGTTCATGAACGTGACTTATCTTTTTAAATTATATCTCAATGATCTCATATTTTAAGTAGTTTGATTTGAATTGTTGTTGTAATGTGATAGAATACATTTTTTTATAAGATGAATTATTTCCTTTTTTTTATTATTGAGATTTCCCATGAACCACTAGAGGGAGGGTGCATACCACTTGTGCCATAATAGGGAATCAGGGCTAGAGCAACACAAACCTAGAGCAACACAAACAAAAATTGTGGTGATTAAATGACCTTCACTCAATTGTTACTGCGTCAACTCTGTCAGTTGAACTCTTTCAAAATGATATTTACAAAAGTTTGCTTTGCTGCAGTTGTTACAAGATTTTAGGAAGACATCAGCCATGTCAACAACCTATTCATTCTCCATCTGCTCCAGTCTGAGCATCTGCTCAACCATTTGCGCAATCTGGGTCAGCTCCTGCAGTGCAGTGGTCTCACACAGGTTACAACAGCTTGCATTTATTATTATCATATAAACCCAGTATTGGTAACATCTTGAAATGTCATTCATTTATTAATATGTTTTTCTTGTTTAGAATCATCAGGTTTATTCTCTGTTCTGGCTGGCCACAGACAAATCCCACCAGCTCAACTGCATCTTTTAGGAATGCAGAGCGTTTCTCACTTTTCTACTGCTGCCTCTGAAATCATTTGTTAAATTCATGCCAATCACGTTTTTAATGAGTGCCATCAGGTTCACCAAATGGCATACTTCACCATTGACCAAGCTAATATATGAGTGACAGCCACCAAAAACAAAGGCTTGCCTTTTTGTAATCTTTGACATAATAGAAATCAATAAGACATTTCTGTATATTACAGAAGTAATAACAAAGTAGATTACAAAGTAAAATCTGAACACATTTTTTTTTTAAATGGAAACCAACCATTGCATACACCCTCAGTACAGAGTATATAATAACTAAATGTTTGCTTTCCTAATTCTTTTACAGCATCAGCAGTGCGGCAAATGTGCCTGTATTTTCCCGAATGGGGAAACACATTTTCTTTGGGACATGAATACTATGTCTACACTATACAGTAGTTACGGTATATTTGAAAATACATGAGTGGAGCAGACTCTCGGCTACCATAGCTTCGTGACATGTCGTGTTGTGTTTTGGTCCTCGGCTTTGGAACAATTTTGTTTATTCTGACTACTGATTTTGGATTACGGCCATTGTACTTCTGTTGACACCCAGTATATTGACTGGTTTTGAGACACTCGCTTTTGGAACATGAAACGGTTTCTTCTTAAACGATATTTGAAAGGTATCAAAAATATTCAAATTAGTGCTTTTCACTGATGACATCCTTTTCTTGTTCTTGGGGGTAATTAAAGACCCTACTGGAGACTCACCTCAGAAATGTGCAAATTAAATAGGTGGTTTGTCGGAAATAAATTATCATTAAACTTAAGTAAAACTAAAATCATGTTATTTGGTCATTGTAAAAGGAGAACTGAAATACAAGTACAGATACAGGTAGATTGTTTGGCACATTTAAAGTGTAACTAAAAATAAAGGTATTGGTGTGATAATAAATGATATAATAAGCTGGAAATCTCACGCACAAAACTTGTACACAATAAACTTTCAAGAAGCATTTCAGTACTGAGGCACAACATGTTCTGGACCACAAATCACTCGACATTATTTACTCTTAACTGGTTTTACAATATTTAAATGACTATGCAGAGGTTTGGGGCATTACTGTAGCGACTAGAGGAAGCAATCCCTCTAGCATCATGGCACTGTTAATGTTTTAGTTCAATCATTGTTATAGTGCTGCCTGTTCCTGTTTTGACTGCATTTGGATTGTTTTATGTGTTCCCAGTATCTGTGTGGTTATGGCAGCTTAACCTTTATGTGGCAACCATAACCAAGGTTCCGGTAATTATTAATGGAGTGTGGCCATGTAACGTTGATTTGATTGTCTTTAAAAATGCAGTGTATTGGACACAGGTGAACTGTTAAAACAAAAGATATTGCATAATCCTGAACATACAGTAAAGGCCCTTCCCCACCCTAAACCCAAACACATTTTCTGTTGGAAACACTGGAACTAATACTCATAATCAATAACTGACATATCAAGATGTCATTATAGGCTTCAGCCCTTTGTGATTTCTTATCCATAACGATGGCCTCATACAATTTTAACCACCAATTCAAAACCTCAATCAGAAAACACCAAAATAATTTTTATTGCACATACCTGTGACAACGTTTTCACATAAAAAACAATTGCAACAGAAAATCCTTTGACTCAATTTGCACCATAGCTATTTTGTAAGTGCCACAGCAAATCCAAAGAAAAGGTTCAATATGTTTCACAGATCAATCACATATTTTAGATTAGGTTTAATATGTCTGCCAAATCTTAGGCTAGAGACTAACTTGCTAAAAAGTAACCAAAACTGAATCCTATTTCTTCTTTCTGCATACTTTGTGTAATACATTAGTATTGCTTGGATAAATGTCACTAACCAAAATTATTTCTGCTCCTCCCCAGGCCACATCAACATTTAAGCAACTTGATGGCGGAAGCTAGAGGCGGCCCTTTAAGATGACACGCACAGACCCACCTGACATACTGGTTTCAACTGTGCATCAAGACATTAAAGTGGTCCCTATTTCTTCACACTACAAGTCCTTGCAACCCTCCAAACCATGTGATTTTATAAATTACAACACACTGGAGGACAGTAAGAGCAAATTCAATAAGAGGCACTGCCGTAACTTTGACTATAAGTCATTGGAGTACCCAAAACCATATAAATATTCAATGGAGTCCCCGTACAGGAAGGCTAACAGGCATGCCGCCAACCCAGATGTTGCCTGGAATGCCTTAGGCCGCCAGCAGAAATATCGCTTCTCTGCTCCGGACATTTTCAGCCATAGGTTAACCCCTACACCGATGCCTGCAGACATGGCCAGTGAGGTAGCTGTCCCTGAACAAAAAAAAAGGACCAGGTCAAAAAGTGCCCCTCGGGTCCAGACCAATCTCCCCCCTTTGTCTTTTGAAGGGTCTTCATCTTCGGTAAGGAAGGGCAGGGAGTCCCAAAGGGCTCCAAGAGACTCTCACTGGAGACCAGAAGTATCACCACGTAGGGAATCCTCCTATGCAGCAACTAGGGCTCATATGCATGACGTCCATCCCATTAAGTTGCAGCCTCAAATGAGTGACAGCAGTAAATATTCACCTCACTATGCTGCTGATAAGTCTGAGGATGGAGGGCTGGATAAACCAGCAACTAGTCCTCATGTCAGGTGTCGGGTGGACATCAAACCTGATGATGCAGCATTACATCATTCAGGACGAAAACAGGCTACACCTCAAGTGGACATACCCTGGCAGAGGCACCATAGTGGGGGGAGTAGGAGTCTGACTGTGCCACGGCATTTCTCTTACTGTAGGACACCAACTCCCACTGATTCCCTAGGTACAGAGGGTAGGCAAGCCTATCAATATTCCCGCAGCATGCCAAATAGTTACTTACCACCCACAGAGATTCCTTTGCAAAGAATGCCGTCATCGAGTGAATACTATGGCAGGGAACGCAGAGCTCACTCCAGTCCTAATGTGCCAACCAAGTTCTTTTATGCTGATGAACCAGGGAGATATGTCACTACTGCTCCTCCTCAACCAAGTTCGTACTTACATGATGAACGTTATACACCAGGACAAACATATCCTCCAAAAGTGCAATATGTGCAAGATCCAAGGACTCGTATGGTTCATGCTGTTGCTACAAGAGCCTACTATCCTGAGATGGATAACTATCCATACACTGTGCAAGCAGGGTATCCCAAAGCCTATGCAGCAAATGAACCAGGGTCATACATCATACAGACACCTCCAGCAAGAATATATTATGGAGAGGATCCAAGGTCTTATCAAATCCAGACTGCTCCTCCAAGGTTTTATTATTCCGGTGACATGTATGCTATGCCACCAGAGCATCATATCCCAGCAAGGGCATATTACACAGAGGGCCGGAGACATGCTAGAGTCATTCAGGCACAAACAGATGACTGGTATGGCTCAGACGCATCTGGTTATTCCACCAACCCTGCTTCTTATGTATCTCAAGTCACTCCAACCAAAGTCCGTCAAGAGCCTGTGTCAACAACCTGGTACGCCAACCCATGTATAGAACCCCAAAGAATTGGCGCAGATTCCAAATCGTACTCAAGGTCCTGGGATAACATTCTTAATTCTCGTGTGGAGAGGGAACAACCTCTTACTGTACAGCGGGGTCAGAGCTATGATGACCTTCTCGAGTCAAGGAAGCCTGCAGCAGCCAAAGGTGACAAACCAGAACCAGTGGTAGTCAATCTTTCCAGTTCACCAAGACGTTATGCAGCCTTATCAATGTCTGACAACTCATTAATTGACAATAGTCCAACTGAGACATCAAAGGGCCCTACTAGTAAACTCTGGTTTGTCACTCCTGAGATAACAATCACTGATAATGACATTCGACCAGGGAAACTCAATAAGGCTGAAGGACGATCTGCTAGTTGGGACATTCTTGACTCCAGAAGCACCGATGGTCCTGAAATGTCTCAGCATGACTTTCATAGCTCAACCAAAGAAAAGACACATGACAACGCCTCGCTACAGCAAAGCCTTGAACAACTTGACGAGCTTCTGGCAGATCTTGTGACCGATTACAAACCACCCAGTAGAAGGGCAAGTGAGGACATTCTGGATCAACTAAAGAAGTTAATTGATGAAGAAGAAGCAGTATCTCTGTCCAGAAAGAGTTCTAGAGCAGGTACAGAAGAACCAGCTCCTCTTGACAAGCAGCCAACTTCAATACGAATGAATCCCGATGCTTTTAGAGACATGGACGGAGCCAGTGATGCAATGAAGAGTACAGATGAGTGCTCCCCGGATCAAAGCCCAGATGAGGATGATACAATGATGTGCTCTAACAACAAATGCCGGAGGACAGAGACCCTGTTTAATGCTTGCCTATATTTCAAATCCTGCCACAGCTGCTACACCTACTACTGCTCTCGTAACTGTCGCAGGGAGGACTGGGACATTCATAAGGAAAGCTGCCTGTATGGACGAATTGGCAGCATATGTCGTCACATCATCAAACACTGCAGGGAGACTGTTGAAGTTCACAAAGCCTTCTCCCGCATTGCCAAAGTTGGCTTCCTTTCTCGAGGTAGAGGAGTTCTCTTCCTCGGTTTTCCAAACCCTGCATCATCCAGTCACTTCCTGCAGTATGGCCTGGATAGTCTACACATGTCTCCTACATACCTTTCCCTCCGAGAGCTTGAAAGCTTCAAGGACAACTTAGGGGAGTACTGTAAGGAGTTACAGGAAGCTGGTAAAGAGTATGACCCAAATGAATGTTTTGTCTTGAATGTATCAATTGCTGTTGGGGACCAATTGCCTGAAGGGCCTTCACCAAGGAACCATGCTCCAACTGTCCGAAAATATGCAAAGGTAGCACTGGCATCCTTCAGCCCTGAGAGAAAGGTTCACAAGAAAGAGAGTGATATGGAAACGCTGATCCTCACTCCACCCCCAGGAACAGCCGATATGGATAAAGAGGGAGAGGAAGGCAGGAAGGCCAGGGAAATCTGTTTCATCAATATACAACGGGAGTTAAGGATTCGAGGAGTTTTCCTACGCCATGAATTCCCACAGGTGTATCAGCTGCTCTGTGAGTTTGTAGAAAGTAACAGAAGGTTCACACCCACTACTATTTATCCTATTGATAAGAGGACAGGTAAACAGTTTATGTGCATGATTATGGCTGCCTCCGAGCCCAGGACGTTGGACTGGGTAGGCACCCCACATCTCCTTGATGACATAATTTAAGTGCACCTTTTGTTGTAATTATATATGTATAGAAATACATATATATTGTTACACATATTTATATTAGGATCCAATTACAAACATTTGTAGATAAGTATTTTGTTATCAAGATTATATATTCATGTCTGCTTGGTCAGTATTATTCTTTTTCAGAATATTTCCTGTCAGGTGCAGATTGAGTACAATGCATTATTTATTTTAATCTTTTTAACAAGTATACTTTGTATCCACCATAAATCATTTATTTGTATCCTGGTCATCTATTATTTGGAAAGATTCCTTTTGGTAGGGATTACCTAAACTGAAATTCTAGTATTTTTTCAAATTATTAGCACCTGTATCTTCTTTAATACTTAACTTCTTTTAAATGAATCAATTTCTGTAAGTTAGTACAACATGACTATTTTTCCTATGTACTTTAATGGTATATCAGACAGAAAACATCAAACATTATTTTCTTAGCTACGTTAATACTTTCTATGCAAAGTTGCTTCATGATTAAGAACAACATTCTTGTAGAAGAAGTTGTTTCTGGTATATTAGATAATATTATATGATATCATATTATATTATATACATTTGTAAAGAAAGTTTTTGTTTAAATTGATAGAAGATGTTGAAAGTTTTGGTGGCAACGTTAATCCTCATCATACTGTCAGTAAATAATGAAAAGTGAAAAAGAGACAGTTGTTCTACCTGGAACATTTATGACAAACAGGCACAAAGTCGTATTGTTGGTAGGGGCTATACTGGAAATAAACGTTTTTCTCTTCTGATCTGATGGTGTATTTTGGTGAATGGCTAAATTCACAAGTTATGTTATTCTACGCTGCAGAATTACTGAAGCACCACTGGACTTGAAAAACAACCTCCACGGTGGATATAAAATGGTGCCATTAAACCAGCCACACAGTAGGTGTTGGCCTGTACTGTTCAGTTCTTAACACTGTGAATATGAAGAATGATCTACTACAAAAAAAAAACTTGGTATAACATCAAGAAATCCTGCATTTTACCTATAATGCTGAAGTTGATGCGTTGTATTTTTAGATATATTTACAAATGAAAATATATTAATTAGCAGCAGGGGTTATTGTCCTTATAAAAAGGTGAGCCAGATTTGGCACAGTAGCTATATGCTTGAAGAAGACATTAGTTGTGTGTTTGTGCTGCACTAGGTTTACTACATGTGTGATCTATATTGTCCTTTTTGGTTTTAGCAAATCCAGAACCATTGAAATGCTCATTGGTTGCAGAAGTTTTAGAAACACGTATCAGTGCAACTTAGCCATGTTGCTTCATCACTCTTAATACAGTTAATTTTTTGATTTTGTTCTTGCCGTGCCCTACTTACCAAATTTCCTGCCAGCACACTGCTGATAATTTGAAAGTATTTTAATTGTATTTATCAACAGTTTAGCAGGAACATATTGTATCCAAATATAATGCCACACTATTGGTTTAAAAAAATAAAAATTCTCCCAGATTAATTCTTCCCCATATAAACGTTTTCCTTGTGATATCAGATGTGATATTAAGTTTGTAATAAACTTGAAGCAACGTATTTGAAAGAACGTGGTGTACATATTCTGTGAAAAATTGCTGGCTGCATGTGTGTCTGTTTTCTATGCTCTGATTTTACCATGAGATGGATGATAATAACTTGCTTGATGAATGGACTTGTGGAAGAGAATACTACTATGCTGTGGGGGAAAAAAATATTTTACATTTTTGTCAGTCATACAATTAAAATATCGTGTCAAAGACAATGAAAAAGAGACCTCACTAAAAAGTCTAGTAATCTTGTATTTTTTTATACTTTCATCATATGTGTCTGAGTGTGTCTATTTATAAACCATAACAAATAAAAGGAATGGAAACTCCGGGTGCTGCTTTCTGCTCGTTTATTACGTGAAGAGCAAATAAACTGTGCAAGCATGTAACAGTCAAGTCCTTCATATTTTTTTTAAATGATGGTAAACAAAGGTGGGGTTATAAACAAGAGTAATTCTGATTTCATCCTTTATTTGTACTTTATGCACAACATAACATTTCACATACCCCAGACAAAATAAAATATTTGGTGCAACATACATATGTCAATGAAGAACTAATAAATATGGGTCACAGTAAAATGTGTGTGTGGCAGTGTGGAATAAAATGTAACCATTGACCCTCATGCCACCCTGGGACCATTTTCTGCCATTTGGCCTTTTTTTTTGTTTTGTTTTTTGAATAACTTTGGCTGTGCTTATGTTAGCCTAATACATTTTGGCCAGGGTTAATTTTTATGCAGATCATTTCTGAATTTCTACTCAGCAACTTCATAGCACCTATAATAAAGGCAGGACATTTTTTTGTTACACAGAAGACCCTGGGACCATTTTCTGCCGTCATTGACTTCCATTCAAAACGGCTGTTTTTTCCAAATTTGATCCTGCTGACAAACCAGCATAAAATGTATTTTTCTATTATTTTGTGCTTTCGTCCTTGACAAAAGGCATCAAAATTTGTGATTTTCACCCCAACTACTAGTTGGTGCCCTATAGGTATATTTTACATGGGGTTGAATGACAGGCTATTTTCCTGGTTGTCAGTCCTGCAATATTGTTGCCCCCCAAAGGTCAATGTCAAAAAATATTTCAACCTAAATGGTGTTGATGTGTTGGTAGGGATACCAGTGTGTGGTGTATATGTAGATATTGAGAAATGATGGTTTGTGTGTGTGTGTACAGACAGCCAAACTTCAAACACCCAAACTTGTATGTAAAAAATGGCTCAATTTGAAAGCATTCAAATCTGTAAAAACTTATCTTTTTCAAACCATAGCCATATTGACAGACATACAGTTGTGTTCAAAATAATAGCAGTGTTTAAAAAAAAGTGAGGCAAGATCAAAATCCTTATCATAGCTTTTATTTCCAAACACGCAAATGCATTGGGGACATTGCACATTCTATTCCAAATCCCAATACGAAGAAACTTTTGTCAAATGTTTCTTTACAGAAAGTGAAGAAAAAGGAATATTAGACTGTTCAAAAAAATAGCAGCGTCTGCATTTTTCTTCACACGGTACACTTTGAAGACAGTGAAGCATGGTGGCACAGACATCATGTTATGGGGATGTTTCTCATACTATGGTGTCGGGTCTATTTATCGCATACCATGGATCATGGATCAGTTTGGTTACATTTAAATACTTGAAGAGGTCATGTTGCCTTATGCTGAAGAGGAAATGCCCTTAAAATGGTTGTTCAAACAAGTCAACGACCCCAAACACACCAGTAAGCGAACAAGATCTTGGTTTCAGACCAGAACAAGATTAACGTTATGGAGTGGCCAGCCCAATCCCTGGACCTTAATACAATAGAAAACCTATGTGGTGACATCAAAAATGCTGTTTTTGAGGCAAAACCAAGAAATGCAGAGGAATTGTGGAATGTAGTCCAATCGTCCTGGGCTGAAACACCTGTTCACAGGTGCCATACGTTGGTCGGCTCCCTGCAACACAGATGCTCAGAAACAGAGGTTATACAATTAAATATTAATTCAGTGATTCATAGGAAAGCTAAATCTTCATGCATTTTTCAGTTGATACAGTAAATGTTTGAGTTGTAAAGAAAAATGCAGACACTGCTATTTTTTTTGAAAAGTCTAATATTCCTTTTTCTTCACTTTCTGTAAAGATGAAGAAACATTTGACAAGTTTCTTCGTATTGGGATTTGGAATAGAATGTGCAATGTCCCCAATGCATTTGAGTGTTTGGAAATAAAAGCTATGATAAGGATTTTGATCTTGCCTCACTTTTTTAAACACACTGCTATTATTTTGAATACAACTGTATATTCATATTAATAACAGCTCTGACTCAAAGGCCATGGAATTTTTTAATATTCTAGAAAGTCTATATTTGTATTTTTATAGAGGGTTAACTTGTTCCCCTACTTTTTTCAGTATACAGTATATGCTGCCAATGGGTAATATTACCAGGGAACACAACATATCTTTCATAGCTATGCCGATGACACTCAATATGACATTTCTGTCACGCCAAATGACAACAATGCACTATGCTCCATGACTACCTGCTTGTCCGTTATGACTCAATGGATGAGTACACATTATTCTTAAAGTTGAATGAAGAAAAGGGAAATATTATTAGTAGACCCAAAAACCAGGAAACATCAGAATAAAATTGAGGTTACAAGTCTGTGTGTAATCTAAGACTGAATGAAGTTTCCAACATTAGCAAGGTAACCAAAACATATTTCCTAAACCTATAAAAGGTTGCCAATGTGAACAGATGCTGAAAGCTCTTCCATGCATTTATCTCAAGCAGATTGGACTGTTGTAATGCTCATTTTACATGTCTTCAAAAAAAGATCAATTGATAAACTTACTTCTGCCAATTTTGAACTCTGCTGCCAGACTTTTAATGAAGGAAAAGAGAAAATACTCCCATATTGCCGTATTGGCTTCACTGCATTGGCTCCATCTTGACAATAGCCCATAGATCTTATGGTGCTCAGGTCAGGAGAGTTGTCTGGCCAATCCAGCACAGTAATGCCACGGTCAGCCAAACAAGTTACTAGTGGTTTTGACTTTGTGGTCAGGTGTCAAGTCTAGCTGGACAAGTAAATCAGCATCTCCATGAAGCTTGACACTAGACGGAAGCATGAAGTGCACTAAAATCTTCTGGTAGACGACTGTGTTGACTTAAGGTGCTGTAAGCGGAATGGTTCTTTTAGCTAACTTCCTGTCAGTTACTGCAGTTAGCAGTCCCCTCGCTCGTCCCTACGTCACCACATTAATGTACTGCGGTCTTCAAGCAGCAAGTTATCTAGTATCATCTCAGATCCATAAGTGTGATAAACATGATAAAAACCATCAAAACAGACATTGGGAAGGATTTTTACCTGCTCCGCCATTGTAGGCACATACACATTCACCCATCTGTTGCTCTGGCGTGCACCGGCAGTGAGACCATGGAGTGTATACACTATATATGAGTGAGACGAGTGTCGGTTTGTAGCGTTCTCTCTTCTGATAAAAATTTTGGGATACTCCAATAAGTTTATTTGCCGATTACATGCAAAGCAGCTGACAGAGATCGGCTTTATGAAACGCGCACATTATGTAAGTGATCACTGTATGAATAAAGAGCGATTTTACACTTATATTAACATAAATACACCGCTTACTTCACCTTTAAGACTGGATAAAACACAGTGGACCAACAGCAGCAAATCATCACTGACTGTGGAAACTTGACAGTGGTCTTCAAGCAGCTTGGATTCTGTGCCCCTCCAGTCTTCCTTCAGACACTGGGACCTGGATTCACAAATGAAACGCAATATTTCATTTGGATAAGTGATGGTTTGTGCCAGCAGTGCCACAGGCTGATCACCTCCATACCACACCGCATTATTGCAATCATTCATGCAAAAGGAGACCAGACCAAGTATTGAGTAGATTAATTAACAAACTTTTCAGAAGGTTGACATTTCTGTATTATGAATCCTGTTTTTGATTGTCCATATGGAAGATTCTAATATTTTGAGATGCTGGATTTTTGATTTTCATGAGTTCTGTAAGCCGTGATCTGCCAAATGAAACATTCTTCAGGGACCTCAGTAGGACTTGATGGAGCCTCAGACTCTGAGGAAGAGTTGAAACCCTAATCACTGATCTGGGCTCTGACCTCCAACAGTCCTTCATCCCTGCATGCCAACTTCGATTTCACAATCAATAAATCATTGAACTTCCTTGGGCATGGGCTTTGTTACACGCGCGTGCATGCGTGCGTGCGTTTGTGTGTGTTCACACTGAATATACACCATGACAATGAAAGAATGTAAAGCAGTAAGGGTACAGAGGCATATACCTTATTCCTCTGTCTGGACATCAAGCCGCTAGGCTCAGCATCTTTGTGACTGCTGGCGGTCTGACAGATTGTGGAGGCTCTGATAAGTGCAGCACATTAGTGCACTAAAGTTCATTGAAGAGATTGCTCTTCTTGCTCTGAAAACACACCAGTGAACGCTTGTGTTCCTATATGTTCACACAGAATGTAGGCCATGGAAGTAAAAACGAATGAGGAGACAAGGGCTTAGATCTTTGACTGAGCATCAGAACAGTGCACTACACAGCGGGCCTCCTGGTCGATTGTATATAACATGACAATACATTTGGGATGTGGACCCAAAATGTTAAAATGTTTTATTCTCAGCCAGGAGTTTGCCACAGTAGACCTATGGTTGTAGAGGACCCTTGCAAGAAATAGAAAACCAATAGTTGCTTGTTTAATTATCTACATGCATTTAATGGGCAAGTGACCTCTAGTGGTTCAAAGAAGTATGACGTGCATCTAGCCGTCTCCAGCAAGACAGGGATGCATTAAAGGGATAATTCAGTATTTTTATAGTGGGGTTGCATCAGGTACTTAGGCATAGTTATTGTGTTACCTTATAGAGATGGCAGTCAGTGCAGTCACTATAAGGAGGTTGGGGGAGACGTCGCTGTAGCGGAAGTCAACTTTGTACTGTTGTAGAGGGGGCCAGAGGAAATAAGTTTTTTCTCCCTGTATATAAATGCTAACCTAAAACCTAAATATCAGTTTGATTTTTTTTCACAGCTTTAGTGTGCAGCCAGACCGCCCTTGAATTTTTTTTATCACTCCGCCGATCAGCCTGTCCACTCGGAGCTACTGCGGGTTATTCAAGTGACAAGAAAACAAAAAAATTATGCTGTCTGGCGGCAAACAAAATTTGAGTTTAGCATACAACTGAAGCGATATTTAGGTTTTAGGTAAGTATTTACAGTATATACAGTATCTCACAAGTGATTACACCCCTCACATTTCTTCAAATATTTCATTATATCTTTTCATGGGACAACACTGAAGAAATGACACTTTGATACCATGTAAAGTAGTCAGTGTATAGCTTATATAACAGTGTAAATGTACTGTCCCCTCAAAATAACTGAACACACAGCTATTAATGTATAAAGTGCTGGCAACAAAAGTGAGTACACCCCTAGGTTAAAATGTCCAAATTGTGCCCAAAGTGTCAATATTTTGTGTGACCACCATTATTTTCCAGCACTGCCTTAACCCTCTTGGGCATGGAGTTCACCAGAGCTACACAGGTTGCCACTGGAATACTCTTCCACTCATTCATGACGTCATCACAGAGCTGATGGATATTAGGGGCCACTCACACTAGGGCCGCGGCCCCGTGCCAAAGCTCATTTGCATACTAAAGTCTAGAACGTTTGGCTAGTGTGACCACGCCAACTGTATTCCAGCACGGAACAGCCCCTTGGCCACGGCACACCTGGGAGAGGTGTGCCGTGGCCAAAGTACAGATGCTAATGAGATGACACGCGCACAAGCAAGCGCACAGGCGGCATTCCTGACGTGAATTTATTAAGGATGCATAGTCCGTTAACGTCCGCTGCCTTACTAGTCGGCACCAGAATTGCCCACCACTTGGACTTGTAGCTACATAAAATGTGTGAGAATTAACGTGTGTGTAAGCCTAGGTGTGGGCTAATAAAAGAGGGAGAGAGCTAAATAGGTGAGCGCAGAAAGCAAAGCAAAAAGGTTTTCGCGTTTTCTCACGTTCGTCAGATGATTTTATTTTTTTTCCTCCCGTCATAACTGCCTTTACGCATGGCGGTGGAGACGCACCCAAAACAATCACTGGGCCGCAACAGTAGCCTACACTAAGGTTTAACAAGAAACTTTATAAAGACACTTAAAAAAACGATCTCTGCCCATACAAAAAGTTCTGACTTGGATTTGATGGAGCGATGTGTGTGTGTATAAAACCATCCGGTACGTATGGTCTGATGACGGGCCGTTATATTAATAATAAACAGCGTGCTGCACAAATATGAGACTGTCCACCGCGACCTATTACGTCAAGGCTACATTTAAAAAAAAAAAACAATAGCTTTAGGATTCTCGTTGCTCTAATGTGGAAGTGGAATATTTGATGCAAATTTGGCCGGATGAAAATATTCACAAACAGTCGTATAGCCTACAAGTAGACTACGCTCCAAATCCTAAACGCGCTCGGTGACGTAGGCAAGGTGCAATCGTGCCCAGGGGGGAGGGGGAGGGATCGTGCTAAATCTTCCTGCAGCACGGAACAGGCAAACGGCCCTAGTGTGAGTGCGCCCTTAGAGACCTTGTGCTACTCCACCTTCCGTTTGAGGATGCCCCACAGATGCTCAATAGGGTTTAGGTCTGGAAACATGATTGGTCATTCCATAACCTTTACCCTCAGCTTCTTTAGCAAGACAGTGGTCATCTTGGAGGTGTGTTTGGAGTCATTATGATGTTTGAATACTGCCCTGCGGCCCAGTTCCCGAAGGGAGGGGATCAAGCTCTGCTTCAGTATGTCACAGTACATGTTTGCATTCAATGAACTGTAGATCCCCAGGGCTGGCTGCACTCATTTAGCCCCAGACCAAGACACTCCCACCACCATGCTTGACTATAGGCAAGACACACTTGTCTTTGTACTCCTCACCTGGTTGCCACCACACACGCTTGACACCATCTGAACCAAATAAGTTTATCTTGGTCTCATCAGACCACAGAGATGGTTGCAGTAATCCATGTCCGTAGTCTGCTTGTATTCAGCACACTGTTTGCGGGCTTTCTTGTGCATCATCTTTAGAATAGGCTTCCTTCTGGGACGACAGCCATGCAGACTAGTATGATGCAGTGTGTGGCGTATGGTCTGAGCACTGACAGGTTGACCCCCCACCCCTTCAAGCCCTTCAGCAATGCTGGTAGCACTCATCCGTCTATTTTCCAAAGCCAACCTCTGGATATGACGCTGAGCATGTGCATTCAACCTTCGTAAACTGGGCTGCAAATATGCATATTTTAATCGACTATCGCGAGCATCGCTTTTGGTATAAACGCACCTTAAGAGACTAATGGTCGAGGATCGTGTTGGTTCGATTGGCAGGTGTCTGCCGATCATACTCAGCTCCACACTTTCTATAGTAGCAGGATTTTGATAATACTACAATAGTTTTAGTAAGGTGTACACGAAAAACTGGAGACTGATAGAGATATTGTTAAGGTTTCACTCTCTGGATATTGTGAACATGATTCAAAGGATATGTGTGATCTTTAAAAAAAAAAAATCCAGACTCAGTGATTTAATTTCATCATTATTTCATTTCCTGAATGTAAAATCTCTATGTACAGTACATTAAAAAATACGAAGATTTTCTTTAAATGTTTTTTTTCTGTTAATCAGTGAAAGATGGAGGACAGAAGCAAAGATTTAGCATGTAGCTATTATTTGTTGGGTGGAGACATAAGCAAATATTTAGAAGCTGTAGAAATTCATCCAGAAGGATGAAGCTTAAGTTCAGAGGCAGTAGTGTGAACAAGAACTGACGGTGACATGGCAGTCAAAACTCTCTCCCACATTACTTCAAAGTCTCTTTCTGTTTTTACAAATAGAAAAATGACTTTGATTTGGCTCATGGACTCTCTTGGCTTTTGAACGTTTCAGAGGCTTCCACCTTTGGTCAGCTGAGCCCAGACATGGCTTCCTGGTCTCCCTTTGACATAACGTTGCTGTCAAGTCTCTGCTTGTGTTTTAGCCTGATGCTGCTATCAGGCCTTTGTTTATGCATCAAAGTGGCAGAGCATTTTCAGTGTGTCTACTGTCCAGCCTTCTTCTCTTTCTGGAAACTGAAGCTGGTCCGGCGGCTCAGTTTGCGCTGCTTTTGGGCAAAGTAATCAGCCCGAGAGGTGCTAGCACGCGACTCCAGGATGTAGTTCACCTAAAAGCAAAAAATAAAAAGTAGGAAAAACATGTCATTTAAAACATACAGCCATCCGTGACACTGTGCCTCATTTGTTTGAAAAGAGAAAGAGGGCACAGCACATCAAGCCAGAACTTACCTTTAGCACTATTTCATTGACGGTGGCAGCGTCGGACTCAAAGTAGAGAGGCTTGTAGTCGTGGTTGCTAAGATAAAGGAGCTTAAATATTGCGTGACCTGTAATACACAGTGAAATTTTTTATTTAATAAGACAGAAATTGACATAAACCATCACCATGGTTATCCTCAGACATGTATTATCTGAGGAAAGACTAATGGCTGGAGGATGTGAACCAACAAAAACAAAAATATAAATTGTGGATCGGTGCAAAGCAAACATTAATTTAGAAGGAAAGGGACTGAACTATGAATATCATGTACAGTAGGGCTGGGCGATATGACCAAAATCTCATATCCCGACATAGGTCATTTCATATCCTGATAACGATACATTTGGACGATAAAGCATATTTTCTGTAAATTCAATTAATAGATATTTCATATAAATGACACATGACAAGGCCTTTCTCCTATTACATTTTGAATTATTACCCTTATTTGATTATTTTATCCTTTTATTCAAATGCAAATATTCAAGCATGCAACAAAATAGAAAAAAATCACTGAAGTCCATGACCGACCAACTAAATTATCTAGGTCTAATTACAGCCAGAGTATGTGAGTCTGCAATAGTACTGTTCTCTACAACTTGTAATTCAGTGTATTTTTTCTAAAATATATTAATTTCCAATTCAGTGCAAATAGCCCAGAAATGTAGGCTATATCCCCTCCACTCCTAGAACAGCATACACAAACATAATTGGAACTTCCTTTTTTTTTTTTAAACCAAACTATACATTTTCAGTGTGAATTAACAGTAACTTAATTGCGAGCTACATGTGTAGTTTGTGTTGTGAAGAGTGTGATTTGCAACATAAAGAAATAAACAATATTGCATAAAATGAAACGATAAGACATTTTTGTTTGGTCAGACGATATAGATCGCACAGCCCTAATGTACAGATGTCGGTTTACTCACTGGGGCTCCTCTCCTCTATGAGGTCACAGGCACAGAGGTGGTCCGAGTCGATAGAGATGGGTTTCTGACGAATCCAGAACTTAGTACTGGCCTTCTGATTGGTGACAGGATCAATCTCAACTTTCTCTCCTGAAACGCCTTAATAAACAGTTGATGGAGAAAAAAACATATTTAATACACATGATGACCATAATTGTTAGAATACAAGTAAAAGTAAAAGCAATCTGATAATGCTAGTTGTCATTAAACAGTTTGCGTCTGTGGCAGTCTGCTAGAGGCAGTCTGCTAGCAGCAGTATGTACCTAGCTGAACGTCTGTGGTGAAGCGCAGCTTGTGGATCATACTGATCTTGAAGGACTTATAGTGGTGACTGCTCAGCATGTCCTGGACTGTGGTGATGTCAATAGGTGGGTCTTCCTCTGAGCTCTCCTCTCCCCTGGAGCCTGGGGATGAAAGGAATACCAATTTTAAAAAGTAATTTTATTTTCATGTCACAATGTTGTGATCTTTGAAGGGTTCCTGAGGATCACACAGGGCTACACTTGACAGCAGACTCTTAGACCCTGTTTCCACCTGGGATTAACATCTGACTTTTTGAATCTGGTTACAAGTAGACAGCTCTCAGTACGTGTGTTCACACTTGTATTTTCAAATGTGACTTCTTTGCCTACTTGTGATCCGATTCCATTTACCCGCGCTGTATTTAAATCAACACGCACATAATTTCCGTTTACATTGCTGTTTTTAACCGGTGGGGTTCAAACAAGTAAACATACAGGGCTGTACAGTGCCACAGTTTTAATCACATTTGCTATTAAAATGCATTACATGCAAAGATAATTACAAGTCTAGGTTGACGAGATAGGCTACTGTCTCATTTAGACAAGGAGGAGCGATGCACAACACTGCCATTAACACTCGCCAAATGCGGCTAAATATCATAGATATCAGGGTTTCCCCCAGCACTATCTTGTTAAGGCGGCCGCCTTAGCAACACTAGGGCCCCGCCTTGACTACCAATGTATTGAAAAAAAAAAAAAAAAAAAAAAAAGTTTAAAGAAAAAAAAAATGGCATTGGTAATACTGTTTACAACATTAGTCGTGCCAATAAAGCTTTTTGAATTTAATTGAGACGGCGGCATCTGGTGGTTGAATATATTGTTGCATAGTCTAGCATAGTCACCTGTCAATCTACCGCTGATGCTCTGTGGTTAATTTGAACGGAATCCGACATAACAAACTGTCATCTTCCGAGGCAGATTTTTCTTAAAAACGGGCTTAAAGCAACAAGGTAAGATCATTATTAACCTTAACTCCATAAAATTCAAGAATAAACTTAACTTTACGTTCGAATTCTTAAAGTTGAAAACATAGGCTACAGTTATTGAAACCGTACCTGTGCACATGGTTTTATCTTGCAATAGGCCAATATAGCCTAGCTTAATGGATGGCGAAAGACACCCCAAAATTTCGGGCTTCTTTATGCAAAGAAGCAGGCCGCCGTCGTCGGCACCACCTCCTCCGCCTCCCCCCCACCCCCGGATCCACCGCATTCCTCTAAACACAGAGTTAGTGGATGGAACACGGAGTGGGCTATGGACCAAAAATAAGCCAGTTGGCTGTATCATACTGAACACGGTGAGTTTTATTCATTTATTATTAATGAATTAATGAATTTCTCTTTTGATTATAACATTGTAGGGCTTATTAAATCACGAGTCATTGCGTCATTCCTAGGGATGTTCTGCAGAGTAGATTTAACCGTCAATCAGCAACACGCGGCCCTTCACAAAGGCCATTCATAGATATCCCATGCACGAACTAAAGACGTGATGCCTTCGATCAGCACATGACATCCAAGAACCACTCTGCCGTTGCCATCACAGCCCAAACCAGCAAAAGTAAGTGTTTCTAAATGATAAATGAATTAACAAACTAAGAATATTTTATTTATTTTATAATAATAATAATAATAATAATAATAATAATAATAATAATTATTATTATTATTATTATTAATAATTTATTATACAACTTATTGAATATTTCTTAATTAGGTCTGTCAATCAGTGAGGCATTTCAACCGATTGTCAACATGGAGCATGAGGCCATAATTGGTGGTTTTAAATGCCTTTACTGGCTTGTCAAGCACGAGATTGCACACCACACCAACTACCCTGCATTGCTTGATCTGGCAGACCTTCTAGGTTGCGAATATTTTTCCAAATTGAGGGTAAGATTTTTCATTATGAATGTATTATGACTGATGACTGAGTATGAATGTCGTTATGACATACTTTTGGTAAAATTAACTGTTAACTGTTAACTGGCACAATTTTTTTTCTTCTAGATTGATCAAAGAACCAACTACAGGTCCCACAAAATTGTGGACGACATGCTGCAGATTTTGGCTGAAGTGGTGGATGAACCCATTTCAGCAGCAATCAAAACCTCAAAGGCTGTAGGCCTGGAAATAGATGAGTCCACAGACATTTCAGTCTTAAAACAACTGGACATTCATGTCAGGTAGAGTAGTTTTCACCTCTTAAGCGCCTTGTGATGTCCTCTCTGTGTAATATAACTAGGATCACATTTAATGATTTTATACACATTTCAGGTATACTGACAAAGAAGGGCAGCTCTTCTGCAAGTTCCTGGATCTGGTATCCATACCAGATGGCATGGCAAGAACCATTGCCGAGGCAGTGAAGGAGGTCATTATAGAAAAGGGAATTCCTCAGGATCGGATTTATGGCCTTGGCACGGACGGAGCAGCAGTCATGACCGGTAGAGTGAATGAATGAAGGGAATTTACTTTGAATTTAATGTTGACTATAATGAACAAGTTTGCCTTAATCTATAACTTTTAATGTTTTTATTTTAGGAAAACATAATGGCACAGCCAAATTACTGGCCGACACCTGGCCAGGATTAGTGACAGTGCATTGGGCTGCTCATCGCCTCGCCCTCGCTTGCAAGGATGCTGCAGATGGAGTGCCCTACATGAAGACCTTCAGAAAGCACCTGCAAGACCCTTCATCTTTATTTTAGGAATAGTGCAAACCGCACTAGTGCCCTCAAAGCAGCTGCCACTGTTCTCCAAGTAGCCGCCCTCAAAGTGACAGTAAGAGAAACAACTTAACATCGAGTTCCTTAAAGCAATATGCATTTAAATGATTCTCCTATTAATCACCTCACATTGCCATCCCCAGGAGGTTAAGGACACTAGGTGGCTGTCTCAAGAAAAGGCCATTTCCAATCTGCAACGGAATCTGCCTGCAGTGCTTGCAACACTTGCGGAGGAGGCAGATCTAAAGAAGGACCCGGTGGCAAGAGGGTTATACACATACTATGGCATAACTTCATGGCAATTAAGAACCATGTAAGTTGTCATGTTTTTTCAGCTGATGTTTATTTCAAGTCCTTAATAATTGCATGTCAGTTATAGTCATTAAAAATAAAATTATGTTTGATTTGCATGTGTATTTAGGTTCCTGTCACAATTGGGACACTGAGGCAAATAAAGGCAGCAGGTGACAAGCAACCTGAGGGCTCCTTTTTGGCTCAGGTCAATGAAAAGGTCAACAACCTTAACATTGACGCAGAGGAAGAGAGGGTGAGACGAGACAGAGGTCAGCCCACATCCACCGGGAGGTTTTGGACAAAGTTTCAGAACGAGGTAAGCTCAACGATGAATATATAGAATAATCTTTGAAATATATAATTAATTATTATTTTCTCACGTCCACTGTTTAATAGGTCATGGAACCCTACATCGACCGTCTCGTGGAACACCTGGAGCTGAGGTTCCAGCAAGTGAGCATTCTGGGTGCCTTCAACGCTCTGGGACCACCAGGTCCACAAGCTGACGAGGGTCAGGCCATCTCGGACCTTAAGATGTTGGCGAAGCAGTTTCAGGTCATTCAAGAGACGCCACTGCTCCATGAGTGGCAAAGCTTCAAAGTGCTTGTGACTACTGGAATATTAAAAGTGAGTATTTAAAACCTATTAAGTTGTTTGTATATGTTAATGCATATCAGTCAGACATTGACCAATTGTTTTCATCCATCAGGACAAATCCCAACTGGAAATAATGAAGGCAATGACATCTCAGTATGATGAGCTACATCAGCTGTATCCAAACCTGTCCCTCCTGTCAGCGATACCAGTGGCAAGTGTCAATTGTGAGCGAGATTTTTCTGCCGTGAATAGGGTAAGCCCATCATCTTCTCACTATCTTAGTTCAAAATTAAAAATATTAAATATACAACATTGACTTAATTCACTCTATGTGTAGATAAAGACAGACCTGCGAAACAGGCTGCAGGGCAAGAGTCTTACAGCTAGGGCTGGCCCGAATGCCATTTTTCAGGCTTCGAATATTCGTTGGTTTTTCCGAGCGAATATTCGAATATTCGTTCCAGAAAAACACACCATCAAAAACATAAATTTTTTTTTTTTAAACGTTAATAATTCCTATATACTCCCTGGAACCGATTTTGACAGTATCTGCATATTTTGTTGAAGATTTACGTGCTCGGAGGTGAAGTAATGGATGCGCTATGACACTTAGTGATGTAATATCCTCCTAAATGAGCAATACTACTACTACTACTACAATATTACTAACTTTTATATCCAAATATAAAATTATTTGATGACATTATATTGCAGTACTAGCTTCTTGCAAAAAAAAAAAAAAAAAATAATAATAATAAAAAATAAAAAAAAAATAATAATAATAATAATAATAATAATAATGATAAAAAAAAAAAAAACGAAGCTCCGAATACTAATTTAAGCTCCGAATACTAATTTTCCGAACGAGTATTCGAATAATTCGGGCCAGCCCTACTTACAGCCTGCATGAAGATCAGCATCAATGGCCCACCAGTGTCTAAGTTGAATTACAGCAGGGCGCTGGAACTGTTCTTTGCACAGCCACGCAGAATAGCATGCACTGATGCCTCTTGTCAGCTGTGCCGCAAATAAGAAGATCCAAAAACTGTAAATAGTTGAATTTGCCATTTTATGTGCATACACAAGTTAAGTGTATTGTCCATTATTTGTATTTAATTTGCACTTTTCTTTAATTTTATTTTGTAGTGTCTGCATGTTTGCACAACATTTTTACCTACTGTTGTTTATTTATATTGAAATAAACAGTTGTTTATTTCATTAATGCGTACTGGCATCTTTGAGCAAAATACCCCCAACATTTTTCGCCAACAGCACCCCCGTCTGTTTACCACCTTGACTAAGACATTTACTGGGGGAAACACTGGATAGTACAGTCAGAGGCGGCCTTAACGATCTGGGGGCCCCATTCAAGACCTAGTGTGGGGCCCCCCACTTTTTTTGTATTTTCTTGAAAAAAAAAATCTTATTTTTTTTTTTTTTTTTTAATACACATTTCTTGTGCATGCTTGTGCATGCTTCCCGCAAAAAGAAAACAGATTGTAGAGTTGTATGAGATGATGGGCCACTGGGTGCAGACTCTTAAAGGGCCCCCCCACTCCTACCTATCCAGTCAGGTACACTGACTTTTCAGCACATATACAATTAATGGTAAAAACATATTAATGAAGTCAGTTTTTCTCACAGGATTTAGGGATACTGTGGGAGGGACCCTAGTCCTTGTTGGAGGGTCCGGGGGCATCCCCCCCGGAAGAAAATGTGTGCCTTTTGAATTAAAATGCATCAATCTGATGCACTTTGAGGGGAAAATTTAGAGGCTATATCAAATCCTGAGATGCAGCAGGAACATTATGGTTGCGTTCCGAATCGCATACTCTTTCTTTTTTCTATTCTACATACTACATCCGACGATAAAAAGAATCTAGTTAGGATGCAGTAGGCATACTATTGGGACATACTTTACTCTCTTATTTCATCATAACATTGCGCCTTGATCTTGCCTCTTGCTTTTATATCCGTCGCATCCCCGTTTGTTTTCATATGGAGGCTTCGTCGATGAGACGTCACTTCACGTGCGCACTGGATTGTGGGTCAGAATCGCCCAAATAGGATGCACTTTTCAATACTAACAATCTTGGCCGCATGAAGTAGGACATCCGGGTACTTCTAACCATCCTAAATCTGGCCACAAGAATCGGGACATCCTAAATCTTTTTTCTACATACTATATAGTAGAAAGTATGCGATTCGGAACGCAACCTATTTTTCAGATTTTTCTTAATCAGGCAGCACTCTTTACTCTGCTACTGTAAAAACAGTACAGTAGATTGGTCTGCAGACTCATGTTCTATGATGGAGAGACTTATTTCAACAGATACAGGGTGGATAGCTACTTTTTATGAACAGCATAGAATTTACACATATAAATCGTATTGCTGTATGTGTGTGGGGGCCCTAAAGGCTCATCATGAAGCCCCTTAGACAGAGCTACTAATGCTGTTTTCTTATGCTTTTGTATTTCTCCCCCTACTAGTTGAGGGGCCCATGATGATTTATTTCCTTATATTTAGGCTTATTCCTTTTTGGACCCTGTTATTGACATGAGTGACTGAGCTCTTTGACAATGCAACATGAAAAGTTACTATGAGGCCTAGGGCCCGGTAGCCTGCTCAAGAATTATTTATCAATTTTTTTTTTTTTTTTTTTTTTTTTTAGGAGGGGCTTGGGGGCCCCCCAGAGGGCGGGGCCCCATTCAATTGAATGGGTTGAAACATAGCTAAGGCCGCTACTGAGTACAGTCATATGAAAAAGTTAGGGACCCCCTTCTAATTTTAGGGATTTTTGTTCATCATTAGCTGGGATTTCAAAGAAGCAAATTCCTTTTCCTATATGACATACCTTAGGGAAAAAGAAGCAATTCAGCAGTGTCATTTTGTTTATTGGAATAATAGAAAATATGCAATAGGCATAACAAAATTTGACTGGTGCATAAATTTGGGCACCCCAAAAGAAAAATGACATCAGTACTTAGTTGAGCCTCCTTTTGCAAAAATAACAGCCTCTAGACGCCTTCGGTAGCCTGTGATGAATGTCTGGATCCTGGATGTAGGTATTTTGAACATTCTTACATACTAAAGCGATCCAGTTCAGTTAAATGTGATGGCTGCCAAGCATGGAACGCCCGCTTCAAATCATCCCATAGATTTTCGATGATATTCAAGTCATTGTACTGCAACGGCCATATCAGAACATTGTACTTTTCCCTCTGCAGGAATTTGAACTGTGTTAAGGGTCATTGTCTTGTTGGAATATCCAACCCCTGGGCAACTTCAACTTTGTGACTGATGATTGAACATTATCCTGAATAATCTGTTGAAACTGGGTTGAATTCATCCGACTATCGACTTTAACCAGGGCCCCAGTCCCTTAAGTGGCCACAGCATGACCAAATTTGACAGTAGGTAGCAGGTGTTTTTCTTGGAATGCAGTTTTCTTCTTTCGCCATGCAAAGCGCTTTTTATAAAGACCAAATAACTAAATTTTTGTCTCATCAGTCCAAAGCATTTTCTTCCAATATGAAGCTGGCTTGTCTAAATGAGCTTTTGCATACTCCATGCAACTGTATCTGT
This sequence comes from Ammodytes marinus, assembly GCF_949987685.1. Classification (NCBI taxonomy): domain Eukaryota; kingdom Metazoa; phylum Chordata; class Actinopteri; order Uranoscopiformes; family Ammodytidae; genus Ammodytes; species Ammodytes marinus. Next base: position 25,102,048 of record NC_137222.1, on the reverse strand, counting down.
GGCGTGGGCGCAGAAAGGGCTTCCTTCTCATCACCTGGCCATACAGATGTTTTGGCGCAAATTGCGCTGAATTGTTGAACCATGTACAGATACACAATCTGCAGCCAGATGTTCTTGTAGGTCTTTGGAGGTGATCTGTGGGTTGTGTGCAACCATTCTCACAATCCTCCACCTATGCCGCTCCTGTTTTTTTCTTGGTCTGCCATGCCTGGGTTTAACTGCCACTGTGACTGTGTCCTTCCATTTCCTGACAACGTTCCCTACTGTCGAAATTGACAATTGAAACCTTTGGGAAAGCTTCTTGTAGCCTTCCCCTAAACCATGACAATGAATAATCTTTGTTTTTCAGATATGTTGGGAGCTGCTTTGATGATCCCATTCTGTCTCAATTCAGCAGAGAGCCAAAGAGAAGTGCAACTTGCATTTAGGCACCTAAAATACCTTTTCTCATGATTAAACAGACATTTCTATGAGGTTCAAGGCTTAACAACATAAACCAACCAATTTTGTGTTTAAAGTCATCAGTTTTACATGCTGTTACATGCATTAAAATCAACAAAACCACAAGGGTTCCCATATTTTTGCACAGCCAGTTTTTCACATTTTATTTAATTTCATAAAACTAAATACTGCTTTTCAAAAAATCATTGTTTGGAAAACATCCCAGTACTTAGCTGTTCCTGGTAAATTAAAGACATACCACTTATCTTTTTTTGTGAAAGCAGAGTCATTATAATGCCGGCTGAGAGGGGTTCCCAAACTTTTTCATATGACTGTATATAAAAGTAAACACTCTTAGGCGAGGCGAGTAAGGTATTACGCCACTTTGGCTGGTGAAAGATGTGTGCTTGCCGTGCGGCTTTTCTAACGTCTGATACACTCTTCACCAGTACACGGTTTTATATGCAGTTGCGAACGTGCGAACAGAATATTGCCTGTGCGCCTTCACATTAAAAGCCTGTTACTAGCCAAACGCGAGTTGACTTATATTTTTTAACAGATAAGAACAGGAAGTTGTTGCCTTGCAGCTCTCCAGTCAATAGCAGCAATTTTCGTGTTTTCAGATTTACGCAGTGAAATGAAAACAGAGGACAGAAAGCTTGTCATTTGCAATACTGGCGGATGCAACTAACGTTCATGAGGCTTCTATAAAAGCTGCATGAACGCCAGTGAAGCATTTTCAACGTATTTCCACTCAGGCAGGTGGCGGCAGTTGAGTAGGAGGTCCCTAATGTGGACAAAAGTCACATTGGTGTTCCCACTACCAAATGAATGCGGACACATCCGACACAACCGACGTAAACCACCTCCGAATGTGGTTTTTGTGATCCGATCTCAATGCGTCTTGAGAGTGTTTTCACCTGTAGTTAGAGCTGTAATCACGTGATCGGATCACAAAAAACACATGTTAAAGACAAATGGAAACGGGGTCTTACCTGCTGGAGTTTAAAGGTAAAAAAAAATAAAAAGATTTGCCAAAAGGCCTTTCTGTTTTGAGGCACAAGCTACATATAACAATTAGTATTATTTTTTAAACATTCAGAGAAAATATTTCTCAAAATATGAAGATAAGTGGTTTAGTGAAGCCTGTGTGATGCAACTAGCTGAGGAGTCAGAAGCCAACTGGCCGACTGAGATGACTTACTGTTTTCTCTGACAAGGCAAAACTCCAAGGTGCTTTGGCTCTCCAGTGTGGAGTCCAGGTCTACTGCTACATTGGGCTCCGTCTGCTTCTCCAGACGGTACATTGGCCCTGTTGGAGAATGACAGAGTCAGCACACAGCAGGCCAGCTTAGTACAACTCGCAATGTGGTTGAGGTTGCAAAATTCATCTTCAGGGACCGTTGTATTTTCAGTTTCAGTTCAGTTTTTTGCAGTAAGTCCTGTTTATAAGATAATAATAAAATCATCCTAAATACATTTAGGCTTAAGTCTTGTTTTGTTGCCAACCTATGTACTTCTGTCTGCTTATATTTTTTTTGACTTGTCTGACTTCCTTTTATTGATGTTCCCCTATTCTAATTTATTCTCAAAGTACAATTTTATACTATGGTAATGAAAAGCAAGGTTTCAGCCATTCTGGACGCAGGTAACAGAGGGTGTATTCACACCAGGAAAGTCCGCTAGTTCACTTTCTTTGGTCCATTCTTTTTAAGACGTCCTCTTCAGCTGGGTCTCAGAGCGCTTGTTTGGTCCGCCCCCGAGTGCGATTGCTGTATTCACACCTGCCTGAAAGATGAGAACCGAAGGCGGAGGAGTACCTGAGTTTGTTTCAACCGAACTAAAAACTACAGATGTGAATACTGTTGAGATAGGCAAGAATATTGCAACTTTTCATTGTACATATCTTGTTCTTAGGTGAATGGGAAATGTATACAGTCCCCTACAAAAGTATTGGAACGGTGAGGCCAATTCCTATATTTTTGCTGTAGACTCAAAACATTTGGGTTTGACACCAAAATATGAATATGAGACAATACTGTAGATCAACATTTCAGCTTTCATTTCCAGGTATTTACATCTGGATCTGATACACAACACCTAAGAAAGCATTATTTTTAAAGGAACACCACATTTTAAGGTCAGCAAAAGTATTGGAACAGATAGACACAAAATAAATTAAAGTGAATACAACTTAATATTTTGTTGCAAATTCTTCTCTTGCAATAACTGCATCAAGCCTGTGACCCATTGACATCACAAAACTTTTGCATTCTTCTTTTGTGATGCTTTTCCAGACTTTCACCACAGCCTTTTTCAGTTGATGTTTGTTTTGGGGGGGTTACTCCTCTTTAGCAGGTAAAATGCATGCTCTATAGGGTTTAACTCTGGAGATAGACTTGGCCAGTCTAAAACCTTCCATTTATTGACCCTGATTAACTCTTTGGTGTTTTTGCAGTGTGTTCTGGGTCATTATCTTGCTGCATCATGAAGGATCTTCCATCAGTTTGGTTGCATATTTCTTTAAATTGGCAGACAAATCGTTTGTGTAAAGTTCTGAGTTTATTTAGCTGTTGCCATCATGTGTACATCATCAATGAAGAATAATGAGCCCGTCCCAGAAGAAGCCATGCAAGGCCAAGCTATGACATTGCCTCCACCGTGTTTCACAGATGAGCTTGTATGTTTGGGATCATGAGCAGATCCTTTCTTTCTCCAAACTTTAGCCTTTCCAGGGCTCCAGACTAACCTATTTTACTAGGAGCACTGGCGCCCCTAACTCAGAATTTTTAGGGGCGCAAGCAGAAAATTTAGGGGCAAACATTAAATAGACCTGCAACGCATCTATTAAAATGTTTCCCAATTTTAACTATATTAGGCCTATTGATATTGTATTGCCAGCATGTTTTGGACCACACTGACAACAGATGATACAGTTCATTGTGTTTTCGATTTTGCATCACCATGTGAAATTCTTCAGACATTCCTTTAGGAAAAGGATTTTTTTTTTGTGCCCATTTTCACCACAACCACCTCTACATCCAAGCCCTCTGATTTGTCCTACTCTATCTCTGCTGACTCCAGGAAAATAGCCTAGTTATTGGCCCAAAAGTAACTAGTAGGAGCTAGGTGACATTATCAACTAATTTGCATTATAGCCTATGCTATTCTGAAAGAGGCGAAATGAACAGAAAATGCTGACCAGGTAGTTTACAAATTAACTAGGCCTATTTACATATTTACAAACTCACTTTACACACTTTTTTTGTTGCCATATTACTACAAGGTTAGCTTTTTATAGATATGCAGTGGCCTATTGAATGTGGACATATCAAACAATTTTCGTGTTCACAAACTTCCCCTGACACACGGTGCTGTCTGCTGCAGGTGGCGGGGGGTTTCTATCAGACTGCCCGTGTGACTGAGTGCTGTCAGCGGTGAGGAGTAGACAGCTCCGTTGCTACTCTGCTCTTGAGCGCGCGGTTAAAAAATAAATCTTAACAGCCTTATCGCTATGGCGGAAAGTCTAATAATAATGATACAAATGTCGGCGAATTTTCCGTTCGCGCGCGTGCCCCTAGTTTTAAAAACTACTCGCACTGTCTCCAAAAATGGTCGCAAAATGCGAGCATTTGGTCGCAGTCTAGAGCCCTGCTTTCCATCACTTTGGTAAAGGTCCATCTTGACAACAACACAGTACCACATGATAGCAGCAGCAAAATGAACTTATAAGTCTACAGAAACATTCGGTCTGCCAATTTAAAGAAAGATGTAACCAAACTGATTGGAAGATCCTCCATCATGCAGCAAGATAATGATCCAAAGAAACTGCAAAAACAACAAAGGAGTTCATCAGGGGAAAGAAATGAAAGGTTTTAGACTGGCCAAGTCAATCTCCAGACTTAAACAATATAGAGCATGCATTTTACCTGCTAAAGAGGAGACCGAAGGGAGTAACCTCACAAAACAAACAGCAACTGAATGAGGCTGCGGTGAAAGCCTGGAAAAGCATCACAAAAGAAGAATGCAAAAGTTTTGTGATGTCAATGGGTCACAGGCTTGATGCAGTTATTGCAAGCGAAGGATTTGTGACAAAATATTAAGTCTTATTCATTTTAGGTCGATCTGTTCCAATACTTTTGCTCACCTAAAAATGTGGTGTTCCTTTACAAATAATGTTATCTTCTCAGTTGTGTATCAGATCCAGATGTGAATACCTGGAATTGAAAGCTGAAATGTTGATCTATTGTCTCATATTCATATATTGGTGTCAAACCCAAATGTTTCCAGTCTACAGCAAAAATAAAGGAATTGGCCTCACCGTTCCAATACTTTTGTAGGGGACTGTATTTCTTGTTTTCGAAGGGAAAAGTATGATATTTTGAATAAGACAGGCACGGTAACAAGTGACCTTTAATATTAAGGTAGAATCACTAAAAGTGTTGTGTTCAAGTTTTTATCCTGAAATATAAACACCTTGTTCCAAATTATTATGCAAATTGGATTGAAGTGTCATAAACATTTAATGTTTTGTTTTTCAATTAAACTCATGTATGATATTGTGTCTCAGGACGCCTTGGATCATTGAAATCAATCTCATACACCTGTGATAATTAGTTTGCCATTTGAGCCCAATCAAAGGAAATCTACTTAAGAAGGACGTTCCACATTATTAAGCAGGCCACATGTTTCAAGCAATATGGGAAAGAAAAAGGATCTCTCTGCTGCAGAAAAGCGTCAAATAGGGCAATACCTTGGACAAGGTATGAAAACATTAGATATTTCAAAGAAACTGAAGCGTGGCTTTGTTTTAGCGTAGATTTGTGGCTGATTCAGAGCACAGACGGGTTGGTGCAGATAAAGGCATAATGAGGAAGATTTCTGCCAGACAAATTCATTGGATTAGGAGAGCAGCTGCTAAAATGCCCTTACAAAGCAGCAGACAGGTATTTGAAGCCGCTGGAGTCCCACGAACCTCAAGGTGTAGGATCCTCCAGAGGTTTGCAGCTGTGCATAAACCTATTATTCGGCCACCCCTAAACAATCCTCACAAGCAGAAACGGTTGCACTGGGCTCAGAAATACATGAAGACTAATTTGTGCTGTGCAGCCCTGGATGGCCCAGATGGATGGAGTAGTGGATCGTTGGTGAATGGCCACCATGTCCCAACAAGGCTGCGACGTCAGCAAGGAGGTGGCGGAGTCATGTTTTGGGACAGAATCATGGGGAGAGAGCTGGTAGGCCCCTTTAGGGTCCCTGACGGTGTGAAAATGACCTCGGCAAAGTATGTTGAGTTTCTGACTGACCACTTTCTTCCGTGGTACAAAAAGAAGAACCGTGCCTTCCGTAGTAAAATCATCGTCATGAATGACAATGCACCATCTCATGCAGCAAAGAATACCTCTGTGTCATTGGCTGCTATGGGCATAAAAGGAGAGAACCTCATGGTATGTCCCCAATCTTCCCCTGACCTCAACCCTATTGAGAACCTTTGGAGCATCCTCGAGCAAAAGATCTATGAGGTTGGGAGGCAGTTCACATCAAAATAGCAGTTATGGGAGGCTATTCTGGCATCCTGCAAAGATATTCAAGCAGAAACTCTCCAAAAACTCACAAGTTCAATGGATGCAAGAATTGTGAAGGTGATATCAAAGAGGGGGTCCTATGTTAACATGTAACTTGGCCTGTTAAGATGTTTTTGATTGAAATAGCTTTTGATTTCACTAAATATGACCTCCACATTCTGCAAATTCAACAAATGACTATTTTTAGTTCTTTACAACCTATACAATGTTTTGAAACTCTGTTGTGCATAAAAATTTGGAACGGTGCATTTTGAGTTTTTTATTTTTGAAAAAAATACTGTTATCATTGGGAGGTTTGTTCAATAAAATTTGAATCATACTCTAACGATTGATGACTTGAAAATTATACTGACTGTCATTAGCATCGACTATTTAGGAAAATCTGAGAAAAATATAATTTGCATAATAATTTGGAACAAACTGTACATAATTGTGAATTCATAAGGCCTCTCTGAAAAGGCATGCCTGGGCTTGTCCTGGGACAGGTCAGGGGTGAGGGAGACAAGGGGGGCAGTGGGTCCTTGAGCTGGAAACACACACCCTCATCTTTCCCCCCACCCTCTCCCTCCTAATACACACACACCCACTCTCTCTGTCTTCAGACTATTTAAAGCCAGGGTTTTGAGCAAGAAGGTCTGGTTTTGGGAGAAGTTTTGACTGATCCACTTTTTTGTTCTTTCACCATGGACGAAAGACTTAGAAGAAAAACTCGAAAGAAAAACTCTGAATCTTTTTGAGTGCAAAATACTTAGAAATTGAGGGCTGTTCATTTTTTGTTCTAGAGAACCAATTCTTCTTTTTTCCGAGAAGATTGGTAAGGAAACATTTGGGTTCTATTGACTGGCGTAGAGTTTAATTAACTTTTGAACAGTTGTTTTGGCTTTTCCTGACTCTTTGTGCCGCAAAATGTCTATGGTTTTAAAAGTTTGAAGAAATACAGATTGATAAGACTGTAGTAAAAGCTTGACCAGAGACTTGGAGAATATAAGGTTTGAATATACTCTTGATTGCCCTCTAAATTGGTTGATTTACTGGGGACAGAGTAAACAAAATACTATTCATAAATAGGAATTAATTGATGAACCAGGTTGCGGAATGGCATCGAGTTGAAGTTGAGCTGTTGAGACCAACCTTTCCTGATTCTCTGTGCCGTAAAATTACCATTGTGATAAGAGTTTGAAGAAATTCAAATTTCTAAGACTTTGGTAAAAGCTCGACCAGAGACTTAGAGAATATTGAAAGTTGTGTAAACTGAGAACGAGAAAACTCATGAAATAAATTCAATGTAACAACAAATTACATAAAACAAATAAGCTAATTCTTATACTTATCTACATATATTAACCACATTAATGGGAGTGTAGGTCCTTATTTTCCTTCCTTTAATTTTTTTTTATTATCTTTCTTTCTATATAGTGGACGTATAATCTTTTTATATTGGTTGAATAAAAATTTCTTGAAAACGTTATAAATCCTGTGCCTGATTTTTAGTTTAGAGTTGGGAACAAGATCCTAATTAGGGTTTTTCTTTAAAGAGATCGAGGCGCCTCTGAGGTAAGCAATTCAAACCTACACTACGGCAACACCACAGATAACAGAATACACATCCCATAACACACTCCCTCATTAGGGAGGGAATTGCATTTTATCTACTGGCCTAGTTCATCCAGGTGTATGAAGTTAGTGAGGACTAGTTGGTAGTCTTTTGAAGTCAAGGGTAATGTTCGGTTCCTCAGTGGCAGGGACCTGCCCATTCAACAACTCATCGCGGCGTGTCACCTTCTCCCCCGCAAACTAATCAACACGCAGCAGCCTCCGGCGATCTTAATACGATTTGTGAGTAGTAAACATAAATCCGAGTTACTGAAGCTAGGACGCAAGCTGAAGGGGACCGGTGTTTACCTAAACGAGCACCTCACGAAAAAAAATGCGGATATCGCCAGAGAAGCCCGCAGACTCAGAAAAGAAGAAAAAATCAAGGCAACATGGTCAAGGAATTGTAAGGTCTTTGTTAGACTTAATGGAGCCTCACCGGAGGAAGAAAAGGTGCTTGTCATAAGAGAGATCAATGAACTGGAGCAGTATGAGGAAACTTAAAGGACGGCTTGTCTGTCACTGCAGCTGGCCTTCTCCCGCGATCACCGTGATCCATTATATTTTATTTAAATGTTATGGACCGTGTCTTCACCAGTGTCTGGCCAAATGTTTTCCTTGTTACTCAAGAGACCCGCCCCACAGGTATGAAACTTTTCCTACTGTATGTCCTCTACTGACTTAATCCCTTTAAACGCCGCAACAGTCTCTCATGCATTCAACCCATTTGAGCTCAATACGGACAATGATGGAATTTATGAGACTTTCTTTAATCCCGATATGATTTATAATGCCTCAAACACTGCTAAACTGTCGTGTGATTATTTCACTGAATTACAGCTCAATAATATGTTTCATGAGGGGGATAAATATTTATTTTCTACTCTCCATTTGAATATCCGCTGTCTGTCTAAAAACTATGATTGTTTGAAAGTACATTTATCAACATTGTCACACTCATTTTCTGTTTTAGCTTTTTCTGAAACATGGTTAAACGATGATATTGTCAGTATATAACTATAATTCCACTCACTCCTGCAGAAACAACAAAACAGGAGGAGGAGATTCTTTGTATGTCTCAAATGCTTATAATTTCATCACAAGAAAGGATTTGAGTGTTGAGTTTGATATGACACTTGTGGAAACTGTATTTATTGACATTGCATTAGGTAAAAAAAAAAAGCATTATAGTCGGCTGTATTTATAGACCACCTGATTCAGATATAAATATGTTTAAAGACGCATTGTATTCTACTTTAGAAATCATTAACAAGGAAAATAAATTGTGTGCATTATTGGGTGATTTCAATATTAACTTGCTCAGAGATGATCTGGTATCCACGACATTCTTTCTGAACACACTTTACTCTGTAAATTTCTATCCTTTAATTACCAAGCCATCTCGTATTACTAGATCATCAGAATCTTTAATCGACAACATTCTTTTCTTGAAATCACTTCGGGTTTATTGATGCATGATATTTCAGATCATCTTCCTGTATTCCAGATTGTTCATGCTATTGATCCTCCTAACTCTAAAAAGATATCGATTCCACTTGTGGCCAATTTAAATTTCGTAAATTCACTAGAAATAATCTGGAATCTTTCAAAACAGCCATCAGGTATGTCTCCTGGGATGAGGTTCTTGGGCTAAATGATGTTGTTGCAGCATACCACCTATTCATAGTACTTATTAATTCTGCTCTAGAATCATCTTTTCCTTTGATCAGCCCTAAATCTAAAACTGATTATTCTAAAGGGAGCCCTTGGATTACTGAAGATCTGAAGAAAGGCTCCCGTAAAAAAAATAAACTCTATAGGAAAGCTATTACGAACGCCACCCATTCTAGCATAGAAATGTATAAGAAATATAAAAACAAATGTATAGCTGATATATGGAAAGCAAAAAATATATATTATGCAGTAAAATTCACTCAAGCTTCAAACGATATCGAGTCAACCTGGAACCTCATTAATCAGTTGTTGAATCACAAGAAATCAGAAGCAACTGCACCTGTAGAGATGCGTGGGAAAGAGAGAATTTTCTCAAACCCTAATGAAATAGCTGATGGCTTTAATAATTGTTTTGTTAATGTTGGTTGTGATCTGGCATCAAGTATCTTGGGTACAAATGAGAACCCTTGTAACTTGATTAAGGGGCAATATCCTCCTCTCAATACCTTTGTACCTCCAACTACACAGGAGGTCCATAATATCATCATGGAATTAAAGAATTCAGCCCCAGGTCATGATGGCATAAAGAGCATTTTGTTAACAGAAACCACTGATCATTTAATTCAACCGCTAACCCATATTCTTTCTTTATCACTCCAATCTGGAATTATTCCCCTCCATCTTAAAATTGCTAAAGTTATCCCTATTTTCAAAACAGGTAGTACTGATGATTTCGGGAACTATAGACCTATATCAATCCTGCATCTCTAAATTATTGGAGAAATTAGTTTATGCAAGAATATCCAAGCACTTAAACTGATAATAAGATCCTATATGCTCACCAGTATGGATTCCGTAAAAAACATTCAACAGAGCATGCATTACTCCAGATAACTAAGATAATTTCAACTGCTATGGACAATGGTGAGTTTGCCATTGGGATATTTTTGGACTTAAGCAAAGCGTTCGATACGGTTAACCACAGTATTCTGATAAGCAAATTAAATAGATATGGAGTGGAGGATATTGCCCTGAACTGGTTTAAGAATTACTTAACTAACAGAGAACCATATGTGTCGCTTAATGGCTATTCTTCTACCAAGTCCAGAATTATACATGGGGTGCCACAGGGATCAATACTGGGCCCTTTATTATTTTTGATCTATATAAACGATTTAGCCATGTCTTGCAAACATATTTTTCCTGTATTATTTGCTGATGACACTAATCTCATAGCAACTCATAATGACTTTAATTATTTGATTGACTGTGTGAATGATGAATTATGCTCTATTGCCAAATGGTTTCAAATTAATAAATTAAGAAGAAATGTAACTTTGTGATCTTTTGCAACATAAACAAGTCTTACCCCAAAGAACAAGCAAAAGTACTTATTAACGGATCAGAAATTATGCAAGTAAAGGCTACCAAATTTTTGGGAATTCTAGTTGACGAAAGACTTAATTGGTCAAATCACATAGACCTGGTTTGCAAAAGGTCCACGAAGATGATGGGCATATTAAGGAAAGTTTGTCCTTTAATTCATCCTTCTGCCCATTTAACTTTATACTATAGCTTTTTGTTTCCTTTCCTGAACTACTGTAATCTGGTCTGGGCAGCTTCATATCCCAACCATCTCAAAATTATGTATTATTCAGAAGCGATTTTTAAGATTCATCTCACATTCAAACAGATATGCTCCGTCAGCACCACTTTTTATATATTTCCAATTCACAAATTGAATATCTATCACATATGTTTATTCATTCACAAGTTTATTTACAGAAACCAAGATCTCCCGGAAAGCTTTCAGACTTTGTTTACTTATTCATTTAACGTACATTCACATCGCACTAGACAAAGCAACAATAACAACTTATCTTTACCCTTTTCCCGCACATCACATCATCAATTTAGTATATATTATAGAGGCCCGGCTTTATGGAATGTCTTACCTCCCCTTCAGGGTATCTGCAGGTTTCAGCATGTCAAATTTAAGACTTTTTAAGACCTTTTTAATACCACCTTGAATGAAATTTAAGACCTAAGACACAATAGATATAGGCGATATTTGGGGGGTCCAGCTGTATTACAACCCAAGCATAGCTTGTGTGTCACTCAATGAGACTCATTCAAGTTTACTTTTTGTCTGTTTATTGAACATAAAGTGATACTCATTTATATCAGAAGCTAGGAAGAAAGTAGCCTCTCTCAGGGTATCTGCACATTTGAAGACCTCTAATGAACACCAATACCTTGGCAACATAAATCTACAAACTACACTACAATACATGCTCTGTAGAGTTTTATTAAGTTTGAATATCAAATATTCAATGCACTTTAGCTAACAACTGCTGTCTAATTACAGAAAATAAAAAATGTTCAGCAGTCTGAATGAAGACAATGTCCCCCCGCATTTACCATCAAATAAATATAAGATCACTGTAAAGGCAACGTGAAAACCCATCATTACCACCTTTTCAACCTATTATAGAGCTGTATCAATTGATTGACATTTTCTGATTAATCGAGTCAGAAGAACAGTTTAATCAATAAAGAAAATGTGTTAGCTGCAGCATGCAGTATTAGAATGAAATACAAAAATCTGGTCATTTATGGGGAACAATGTCCTTCAAATTTTAATTAGCCTACTTATTCAATAAACAACAAACTAAAAATTGGTTCCACAGGTGAATATTTTTGCACTTTCAAAATCGGGAAATAGGCCACTGTAAAGTAGGCATAGCATAAGCTACTGTATGCAGGTTTGCATAACTGGGGGATGCCCACGGGACCTGCGGTAATTTGCAAAATGTTTTATTTTCTTCATATTGTTACAGGCAGCCAGGTTAATAAACTGCGGGTATTAGGGTTGTACCGAATGGTGATGGAAATGTAGTCTACTGTCTCCGATTGACGGGACGATCGGCAATAGTTCTTAACTAGCCGTCAGAGAGCGAGGGCAGAGTGGAGAGAAAGAAAGCGACAGACAGAGAGAGAAGCAGAGACTCGCGTCTCACTCTGTGAGCTCACGGCAACGCGACCCGAATGACCGTCTGATGAGCAGCTATTAATGAATAAATATAGATACATAAAAAATTTTACTAAACACAATAACTCTGTTTGTTTCTGTGTGAGTTGCGTTTGGGTCAGTAGCCTACCTACATCGCCAGCGGGCGGGTGGTTGCACACCTACGGAGTAGCGGCAGTGTGTGGTCACGGGGTGAATAAAGCCAGCCATGATATTTGTCGTCCAACCTCCACCTCTCACTGAATTTATAATAGCAGGGCATGCATTTCGCTGGGTCGTTCTCATGGTCGTTCTCCCCTTTCTTGCTTTCACGCGACCGACTTCAAATTCGGAGGCAGGGGACACACATTCTTCTTCTATGCTACATTTAAATGCGGATCACAGCCACACACGGCCGTACTGCCTCTAGCGTAGTGTCTGACTTTTATATGAGCAGTTAGTTAAAAGTAGCCTCTCTACATCTCCTTCTCGGAAAGTCGCGGAAGAAAAAAAATATATAACATTGAATAGTCCTGCCCCGACAAATTTAAGACCTTTGAGTAATGGATTTAAGACCAGCATATCACATTTTTAATGAATTTAAGACTTTTTAAGGCCTTAATTTTAGATACTTGAATTTAAGACTTTTTAAGACTTTTAAGACTTCCGCGGACACCCTGCCCTTTTAAGATCCATATCATCCCACTCACTCTTTAAAAAGCAGCTTAAAAAACATCTTATCTTTTTGTGAATCTTCTAATCACCTCCTGTCTTCTCCATTGCTTTTTTCTTTTTCTTTCTAATTTTTTCATTATCTTTGACATGTATTTATCAAATTTTTTTCCATCTATTTTTGATTATTTTGAGTATTTATGTACCTTGTCTCCTTAATTTCTAGAGTTTATTTGTTAGCCTGAATATGATTTTATTGTGATTATTGATAGGGGTGGAACTCTGTACAAGCCCATTGGGCTTCGTTCCCTCCTTGCACCATTAATTGTTAGTGTGCTAAATAAATAAATAAAATAAATAAATAAATAAAAATAAATGTAAGGTATTCAACCACCAGAATCATTAAAACCTATTGTCTAATCTCCTCCTTTCTAAAACCTATCTGAGAAAAGATCTGAAATCTGGATTTAACCTAGGGTAAATTAGAATTGAAATTGTATTGGTCATTAGGGGACCATAAAAGGGGAGATCTGGAGATAGGCAGGATTAAAAGGGCCACATGCTTTAAACCAGAGCCTTTAAGGTAATAATGGTGTGAAAGTTCTTGGTGAAAAGTAAAACCTTTTGGGAATTGTGTGAAACGGCTTTGGTTTATTCAAGGAATAAAGTTCCTTAGTTAATGTTTAATACGCATTAACTAAGCATTTACTAACCGTTATGCTTAGTTAATGTTTACTAAGCATTTGTTAAAGCTAGGGTTGATAATTTTTTCACTGTAATATTTGGCAAAACTGTCATAATAGCCATTCAGCTATATGTAGGTAAAGTGGTCTGAAAATTCTGACGAATGTTGAAAAGTTAACTGCTAAAAGGGAGACGGAGAGAGCTCGAAATAAAACCAGAGTAAAGTCGGAGTGTTTCCACACCGGCCATGTCTTCTTGCCCTATCATGTCAAGACCTCTCCGACCGCGACCTCGTCCCCTTCCTCTGTCCCTAGGCTGCCTGCCGCTAGCAGCAGGACGTCCGCTGGCCCTATATATCCCTCGTCCTGTGTAGTGTTGCCAACTCATAGCGATTTTGTCGCTATATTTAGCGACTTTTCAGTCAAATATTATAATAATAAATAATTGATCTACTCATCACGTTACTGGTCCATCTACTCTACAGCTTCCATGCTTACTAAGAGGGCTGTCAATTCTATTGGTCATCATTACCTGAGCCCTTCTGTGAGCCTTTCCTTTTCTTGAGTGCTTTCTGGAGAAGTTCCTTCATGGTTACCTTCAGACTGTCCACAGGGATTAAAGAGAAACCATGCGCAGCATTTCTAAAATGGAAAAAAAAGCAGAAAAGGTTAATGATGCCTCTGTAGATTTATTTAAAATATCCAGACAGATGAAAATGTACTACCGTACTTTTCGGCCTACAAGCCGCGACTTTTTCCCCGTTTTTCGACCCTGTTATTACACAGCACAGTATATATTCTGTAGCTACTGGGGATGGGCGTTAGTAATCGAGTACTCGAGTACTCCTCGTTTCAAATGATCTTGATTGGTGGATGAGGAAAATAGTTTTTTGTTTTTTTTAGTGTTTGTAGCCTTTAGGCCGGCCGCCCCTATTTTAAAGTGTTATATACGTGTACAAAACGGCACAAAACGGATATAAAGTTTAACAAAATTAAATATTTTGATCCAAGCTAAATAAACTAAGCGTTGTGTCAAACAGAAACCGCAAATAACTGCCACCTCCGTGCAGCGCAGCCAGTGTGTGGTCTCCACAGCACCGCGGAGCTGAATGCGGTGCTGGAAAACTTGGAAAGGCACGTAAAGAAGCCAGGCTGACTTCGGGCACATTCGAGCAAACAACATTTAAGAAGCCTTTATTATGGAATATAGGATTGAGATTCAAAAGCCGACGGTGTAACGCTCCGTTAACGAGGAATTAGTCGCGGTAATTAGTCACGGACAGGAGTGAGCATTACGCGATTGGATATACTAGCCTACTACTTCTACTGCTTTGGTGAGTTATTTAGCCTATCTATGTGTTTAAATTGTAGGACAATAATTGTATTGTATTTGCTGCCCTTCTTATTTTAAATGTCTATTTTGAATGTTAGCCAACTACAGCCCATGCTTTTTTTCTCTCTCTTTTTTCTCTCTCCACCGCAGACCTACTCGATCGGTTTAAATTGTGGCCCGCTTATTTAATTACTTTCAGTTAGGAAAATGTGTTTTAAACTTGTGGAAAATAAATCCTTAATATCATATGGCAACTGTGACTGTTTGACATAAGCATTGAGCGCTTTATTGCGGTCAACCGTTGTTCTGTAGACAGATGCGTTGCGTCCTAAAAATAGAAAAAAGTTTAACGAGGAATCGATTGATCCTCGAGGAATGCAAGCGATCACACGAGTAGCGAAAACACTCGTGCCCATCCCTAATAGCTACTATTGCACAAAATGGTAACACTTACGTACATTATGCAAATATGCAACTGAAATGTGGGAGCTTCCTCAAGCAGCCATCTCTTTCCCGACAATCCCCTCTGTGCACGAACTCTTACATATGGTAATTAAACATTATAACACCTGCGGCTTATTGTCCAGTGCGGCATATAGTACGGAAAGTACGGTATACAATATTCCACTGGACCTGAATCAGTACAGTTGAAGACACCTGGCTGTTTATTGAATGGCTTCTTCAGTTCAGATTGAATAGATATGTAGGGTTGGGTACCGGTTGGGTTTTTTCCGATACCGGTTACTACTCGGTACTTTTGAAACGGTTCCGGTGCTTAAAACGGCCTCAAATTGTACACACTTTGTCAAAAAATAATGCCCTTTTATATCCAGTGCCAAATTTAACACAATTAACTTTAACAATATAATTACGAGTAACTTACAAATAAACAATTTTAAAAGTTAAATAAAATAAAATTCACACAATTTACATACTATCTAATAAAACAATACTGTTTCAAACAATATAATAATGGAAATGAATGTGGAGACTACCAGGTAATCTAATCTCCATCTTAAAACTTTAGCTAAAAGTAATAATTTTGATAAGAAAGAGTCCTTATGACCTGAACAATACAACACCTTAAAAATTAAAATAGATACACATATAAAACACCCATATGAAATTAAATGCAGTATTGGACTTACAGTAAGGGAATAAGGGAATAAGTACACCCAATGAGAACCACAGACTGAAAACAGTTAAGGAAGAGCGTGTGCCTTTTGGAATATTAACAGTGCTCATTTGCGTTCAACTTGAAACAAAATTCAACTGACATAAATACAAAGAAGTCTTCTGTAAAGATAAGACCACTATCAACGTTGTCAAATTAACTATTTTTGTGCAGAAAAATTATCTTGTTTGAGTTCTCAGGAAGGATACGAGATCTTTAATGTACATGCTGTTCTAATGTACAGCGCGCAGTTTATTATTAATATAACGGCCCGTCATCAGACACATGTAGGCTACCAGATGGTTTTATCGATCGCTCCATAAAGTTATCCAAGTCGGAGCTTTTTGTATGGGCAGAGATCATTGTGTGTCTTTCTAAAGTTTCCGGTTAAACGTTTCCATATCACTGGACCGCCGTGTCCCGCTGTGTGTTTTTTTGGGTTCGTCTCCACCGCCGTGCATAAAGGCAGCACTATAACAGCTGACGGGAGGAAGCATGCAAGCGGCCGCTGCCTCATCGTCAGCCTACACGTGCCTAATACATCCGTGACAATACTGCTAGATCGCGTCATTCGCAAAAAGAAATGCATTGCATTGCATTTAAAAAATAGTTTGACATAACGCGATCAGAGTCTGTGAAACTGCGAACGTGAGCGAGTGTTGAGCACTCGCGCCTCAAGACGGTCGGGCTCATTCTCGTCACTCACAGCCCGGTGAGAAATGCTCCTCGTGGTGTACACAGAACAGCATCCGCGAGCGGAAATGCTTCATCGGTCATAACATAAATAAAGAGCGATCAGTCTGTCAAAATACAAACGTGACTACAGCAGGGAGCGGCACCGAAATGAGGCACCGAAACTTTCGTTATTATTCGGTCTGGTTACTACCGTTTACGTCGGAACCGGTGCCATACTGGTACCGGGTTTCGGAGCCCAACCCATAGATATGTGGACCGTTAGTTTCACAGCTGTAAAGTGGCCATTAACTCTGTTCAGAGAGACAATATACAGCTGTAGTGTAATGTGTTATGAAACCATGTATCAACACACACATTCAAGAATCTCAATCCAAAGCCAATCAGGACGGGAGTATTAAGGGTAGGACTGTCGGCAACTAAGAATTTACCTCAGATAATATGATGAATGTCTTGGTATTAACAATATAGGTTATACTAGGGCTGCTCGATTATGGCAAAAATGATAATCACGATTATTTTGATTGATATTGTAATCACGATTATTAAAGACGATTATTCACTGTAGGGATGCCCCAAAATGAAAATTATGTAAATTCTTTCAATATTGCATAAATTAAACTCCCAAATGTGCTCCTCAAACATAGCCTACAACTAAAAAGCCACCCTAAATAAATAAACAGTGAAACCTTCCAATCTAGGGATGTGATTGATTGTGAACAACTCATTTATTTGCACGTTGAGGAGGTATGAATCTACAAAAAGATCAACTCATTGCCTTTTTTTTTTTTTTTTTACAGTGCAGGTTGAGTTGCTGAAAAAGAACTGCACAGCAGCTGCCAACGTAATATTCAGACTTCAGAATTTGCATCAAAGCCCTAATGATCATAAAAACAAGAGGCTTTATTTAAACGATGTCCGTGGTGGTTATTGTAATTTGTTCGGTTGTAGACTGAAACTAACGGAGGGAGGCGGATCACTGTATATTTTCTCTTGTCGCGCTGTCAGTTTTGCGACATGGCTCTGTGTATCCAGGCTCAAGAAATGCAATCCGATCGCGGAAGCCTTCCACATCAACAACGTTAACGGGCAGGATATCCCCGGTTCATTTTAGCCGTAAAGCCACAGGGCTTTTCTGTGCGGCTGCTCACACTGGCGAGGTGTCACTTTGAATGACACCGTTACCCACCGCCACGGAATTTCAACTGGCAACTTGCTATTTCGCTCGCGCCAGGCGTTTGTGATTCGATTTAACATCAGTCTTGGACGAGTACTTTAACTTTATGCTGAATAAACCATTGCACTGCAATCGCTGAAAGCGAAAGTGTTCAGGCGGGGGCGGGGCAGAGCGGAGCGCACACAGAAGGGTTCGCTGCATTTACCACACAAGACACGGCGTGCGACACAATACTCTTTTTATTACGATTATCTTGTTTTCATGATCGAGGGAAGCCAAAATCATGATCGAAATTGAATTTCAATTAATCGCCCAGCCCTAGGTTATACACACTGCTACCCTTGGTGTGTCACATCGCCCAGATATGCCCGCCTCTAAACCTTTGATGCCGTATACCCAGCTCCACTGTGACGTGCTCCGCTCTGAACTCAGTCAGTGGAAAGTCCAGCACCGGCGGACAGCAGGAGGCAGAGGACTTTCCGTGGTACTGAATTATGCCCGCTGTGATCACACAGGATAATACGATGTATGGTGTGTAATAAACAACATTGGTTATAAGCACCATTACCCTTGGTGTGGCACACTGCTTAGTTCGATCCTCCTCCACCCCGTAAAACGTTTGATGACGTATACCTGAGCTCCGCTGTGCCGTTGGCTACATGGTGGTGAGCGAAGCGCAAAGTTCTTACTTGAAGGACGCTTAAGGAGATTGATTAAAGGCTTTTTATTAACAGTAATATTAATAGTTTGATCTTTATACCACAATAGGTGATGTATAATGATTTATTGGGAGAAACCAAGCAATTACATGTACAATCAGACATTCAGCACCCCCATATAGCCATAATAAAATGATCCTTTGGCATAAACACATTTTGCAACTATTAGGCTCTGAGATTGGCAGTCAAATCAGGCTCCCCCATCGTCGTATAGTCGACTTCTCGGGGTCAGCTCAAGCCCCAACCACAGCAAGTTCTATCAGCATCCAATGCGGAAGTGACAAATTTGAGTTCACCGAGTGGCCACTAAGGGCAGGTTTCAAAACAGTGCATTTTCTCATTGACTCTCATGTTAAATATGCTGTTTTCACAGCATTATCAAACCTTTTTAAGGCCTGATACAAAAAACCATTCTAGTCTGTATAGCCCCTTTTACACAGCCAGTGAAAGCCGGGAATATGCCGGCCTTTCGGCCCTCCGCCCTGCTGTATAAATGCGACAGTTGCGGAACGAGGGAAGAAAGGTGCGAGAGATTGTTCCGGGAATTTTACTACCTCGGGGGGTAGTAAGATTCCCGACACAATCAGTTCCGCCTCTCTGTTTAAATGCTCCAGCTTGTTGTTGCGGAACAGGAGGGCGTTTGACGTTACATAGCCTACGTTCTAAACATGCGACCATGTTAGCAGTTGAAGGACGTGTGTAACCACGGCGGCCTGATGTCCCGTAAAAATCACCAAATAAAAGGAACGGTGTATAATCTAGTTGATCATAAGGTCCGTTGCTCAATCCAAACCCCCGCGCTTCATTTTGCAGAGTGTATGAGTCTATTTCTGCCCAGGAGAAGTTGTACAATGGGAAAGCTAGGCTAGGCTAAGTAAGGGATAAAGTATAGCGAACGGGTCACTTGCTAGAAATAAAGACCGACAAGCTGAAGCAGGAGCCCGACGCGCAGCGGAGGGCTCTTGTTCAGCTTGAATGTCGACCTAGTAACGGGGGAATAGTCTGCTCGCCCCGCTAGACTGTCTGCTTCAGCTGACTGAAGGCTCCGGCTCAGCTGTTAGCCACAGAGCTACTGTTTTGCTAACACATTCCGCCGCCGCTATTATTATCCTAAGTCTGAGCGTATATCCACACTTCATTTCTGTCTACAGTAACGTGACTTCACACACTATGTGTATGTTTATGTCTGATTGGCAGATCTCTGGCCTCACAAAGACACACACACACACACACACACACACACACACACACACACACACACACACACACACACACACACACACACACACACACACACACACACACACACACACACACACACACACACACACACACACACACACACACACACACACACACACACACACACACACACACACACACACACACACACACACACACACACACAGAGAGAGGTGAAGTGGTCGGATTGATTTAGTCAGTTTGGTTAACTGTCCCAGTGATGTTGGACTCAGCGCGTAGCGAGATCAACTGGCACATTGTGGGGACAGTAAAATACGGCCCTCTTACTGCAAGCTTCAGCACTTCTGCTCTCAATTCACCGGCCAGTGTTGTTGTAAAGCAGCTGACCGGCGCGGCGCTAAATGTTTACGTCACACCTGACGCTGTTTACAAGCACCTCTTTCATTCCGGAGCGCTGTGTAAAAGGGGCTACTGATGCGCCAGCAGGCCGGCGTTGCTTGGTTCTGTGTAAATAACACAGAAGCAAGCAAAGCCGACATTTTGGAGTGATGTTGTTCCGTCAATATGCCGCAATCTCTGTGTAAAAGGGGCTTATGTTTAGGTCATATCTCCATGACAACACTGAGGGGGGTGACATGTTTTTCTAGCAGGCTAGTTTTTTATTCTTTTCGAGGTTAAAATGTATGAATAATTAGGGGCGTGATCTCTTGAGTGACAGCTATCCGCCCGTTGTCCCTCACTTCGCCTCGTAGGTATAGGTCAGCTAGATATCTCCCTCCCCCCGACGTCACATCGATGCCCTTTCTCGGTAAGAGGAAATGAGGTGGAGTAAAAATCTGACAAGATGGCGACGCGCATAGGCCAGGACGATTGGATGCAGTTGGAATAACTGAGGTCAGCCCATATACTATCTATGGGTCAGGCCTAGCCTGGCTCCGCCCGCCTACCTACTTCCACTCAATTTTCATTTCACTTCAGTAGTCAGTCTGGGGCTGCCGTATATTCATGGGTTCCTTCTCCAGCCAGACTTTTGGCGGTCGAATCAGCAAACAGAGCGAGTGGCTGAGAACGATGACGTCGAAGTCGCGCTCCAGTTTCAGTTGAATGCTGCGTTCCATTATACTCGGAACTCGGATATTTCCGACTTGGTAGTTCCGAGTTCCGACCTGTCTGTGTTCCGGTGCATCTACTCGGGAAAGTATGGACGCCTACAACCTTTCTCATCCAAATAACTAAACGTTAGGCTCTAGCAAGTTACCGTTGTCAGGTAGATCCATAGACTACAATATGTAGTGAAGTCGGAAATTTCCGAGTTCCCAGTACAACTGGAATGCACCGTCAGAAGCCGGCTCATGACATGCGTCACGACCAAACGTTATGCGATTGGTTGGCTGATCCAGAGTGGCACTGGGCAGATCCAATAGCTTTAAACTTCAAAAGACACCCACCTCCACAAATGAAATGAAGTACGATGGTCTGTTTGGACCAGGTTAGGTCAGCCCTAGTTGAGCGACAAATTAACCAGAATGCATGATTATTTGAAGCTCACTGTAATCAGTCTATACATGCATACATGCACTTCACATAACCATACACCCCTACCAGGGTTTTTCCTGCATAGAGAAAATGTTGGCGCCCGCCAAAGCGGATTTATCCAGCGCCAAAAGAAAATCAGGAGCGCCAAAATTATAAAGATTGAGAATAAATATAGCTATTTAAAACCTCTCCAAATTCAGCCCAATTTAAGTCATCCTTCTTGAGGGGTTGGGCAATAACTTGAATTTCATTTTCGATTACTATTACAGCTTCCCTCAATCACGAAAACAAAATAATCGTTATTAAACTATCATGGTTCCACACGCCGGGGCATGCAGGCTGTTAATTGCAGCGAACCCTTTCAGCCGAGCGGTGTGCTCGCTCTGCCCCTCCCTCACCTGATAATTTAGCTATCGGCTGGTCCAGAGAGTACGAGGGAGATGTTGCGCATTGCCGGGTGTTTTGAAAAACTTCTAGATGACGAGAATAAAATGTAAAACTAATTGTGTTGTCTGAAAACACTTCAGACTCACAACAAACTAAAATAATGTGCAATATTTGTCACGCGCGGATGGATACGCGAGTAACGTGAAATACGCGACCACGAGAGAGAGAGAGACAGAAAAAGGTATACGACCTGATCTGGACCTCTAAACATCCCGACCAATTTGTTTATTCACTTTAAGTCGAATCATAGTGGTCTATGACCAAGCAATCAATGAATAAAAAACACAGGAAGTTTAAACCTCCTTGACTCCTGCCACCACAACTGTCAACACTACAATGCAACTGCCTTGACATAAATAAATCATGCCCTTACGTTTGATGCTATCAAACACCATTTACAACGGGTTATTTTTATTTTGACATATTTATTTTATTCAATTATTAAAAATATGTTTCACTTATTTAGCCTATTTCTATTCTCCCTGTTTTCAGTTCAATTAGGCTTTGTTCAAAGTCCAAAGTCATGGTGTTATTAGAAAGAAAACCTTGTTAAAAGTAAAATACATACACAATGTTCTTAAATCAATGATTAACTGTCTTTAATAATCGTGATAACACAATTATGTGATTACTCAAAATAATCATGATTATGATTGTTTCTTTCTTCTTGCAATTTCCATGGTTTAGATCAATTAGAAACAATTAAAGTATTAAATAGGTAGGCCTAGTCATTATTAGTATTTTGACTTCATACCTACAGGTTGTTTATTGTGATTTCATAAGTGTCAGTGAGCTCCATGGTTACGCAGTGATTGACAGGCAGACTGAAATGCTCTTGAGCTGGACAGAAACTCCCCTCTCCCAACCCTACACCCTCTTAAAATACACAAACCGTTTGCCTTTACTGTTGCACAGTCGCGAGGTTGGTCCGCGTACTGACCCCCCAAAGGCCCATTCTGAGCCAGGAAAAACCCTGCCTACTCTCCTTTCTCCTCCTCGGACAGAAATCTGTCATTCCTGTGATTCTAAGTATGAATACCTTACTTATTTCTTACTTACATCCTGACAAACAGCGACTGTCTGGAAGCGAGGCCAGGTGAAGAATACTTCTCAACCAAGGCCAGAGTGCTGAAACCAAACTTGTGGATTGGCTCATTGGAGTCCAGTGGCGGGAAGTCAGTGTCCACCTCCCCATCATCCTCTGCTATGTGAAGGCAGTAGGCGTTCACATTCTCACTGTGGAGTGACGCCACACAACAAGAGTTTGGTACACAGACATTGACATGTGTTGAATCAAACTGATGTTTTTAGTATTTGTACTGACTTTAGTTTGGGTTCCCGGGCCTCGCTGGTGTACTGCCAACAGATGAGCCCGATCAGATCGTGCACGCGGGCGTTGGCAATGGTCACCACAGTCATGGGATGGACTTTCTCCTGAGCCATCTGCATTGAGAGGTAGACATCGATCTTTTTGGTCGCCGTTGTGCCAATGTGGCCCTAAAAGGTGAAGAGACATTTAGAGAGACCATTATGGCAAAAATCATAATCACGATTATTACAGACGATTATTCATTGTAGGGATGCACTGATATGAACATTCTTGGCCGAAGGCCGAACACAGAATGTGGCTTTTGCATTTTTTTTATGCAAAAGCCACATCTTTCAGAATTGCATAAATTAAACTCCTAAACAGAGCCTACAACTAAAAAACAACCCTAGATGAATAAAGAAACAGTAAAACCTTCAAATCTAAGAGTAAAACTAAACTAAAAATATTTTACTAGGGATGTGATTGTGAACCGCTCATTGATTTGCACATTGAGTTTAATCATTATTATTCATTTTTATCAATACCAGTATTTTTTATATGAAATAACAGATGTCTGTTTATCAATTCCACATTTTTCTTTTCCGTAAATTAATTGTTAAACCAAATAATTTGACAACTTTTGTTGAGGACAGCCCTACTACGCATTTGTACCTGATGTATGTTTTACACTTTAGATTAGGGGGATGCAGACAGGTTTTTAAATTACTCATTAATACTTTTTTTATGAGAATTTCATGATTTACTAAAAGCTATATAGATGACCTACAGCACATTTGTTATATGTTAACATAGCACTTATTAATCATCTACAAATATATATTACTGTTTTGTAAATCATTAGTTCATCATTATCTCATAACTTATATATGACTTATGAATGACTTTTGAATGAACATTATTATAAAGTGTTAGCAATGATAGATGAAGATTTGCTTGTTTTAAATGAGTTTACGGAGCATCATGTAGAATAGCTCACCTTGCCATCAAATTTGGAGTATTCGTTAAAGGGGTTGTTGAGCTGCTGGGGACACTGCTCCAGGCGCAGTGAAAGGGTGGATTTGGTCCCTGTCGATCTGGGCCTATCTTTGTAGTCCCGTTTTTCAAAAAGCGAACCCAAATCCTCCGCTGGACAAAAAAAACATACAATAAGTTTTTTTTTTCTTCAATAGAAGGGACATATCCAGTTAAAAAGGATTTCCTGGCGTAATGCACAAACTGTCACACTGTCAAAACTAGAAAATTGAAGCATATGTTAATATACAAGTTTTTAAATGTAGGAATTTTGTGGTCAGTTCAAACAAAAAGGAGATTTTCCTTCTTATTTTAAATGCATTTACAGAGGTTCTATTATCACAAGAAAATACTACCTGATTGGGAGGAGGATGATCTCTCTTTCCACTGAATGTTTTTACATTTGATTTGGTTCTGCCGTTCTTTCCTTAACCTCTCAAGTCTTTGGGCTGCAAAAGGAAGAACAGCTTTTAAAATCAAGCAAACCAAAAGTTACTGAAAGTCATATTTTTCGTTGTTATGGGAACAATGTGAGAAGAAAGGACATTTTCTTTTCAGGAAGACACACCCGACTCCCTGCCTTGTTCTATGTTGACTGACATGACCCACACTTTGAAAGATATTCCAGTACACAAATTCCTTCAACCTTTATTCATACTGGAGAGATCATTGAGGGGCGATCCTCATTTCCAATGACGTCGAGTCAATCAAAACAATGCAAAGTAAAAACAACAACATAGAGGACGTATAAACAAAGTAAGTCCCACAAGAAGTGGAGAAAAACAGCCAAAACCATTGAAACATTTAATATATATATATATTTTTTGTTAGTTCAAAAAAATTATCTGTGTAGTACACACGCCATGAAGAGCTGACATCTGATAAAATGTATATAAAAGGTCTTGTTTCTCCCTCTGATCTTACCAGCAGCCCCAGGTTTCTCGCGGCTGTCTTGTTGTTGTCCTGGTGAGACAGCCACCACAGGTCAGTTTGGAAAAGTATTGCAGTGCTTCTACTCACAAACCCACAACAGTGACCAGCACTTCACAAAACCAGTCAAGGGAGCCTAAAGGAGACATCACATCTGCCTTTGGACTCCCTGGATCCCCAAACCAAATTTTACTTCCAAATAAAAACACCTGTATATAGCTTCAAAACGATTCACATTCTTTTCATTAGATTCAACTCACTGATTTCACTCTATACAGATGCCATATTACACTAGGGCTGGCCCGAATGCCATTTTTCAGGCTTCGAATATTCGTTGGTTTTTCCGAGCGAATATTCGAATATTCGTTCCAGAAAAACACACCATCAAAAACAACATAAAAAAAAAATAAAAAAAAATAAATAAAAAAATTTAATTAAAAAAAAAAAAAAAACGTTAATAATCCCTATATACTCACTGGAACCGATTTTGACAGTATCTGCATATTTTGTTGAAGATTTACGCGCTCGGAGGTGAAGTAATAGATGCGCTATGACACTTAGTGATGTAATATCCTCCTAAATGAGCAATACTACTACTACTACTACTACAATATTACTAACTTTTATATCCAAATATAAAAGTATTTGATGACATTATATTGCAGTACTAGCTTCTTGCAAAAAAAAAAAAATTATATATAAAAAAAAAAAAAAAACGAAGCTCCGAATACTAATTTAAGCTCCGAATACTAATTTTCCGAACGAGTATTCGAATATTCGAATAATTCGGGCCAGCCCTATATTACACACCCACATCCCAACCCCAAACACAGTGAACTTATGACTGATTTGATGTTAATTAGGGAAGCCAAACCTTGATATTCAAAAGGCTAATACAACAACATCTGGTGACTGAGTCTGAACTCTGACAAAACATTGTCCTTGAAAATGAAAAAAATTAAATGTTGGTACTGGAAATGTTGTCATTAAACAAGTCATCAACCAAAAGGAACTGAATCTTTCACACAAATTGTTAGAATTCTGTACTGGAGAAGATTTCCTCATTGATTCATTCAAGGGCTCAAATTGTTTTAGTTCAAGTCTCTGTTTAATCCGGTGGACTCTGTTATAACCCACTGTTGTTGAGTGCTGCTGACACACTGAGATGCAGAGAGCAAACAAACATCATCAGACTATTAGTAGGGGAGCCAATGTATCCAATCCAATGTGTCCCTCAATTTCAATTGTTCATTTTTGGAGATTGTTATAGATTCTTGTGGTTCCTAGGATGTCAAATAAAGATATTTTTTGGGTTGGATTTAGTGAAATTTATTGTAGGTCGAATTCAGCAATGTGTTTTAGCCTCAAATCCTGCATTCTGATTGTGCCAAAAAGCACTACTATTAGTATTCCCAAGTGAAAATTAAATACATCTTAGTGAATAAGTATATATAGTATACTTTCTATGTATTTAAAAGCAGTATGAAAATGTAATTGAAACATACTTTGACATCCTAAATAGCATTTTAAATACCCATTATTAGTATATTTATTTTTCACTTGGGTTATTATGAAACCCCAAATGCATTTGAGGTGTTTGACGCTGGTATTTTGAAGTAGGCCTATTATTGTAATAAATGGCTGAACATGCATCAAGTGTTTTGAGGCACAGCTCACTTCCTTTGACGTGAGGCTACTACTCTGAAATTCTAATTCGATCAGAGCATGGAATCTTAAAATAGTTTGTGTTGAGAAATACCATGTATGCTTAAACACTCAGTGCGTTTCCATGGCACAACTAGATTGGATTATCACATATATCGAACAAGACACTCGAACGGACCGTGTCACTTGTCCGAGTATACATGGCCTTTCAGAAATCGGATAAATGTCCGATGCATGGCTGTCTCCACTATGCTAGGTGGCGCTGTAGCCCTTTCAACCATGCTTTCAACAAGTGGTTTTAGAGCCACGTCCGCTTCTCTTCCGTCAATAACCCATGGTGTAGCCTATCACGCGCAGGCACACAAGCACAGAACAAGAAGTCCGATATGCAATTTCCGATCCCTGTATACATGCAGAGAGAAAGCCGACAATGAACGAATTATCTAGGTGTTCTTATCCGACTTCTCTTGTCCGTTATTGTGCCGATTTGTGTCCGAAGTAGATCGGATAAAGGTGTTTACATGCAGGTTAAAAGTCCTGTTGAGGTCTTATTCGTTTAGTTATCCGATTATGAGTCTGCATGTAAACGCACTGAGTGATGTCCATGGAGAATTAAAATCCATCTAAAAAGACTTTTAAAGACGTTAAGATACTGTCTAAAATTCTGGCCTCTCGAATAAACACCATAGTATCAGACATCATTTCAAATTATCAAACCGGTTTTGTGAGAGGCCGCCACTCATTCATTAACATTCGTAGACTCCTGAATGTGGTGCATTCTCCAGCGTCTGGGGAAGGACCAGAGGTGGTGGTCTCCCTAGACGCGGAGAAGGCATTCGACAGAGTAGAATGGGATTATATTTTTGCTGTAAATTTGGGTTTGGCTCGAAATGTATGTCCTGGGTTCGTCTATTATATTCATCTCCTAAAGCTGCAGTAGTCACTAATAAATTATGTTCACAGTATTTTCCTTTATCTAGGGGCACGCGTCAAGGCTGCCCACTTAGCCCATTACTGTTCATTTTAGCGATAGAGCCCGTCAGTTAAAACTACACCATCCATACATGGCACAGAAGGATGGAGATGGAATATAAAGCTTCCTTGTATGCTGATGATCTCTTAATATTTTTAACGGACCCGCTATCCTGTAAATCTGAACTTTTGAAGATTCTGGTTGACTTGGTGGTTTTTCAGATTATAAAATTAACTATTCAAAAAGTGTGTGTTTCCCTATCAATGATAAGGCAAAGCAGATTCCAGACATAGACTTGCCATTTTGTATATCACATTGTGGTTTTAAGTATTTAGGAATAAATATCACCCCTTCTTTTTCTGAATTGTTTAAAGCCAACTTCACACCTATAATGGAGAAACTAAAATCCGACCTCCAGAGATGGAGTGCTATTTACCTTTCTTTAGCTGGAAAGATCAACTGCGTCAAAATGAATGTGTTGCCTAGATGTTTATATTTGTTTCAAAGCATCCCAGTTTTCCTGCCAAAATCCTTCTTCCGTTCACTTGATGCCCTACTCTCAAGTTTCATATGGGGAGGTAAATCTTCAAGACTTTGTAAAACATTGCTTGAAAGGCCAAGAAAAGGGGGTGGGCTTGCTCTCCCAAATTTCAGGGTTTATTATTGGGCAGCGAATCTGCAAAAAATAATGTACTGGTTTCAGGCCACAGAAACGGATTGGTGCAGTGAGGAGGCAAAGCTCTGTAATCTGTCATCACTTCCTGCACTGTTAACAACAAAACTTCCTCTCTCCCCATCACAGTTTTCCTCAAGCCCGGTAGTGCGCTAAACCCTAAGAATTTGTATACAATTCAGGCAAACATTTAAATTGTCTGGCCTTTCTATGCTAAATCCCATATGTAATAACCACCTTTTTCCAGCTGCTGAACTCGATGTCACATTCATACAATGGGACACTATGGGTCTTACTACATGCAAGGATTTTTTCATAGATAATATTTTTCCTACTTTCACAGATTTGGCCAAAAAACACTATTTCTAAATCCAGTTTTTTCCGATATCTTCAGATACGCCACTTTATTCAAACGTACAACCCATCATTCCCTCAATTACCTGAAAGTTCAAACTTGGATGTCATACTAAAGATTCCCTTAACTTTGAAGGGCCAAATCTCTAATTTATATAATTCAATTATGTCGTTTAGTAGTGTATCAACAGACAACATTAAGACAAAATGGGAGGAAGAATTAGGGACAGTCATTTCAGATGAGACATGGGTTAGGGCTCTTAGCTGTGTAAATGGAACCTCTTCTTGTGTACATCTCAATCTGATTCAATTTAAAGTTCTCCACCGTACTCACTATAGTAAGGTCAGACTTGCTAAAATATACCCTGAACTAGATGAGACGTGTGATCGCTGTAAAGCCACCAACGCAGACCAAGCTCGTATGTTCTGGTCGTGCTCCAAGTTGGAAGAGTTTTGGAAATCAATCTTTGGGATTTTGAATGTTGCTTTTGGCCTACATCTACAACCTAGCCCTTTAATGGCTATATTTGGGGTAAGGACTGACGACACTGTGACAGCCACTAACAAGAAAATTTTTATTGCATTTGCAACTCTAATTGCTCGAAGGAGAATTATCTTGGAATGGAAATCCCAATTACCACCGAAGGCATCTGTGTGGCTTTCTGATATGAAGTAGTTTTTAAAAATTGAAAAAATTAAATACTTTCTTAGAGGATCAACCGAAAAATTCAACAAAGTCTGGGACCCTTAACTGGTTTATTTTGACAAACTTGTCACTCTCCCCTCTCATTAGTATATAAAGCACAAACACTTTCATCTTAGGGGAACTCTCCCCCCTTTTCATATATATATATAGATATAGTATCGCAAAGTCCTTGACGATACCCAGCCCTAATATCAAGTTTCACAAAGTGTTTATTGCATGCTGATGGCATAAAAAGAACAATTTGGCATTGACCACTTGATTAAAAAAGTATAACTGGCAGAATACATTTGTTAATGTGGTCTTTCCTACTCACCTTAATAGCACTTAATACAAATTCAGAAAGTGATCTGCAATTTACCCCCATGCTTTCCACTTGTGCAGCAGTACCCTTCGATTCCAAACAATTTGACTTTGAGTTTCACTAAACCACTGGCCCAGATTAGACACACAAACCCCCTCCAAACAAACAGCAGAACAGGCTTTGTGACTGTGGCCACCATAATGAAAGGAGGGAGGTGAGCCCTGACAGAAAGCGTGCCCTGAACCAGCCACACAGCCTGGAGACAAAGCCTACCTGTGTTGGAGCGCCGGCGGATGCCAAAGTCCCAGCTGGAGGTGATGTCCATGGACTGGGACAGGTCACAGGTGTGGTTCTCTGTCACACTGTTTCCACCTTCACTCAGGGCGCCGGAGCCTGTGGACCCAAAGCTGCTGCTGCCGGGCACCAGAGCCAGCTGGCACTTCTCCAGATCCACATCCTGGTCTATTAGAACCATCTCACACATCCCCGTGTCATCACTGGTCACATGGGACTGTCTGATGTGGGCCAGGATAATGGCTGGATTGTCCAAGAAAGCCATTTTCCTCTGCTCTATTAAGTGGGATTTACAGCTTTGTCTCACTCCGTAGCCTGTGTGACAAGAGGATCCCCCTTCACTTCCTCTCACTTGTTAAAGTAGAGGAGGGAGGCCATCTTTTCCATCTCCTTATCTAGCTGATTCTCTGTATTCCACAAAAGGAGAGGTGCAAGTACCTGTTGGGAGAGTACAGTCATTACATGGTGCAGTCTGCATATTGTAAATTCTGCTTGAGTTAAAAGGCACAAAATGTAATGTTCTGCCACTAGGGGGCGGAGTTTGATGACATCATGTCATGGGCCATTGAAACAGCTTTGGTGAGAGAGTACACAATTGCGATGGAGTAAACAAAGAAATACAATACAACAATATGAAGGGACTACTTCTTCCTTTACTTTTAAAGCGCGGTTGTGGTTTGACTTTTCCTTCTTGACACAACTGTTTCTTAGCCTGGCTCCGCCCGCCTACCTACTTCCGTTCAATTCTCATTTCACTTCACTTCAGTAGTTAGTCTGGGTCTGCGGTGTATTCGCGGGTTTTCTCTTTAACCGGTCCAATCAGCGAACAGAGCGAGTGTTTGAGAACGATGACGTTGAAGTCGCGCGCCAGTTTCAGTTGAATGCTGCGTTCCTTTATACTCCGACTTGGTAAATTTCCGACTTGGTAGTTCCGAGTTCCGACCCGTTTAGGTTGCAGTGCATCTGCTCGGGAAAGTATGGATGCCTATAACCTTTCTCATTCAAATAACTAAACGTTAGACTCTAGCAAGTTACCGTTGCCAGGTACCGGTAGATCCATAGACTACAAATTCTATCCAAATTATAATGCAAATTAGATTTTCCCAGATTTTCCGAAATAGTCGATGCAAATCACAGTCAGTATAATTTTCAAGTCATCAACCGTGAGAGTATATTTCAAATTTTATTGAACAAACCTCCCAATAATAAAATTATTTTTTTCAAAAATAAAAAACTCCAAATGCACTGTTCCAAATTATTATGCACAACAGACTTTCAAAACATTGTATAGGCTGTAAACAACTAAAAACGGTCATTTGTTGAATTTGCAGAATGTGGAGGTCATATTTAGTGAAATAAAAAGCTATTTCAATCAAAAACATCTTAACAGGCCAAGGTTCATGTTAACATAGGACCCCTTCCAGGGTTCAACATAACTTTTTTTTCCTACTGGCCCGCCGGGCCAGTGGATCCGAGTTTTACTGGCCCCTTGTATATTTTCACTGGCCCTGCACACACTTTTTTTTCTTCATAATTTAGTGTCAATAATTATAATACCTGTATTAGAAAAATAACCAGATCTAAAGGGAATATCTATACTGTAACAGTATAGATATTCCCTTTAGATTTGGTTATTTTTCTTTTAGTTAATCATATGAAATGTTGATATTGCTCATACACATAATATAAAACCAGGCAAACATATTGAATTTGAAGCCTACAACTGAAAGTATGTTGAAAGAGTGGGCCAGTATTTTAAAGTCCAGTAGTTTGATGGTTGTTTTTATTCTTGAATTTGGGCAGTTTAATGAATAGTTCACCTGCAGAAGTCATGTTCAAACATTAAAAAAAAATAAGAGATGAAGGTCTGATCATTCTTTGTGGTGTGGTAGGCTGTTTTTATTACTTTCTCTATATGCATTAGGGATGTGAATGTGTCGACCGAATGACCGGTTTTCCACTTGCGCTCAAGTTGACTTTAAAAATAGAATAGAAGTCCGAAAATCAGTGGGTTATGCCGTTTTTTTTAATGGGAGATTTCACCGTATATGCGAGTTCACGTCTGGTCGTGAGCGCGTTGCAGGAGTGTCACTTCTCCATGAAGTGTCAGCTTCACATAAGAGTCCGGTGTGGGACCATTTTTTCAAACTATTGATAAAAAACAATGCAGTGCAAAATATGCAGCATAAGTTAAACGCTCGTCTAAGACTATGACGTTAAATCACCTTAGAAACACACAATGCCTTCGTCCGATCACAGCAGCGTTTCACCGTGTGATCTCACCAGCGAGTGAGCCGCCGCGCAGATGAACTGTGGTTTGTGGCTAAAATAATAACCGGGATATTCTCCCCGTTAGCGATTTCAATGGGAAAGACTACCGCGATCTGATTGTATGTCTCGAGCCTGAGAACACAGTGCCAAACTGCGCGACTATAGGAACTGTATAGTGAGTAGGGGTGTGAACGTTTACAAAAATGCCTAACCGTGTACACGACACATTTTTTTTCGTGTACACGGTTAACCGTGACGTCATTGTCCTCGTGCCCCCGCCGTCTTGTAGGCGCGCGCGCGCACACACACACATACGCGTTCGTTCGCCTGTAAACACACAATTGACATGTACTACGCTCGTTTACACACCTAATAGGTCCATGGTACACACACACACACACACACACACGTTCGCCGTCATAATCGCGCTTCATTCATTTCCTGATTAATATAGCCTATCGCTTTCTACATGTCCACAGTTAAATGCATGTTGAACAGGTGTTATGAAGTTCGGGCTACTTACGAGCGTAGTTCACGTCAACCGGGTAACTTTAATCTTTAGGTTATCTTTCATCACTCTTCCGTGGCTGTGAGTCAAGCCCCAGCACGGCGACTCCCCGTGTGTGTGTGTGTGTCACACTCACTCACACACACACACACACACACACACACTGACTCGCCGAGGGACAGACAGATTCTCGGCAGACTAGCTTTTATCCTCCCCAATTAGTTTATTAATGATGTAAAATCAATAAACGCGTCTCCAGAACATATTTAAAAACTTTGAAATTTGAAGGGAAAAAAAAACGGTTTTCGTTTATTGATTTTTCCTAAACGGTTATGATTTACTAAACGGTTACACGTGTACACGTGCACACCCCTAATAGTGAGCGGAGTCCCTCCGTTCGTTTCTGTCTACAACCGACACAATCACCGGAGACGCATTCACAGCGTTTAAATAACGCCTCTCATTTGTATTACCATTGGGGTTTGGATGCAAATACTGTAACATTACGGCGGCAGATAAAGGAAAAGTGCAGTTATAATGTTCTGCACCTCAACCTCTGCTGTGGGAAGAAAGACAGGGGGCAAAGCAAGTCGATTGATTTGTCGACTCGCAGGCGGACGGTAGGCACTGCAGCTCTGCCAACGGAGCGAGAGTGCACCCACCGTTTGTCCACTGGCCTTTCATTAAAAAATATAATTTATATTAGGTTTATTATATTGAGTCTTAAATAAACACTGCTTTCATTCCGACTCTCAACGCGCATTTCAATGAACCATGATATAGTCTACAAAAAGATACTGAACTGTGCCCTTGCCCTGCATATGATTTTACTGGCCCCGGGCCATCGGGAGATACGTTATGTCGAACCCTGCCTTCTTTGATAGCACCTTCACAATTCTTGCATCCATTGAATTTATGAGTTTTTGGAGAGTTTCTGCATGAATATCTTTGCAGGATACCAGAATAGCCTCCCATTGCTGCTGTTTTGATGTGAACTGCCTCCCAACCTCATAGATGTTTTTCCTGAGGATGCTCCAAAGGTTCTCAATAGGGTTGAGGTCAGGGGAAGATGGGGGCCACACCGTAGGCCTTTCACACCGCAGCAAAATCGGAGCTGGTTCCGGGCTAGTTCGGAACTAGAGCCAGTGTTTTGGTTTCACAACGCCAAAGAACTGGCTCCGGCCTGTAAACCCCAGGATTGAGCTGGGCTTGAGGTAAGAACTGCCTGCGCCAGCGGCCGGGGGAGGGATTATCCTGACCAACTCAAACCTCATGCCCGCCATATTTTTTTTTAACAATATATTTATTGGCTTTTCCTATTTTCAACAAAAACAACACAAAGAAGCACCACAAATACACAAACAACACCCACAAACAAACAAAAACAAACAAACGAATACAAAGTACAGCTCAAGTCAACAGAGACTAGGCCGAGGCCACAGGAAACAGCTCACATTTCAGGCCGATCAAAAGTCACCGTTCACAAGTTCAGGTTTAGGAGACTCCTTGTGCAATAATCAAAGAATGGTCCGGTCCAAGATAGTTCAAATAGGGCTGCCAGATTTTGTAGAACTGGTGTGATGTATAATATTTGTGAGATATTCTAAAGGAATCAACTCCAGTAAAATCTTCCACCAGCCATTAACAGAGGGGCTCTTATCATTAATCCACTGTAACAATATATTTTTTCTAGCAGCAAAAGTTAGAATGTTGTATAATCATTTGCCAGATTTAGAAGGTATACTTCTACTTGGTAGACCTAATAACAAACACATTGGATACATTTCTAATTCCATACCAAATATTTTTTCAATTTCACTTAAAATGTCAGACCAGGACCAAGCGCTTGGCTGTGTGATGTCATGATATATAGGCTTATATGAATTGTTGTTGGTTTTATGTGGTCAGGATGAGACAAGTAAGCAGTGTTTGCATTTAAGAGATACGGTTCGCTAAAATGTATAATTTCATTAGCCTATATATTAGGGTTGCCGCGGTAGTAGGTGTTACCGGTGTTACTCGGTGTTGAGGCTCACACCGGTGGGAGCCTCAACACCGAGCAACAGCGGATAGTCTGGGCCAGGGGTGACAAACTCATTTTGGTTCGAGGGCCACATACAGCCTCTCTGATCTCAAGTGGGCCGGACCAGTAAAATAATGGCAAAATAACGTACATATGTCAAATCCAAATCTTTAGCTTTGTTTTTCAGTTATATGCTTTATAACTCAGCCTACATATGTAACCAGTGCAGCATCGTGAAAGTCCTCCTGCATCCACATTATTTGCGCTCTACTTTAGTATTACTATATAAACATCTGGTCAAAGATCAAAATCCTTCGTGATTTTCTCTACTTATGACATCTATTGCAGCATGTCCGTCCTGGGAGAGGGATCCCTTACTTTGTCAACTCTCCCTGAGATTTCTTCAAAC
Organism: Ammodytes marinus; assembly: GCF_949987685.1. Classification (NCBI taxonomy): domain Eukaryota; kingdom Metazoa; phylum Chordata; class Actinopteri; order Uranoscopiformes; family Ammodytidae; genus Ammodytes; species Ammodytes marinus. The sequence continues at coordinate 25,066,660 of NC_137222.1, read as the reverse complement.
ATTTTATATTTTATTTTTATCATCCCGGTACTGCGGGACTTGCTACACAGTCTCTCGTTTGTTGATCATCGCTGCTTTGAATGAATGATGAGACGGTGCCGAGCCCGTCTGCAGCGGCAGCGGCTCAGTGGACGGAGTTTTTTTTTTTTTGGGAGACGGAGTTGAAGCGGGTTGAAGGAGTTTCTTCAAGACAGTCGAAGGTACAACACTTGTACACTACCAGGGACTGAATAATACGCTGTAGTAGGCCTAATTAGTTGAAGATGACCCGACTCTACTCGATAGGCCCATTTAAAAATACATCATGTGACCTACTGGACTCCATAGCGGTATCGATAAGCTCAAACGTGATCGATTTCTGGGTTTTGAATATAGCGGAACCAGGTCCGTAGCCTAATAGAGCCGGCTTTCGGAACGAAGAAAGCGAAACTGCGCGCACACAGGCTGTTGTGTGTGTGTGCGAGAGAGAGAGAGCGTGATGCTGCTGGCTGCCGCGCGTAGCTGCTCAATTGCAAATATAGCCGATCTATTTGGTGTTAGTTAGCGGAAAAATAATTGTTTTGTAGACTCAAAAAGACATGAATAAATAGCCCAGACTACTGACAACCCCTCTAAAATCCACTTGCCCGTTCGGGCAACCAAAAAGCAATCTGAACTTGCCCGAACATTATTTTCAGTTGCCCCGGGAAAGCGGGCAACCGTTAGTGTCAACCGCTGTCTTCTACTCCCCTTCAAATGTGGCCATCTGTATCATAAATAAACACTTTTGATTTCAGGGATGGTCTGATCAAATGAAGCTCTGTAAGTGCAATATCAACCTTCAGTCCGCGGTATGGTTCAAGTTCTAAAAACATTACAACACTTATTTCATCAAACCAAACACCAAGCCAGGGAATACATATCACTTGGGTGATCAACACAGCATATTTAAAATTCAACAGAGGTGGAAAGAGTACAAAAATATTCTACTCGAGTAAAAGTATGATTACTTGGATGAAATTTTACTTAAGTAAAAGTAAAAGTACTGGTCTTTTGCTAGCAGGAATGTGAGGGCATATTTTATTTATATCTCATGGAGCTGGCTGGATAAGCAAGTTGCATTGTAGGCTACAGTGTTCTTAATTGATGACTGTTGTGGTGGCAAGAGTCAAGGAGCTTTAAACTTCCTGTGTTTAAATTTCCTGTGTTTTTTATTCCTTTATTGCTTGGTCATAGACCACTTGGATTCGACTTAAAGTGAGCAAACTAATTGGTCGTGATGTTTTGAGGTGCAGCTGGGTTGCATGACTTTTTTTCTCTCTCTCTCACGGTCGCGCATGTCATCTGACTCGCGTGTCCGCGCATAACATATCTTGCACATTAATTTAGTCTATTAGTTTTACCTTTCTTCTCGACCAAAACCAAGTTTTTCAAAGCTCCCGGCAACACGAACCGTCTCCATCCTACTTTGCACTGTTAAAAGCTGAAAGCTAAACACTATCAGGTGAGGGAGGGGCCGATCGCAGGGCTGGATGAACGGTTCGCTGCATTTAAAAGCCTTCACGTCTTCACGTGCGGTACAATGATAGTTTAACTATGATTATTTTGTTTTAATGATAGAGGGAAGCAATGTTTGTTGTTATCATTTAGTCGCAATGATCCTGTCGATCATTCACTGTGTTAGTTTCCGGTATTGTGCCGTGAAAATAAAAGCCCCCCGCGATATTTCTTTTCTTTTCTCTCCTTTAGCCTAACTATTTTTTTACTCAGTAACGCAGGTGATATGAAATGTAGCGAAGTACAATACTTCAAAATAAACATACTCAAAGTAAAAGTAAAAGTATAGGTTTAAAAAATCACTTAAAGTACAAGTACACAAAAAAACTACTCAATTACAGGAACACGAGTAAATGTAATTCGCTACTTTACACCCCTGAAATTCAATTACATATGGTTTATTTGTTGCTAATGAAGACTGAGGCTCTGTAGAAATGTATTGTGTCCAACGTGAGGTACAGTAGGTCTAGTGGATGTAATCTAATTATTTGTTTTTTTATACCCATTTTATTTCTGTTCTTTATTATGATAATAGCCAAAAATGATTCTGTGCTTATTTTCTGTATGCCTTTCTTACTGGAAATAGGTTTTGGTTTATTTTTTTCCTTTGTAAGCACAGTGTTAAGAAAGGTGCTATATAAATGTAGTGTCTGAATATTTAGTACAGAACATTACAATCTGTATTGTGTGTTTCTGATAGGGAGAAAGTAGATTGAAAATGCCCTGTTACTTTATAAATCAATGTGCCATCAAACATGGCATCGACATATTAGATAAGGCTAATCAGGGTGAAACGGGCTTGGAGCCACTCAACAGTCAAACCAATTATGCGATGTTGTGTAAGTCGTAATATTGACGTATGCATCACTGGACACTTGTATTGACGCGTAAACAGAAGGCCTCTTACAAAACAGACAGTGCCCTCAGTATTTACACTGTGAACAAAAAGGTGTTGGTAATTTCAACACGGTGATGAGAGCTGTGAGGACGGCCAAAACATCCCATCGGCATCCCATGGCTCTTAAATTAGCCTGCCTGAAATTCATGTCAAATGCAGGATGCTGATACACTAGGACTTAATTTAACGTTAGCAAACAAAAACCACGTGCCCAGGCAGCAACATATATTTACAATCATATCCAACTGTCCCCACTGTGTGTGCGGAGCTTTATTTCATATTATCCTTACGCTACCTGCAGCTAATGCTAAGCTGCAGTGGAATGACAAGTTTGCCAAGTTTGCGTTGTCATTCAAAAAAGCCATTGCATATTGACAGTTTCAAAGATAGCTTCTCTAAAGGACCAATTGCTTTATATTCTATTTGAATGCCCAGTGAATAAATACCTTTACCCGACAACCTGGTAAACTACAAATGATTCCCGTTAGCTAGTTTGATGCAAGCTAATGTAGCTATTGTGTTCCCTAGTTATTCTAAACCTTGCTAACCAGCTAACATTAAACGCCTACACATTAGCTAACGTTAGGACAGTGCCGAACTCCATGAAGTTGCGCTAATGTTTATACTTTGTGTTAAGGCTGTAAACATATCAAAAAACGAATGTCAGTGTTAATAGCATTGCTTATATTCTTAGCTCGTAAGATTGTTTATGCTAACACCACTAAAGCCTTTTAGTGAAGCTTCCTATGGTTAGCTGCTAACACTGTCTCCCAGGGTGAGCGTCCTACCTTTCAAAGTCACATTCGATGAGTGGTAAACAAATGTGCACATTGCCCCAATGTATCCATGCGTACTCCTAATTATGTCAATAACTACTTTCAAAAGTTAAAACACTATGGCAAAATCACAATACAACTTCAAGGCAATGCAAGCTGCTGTGTTCTGTCTGTCAGTAGCAGCCGGGCTTGACTTCCGGTTCCCTTTTCTTCAGAATAAAACTGGACGAATAAGAATTATTTATTTGTTTTTTCGTCATTAATGGAGTCATTCCATGAATCCGGTACGATTTGGACTTAGACATTTTTGGATTTTTGACCAAAATGTATTACTTTTCTGAACATCCCACAACATCAAGGACATATTTAACCCTAAGAAACAGATATTTTCCCATCTCAGGCATCAAAGACCTTTAATTATTGGCCATTATTGTATTTTATTGGCACCAATTTTTTTCAACCCCGTTATGGACACTGTGACACCTGTCAGAATATGTTTATAAAATGTAATCTTTATAAAATCTACATTTTTGTACTATTCAGATGTCCCCACAACTAATGCAATATTTGCAAATATAGAAATTACACAACATGTCACTTTTCAGCAATACTTTACCCTTATGCCCTATTAAAAAAAAGTTACACTGGGACCGTTAAGTACATTTTGTGTATTTTGACCTTTAAACTGCATTAAAATGATGAAAGATCAATATTTTTTCACAATTTATTTTTCCATTTTTTTCATGAAGGGGTTGTTATTCAATCTATGTCATGATTTAATTAATCAAAATTAAAAATTAACCCTTTAGATGCCAGTTTTGATCATATACCACCAACCGCTTTATTGAAAAATACACTAAAATTCAATATTCGATTTTTTTTTTAACTTTGATTATTAATAGTATCACCGGCTCACCCATCTGAATACTAGGTGAGAAAATTGAATTTGGTGCATTATTACTTTTTGTATAATGTCAGATTGAATAAAAAAGTTACACTGGGACCGTTAAGTACATTTTGTGTATTTTGACCTTTAAATTGCATTAAATTTATGAAAGATCAATATTTTTTCACAATTTTTTTCTTCATATTTTTCATGAAGGGGTTGTTGTTCAATCTATGTCATGATTTAATTAATCACAATTAAAAATTAACACTTTAGATGCCAGTTTTGATCATATACCAACAACCTCTTTATTGAAAAATACACTAAAATTCAATATTCAAATATTTTTTTTAACTTTGATTATTATTAGTATCACCGGCTTACCCATCTGAACAATAGGTGAGAAAATTGAATTTGGGGCACTATCACTTTTTGAATAATGTCAAATTGAATACGAAAAGTTAGATTTCTACCATTGACTTACATTATAACGAAACTTTTTGGCAACCCGCCTTTAAATTAAAGTGAAACAATTTTTTTTCCTCTGATTTCCCATATTAGTGCAGAAAACACAATGCAGTTGGGTAAAATGAAAGAGAATAGTAAAATGTACCCATTCTATCACCTCTTTTATCATCAAAATATGAGTTTTTATGATGAAAACCACTCACTAAAACTACAAAATAACAGCTTTTTTTTTTTTTTTTTTTGTGTGTAAGTGTGTGTCTATGTGTCTGTGTGTGTGTGTGTGTGTGTGTGTGTGTGTGTGTGTGTGTGTGTGTGTGCAGGTGTAAGTGCATGTGTGTGTGTGTGAAAGTGTGCTTGTGTGTGTGTATGAGAGGAGAGAAATTACAAGGGGTACAGATTTACAGCCCTAATATCGTATGACACATGCAAACACACACACCCCCACACACACACACACACACAATCTTATTTTGTCATGGACATGCAGACATCAGTCCATACTATCCATATCAGAACACCTTTGACATTTTTCTTTAGATTTTTTGTCACATTGGCCAGTAATCCTGAAGTTTGACAGAAAATATGAAAATTTCAAATTTTTGCTCGTTTGTGTCATTTGACAGGGCTGTACGCTTATTTTTTAAAGTGGTAGCACTGGTGCTAGCAAGCAAAAAAATTCAGTAGCACAAAAATAAATTTGGTAGCACACAAAGTATGATCGAAAACTTGCATGACCCTAACCCTTGCATTTAGCTCTAATTACCTTTGAGCATGTCATCTTGGTTTTATTTGAGATTCTCAATGAATATGATATCCTAGTGTGCAGTAATAATTGTAGAAAAATGAATAGGGGTGCACTGATTGCAATTTAGACAAAAGAGTCTAACCTGCCAATGGCAATTTTTTTGCTGATTCAGAATTATTTCCCCCCCATAAAACTATAAAAATAATGTCTATACCTATATATTTTTATAAACATATCATTATTATATTAGGCTAATAATAACAAACATTTTTAGAACATTTCATTCTTTTAATGAAAACCATACTTTAAAACATTGAACATATAGCCTATTAAATAAATTAGTAAACATAGTTGTACAATTTAGGCCAAGTTAAATAGGTTGTGTCAATCTTTGTTTAAATCATAGATAGTTACTGCTGTTGGCTGCTTTCTTTATAGGTCCATGGTTGACTGCAGGGCTGTGAAGCGCTAACTTCCTGTTCTTACCTGCTTCAAAATAAGAGTCAACTCGCATTTGGCTAGTAACCAACTTTTATTGTGAAGGCACACAGGAAATGTTCTGTTTGCACACGCACTAACTTGACTGCCTTAATGTAAAGAGAGCCGTCTCCTTCCTGTTTTTAACCGTTGGTGAAGTTAGACACTATAATCGCCGCACAAGCACAGATCCCGAGCACACATCTTTCACCAGCCAAAGTGGAGGGTAGACTTAATAACTTACTCGCCTAAGACTACATTCACCCGCATTTGGAGAGTGTTAATGTAGAGCCCTCTAAGCAGTATTGTGCATAGCTCCTCTGTGTCTCAAACAGACAGCATCTGCTCATTAGCACTGGTGCGACTGGACTTGTATTCATCATCGCACGTGATCAATTTCAGGAGCAAATGCGATCAAAACTGTCGCACTGTACAGCCCTGGTCATTTGGCATGTTTGTTCCTCGGTTTGAGACCATATGAAATGAATAAATCAACTAGAAATGGGTTAAAACCTAAAATGTGATGTCTTACCTTCAAAATTAATGCAAAAAATTATATAAATTCTGATTTTATCTTGCCATTGCCAAGGAATCAAAAATACTGGTTGTATGGCTTTTTATGAGTTTACGAAATGGCATCTTTTTACACAAGGATTTCAGTTTATGTGATTTGAGTTCACACAGACTGACTCCTGGAAAATATTTTTTCACTTCAACCATTCTGACTAAAAGAGGTGTTCACTAACTACACATCAAAACCATTTTATTGTATTTTTTTATTTTTGTTATTGGTTTGCAGCCATGAATTATAAAAGGATGCCAATTTGTTGTAAAGGGTCACCATAGAGGTCAGTGGGGGGGGGGGGGGGGGGGGGCTAAAATGGGGCATTTTTTTTATTGACCTTATTTTTACATAAGTTTATCAAGTTTACTACAGAGAAATGGCAAATTACAGTCAAAATAATTTTTCACTTTAATTTTAAGGTGGGGGTCAAAAAATGTCGTTATAATGGAAGTCAATGGTACAAATCGTGTAAATAACGGTCCCAGTGTAACAAAAACATCTCACACAGTCAAAATGAAGTATATATGGATGAAACTCAGAATATCCAAACTTCATTGTAAAACACACCTCCTTACCAAATTGTATGGCTAGGGGACAATCACAGCCAAAATTATCTCAAAAATGCAACTCCAGATACACAAATCTCCACCAATAGGGCATGAGGGTTAAGTATGAAATGGGTACCTTTTGTGACAGAAATCACACCATTTTTGATCAAAGTGTGATCAAAATGTGGTTTTACTTCATATTTTTAACTAAAATCAATATTCTGATGATTGCCATAAATATTTCAGACATAGTTCAACAAACAGTTCATATTTTTTATAAGCTTTAAGGAATAAATAACATAAATGCAGGTGTGACGGGGTTGAAATTAGGGTAACGGAGTTGAAGGGGACATAAACAGATTAGAGTTTATTTTGGACTCTAATTACTTTCAACTGTCAAAAAAGTAACGGGGTTGAGTGTAACGGTGTTGTGATTTTTTGCTCATTATGGCTGCTGCTCTGCATGTGTGAATAACAGGAAAGCACACATGGCATGCATGAGATAAGAAATCATAAATGTATTCAAAATTACAAATATAATTTTCACAAGATATTGTTTTCTATCTTTATTTCATGTAACGGGGTTGAGTTGTTAAGCTTGACGACAACAATATCAACATTTAAATGACTGAAATATAGTTGTTAAAGGTGGTGGCAACTTGCTTCTTTCTGCTGTTGTTGTTCAAAAGGCCTCTAACATGTCTTCTAATGTTACATTTAACATCTGGAACAGTCCATTATTTTTTTATGGGTGGGAGAATGACTTGTGTAACGGGGTTGAGGGTTACCGAGGGACGGAAGTACATATTGTGATTTTAATTAATAATCATGAATTTATTTAGAATAAAATCACTTCCTGTAAAAAAACACATATAGAGGTTTATGTGTATGGCAACATTTATTGACATTTTTCAAGTTTTACTTGTCATATCCCAAGTAGATTTTCATTGAATGCTGTGGGGGACATGACAAAATAGATAGTTTCAACTAAAGAAAACCAGATAATTACTGAAATAAGGATAAAATGTATGTAATGTTTTACATCTTATTAAAGGGGGGGCTTCAATTGATGTAAAAAGCTTTTTAAGAAAGATTTAATTGATCTCATAGATAAAATACACTTAAAAAGATCTGAGGGACTCAAATCGTACCGGATTGGTGGAATGACTCTTTTATGTTTTAAATAAATATTAAGACCATGCCTTAAAGCCAAAACATAACATTTGTGCCGAATTCACTACATATAATAATAATGCATTTTATATTCATAGGCCGAATGGTGGCGAATCTAAACATGCGCTATAAAGAAGAGAGCGGCGAGTGGCTTCTCCTCAATAAAGCGGCTCTCCTGGATCCCCGCTTCTCCCGGTTAGTCCACCTTTCCCCTGCACAGAAACATCTCGTGACTGAAAGCCTCTCGCACGAGATAACTGAAACGGAGACAGACACCGATCACACATGAGAGGGAGAAAAGTCCGCTGCTGCGCTGGGCAGAATTAACAAATTTCGTTTTTGGAAAAAGTGACAGCCCTACACTCTAAAAACAGATACTGCGTATTACTTAATTTAATTGATGTAACATTTTTACACTCAAAAATATGGAGTAGATTTCAAAGCTTAGAAATCAAGTAAAACAAACCATGAATAATGAGTAGATTTACTTAATATTTTCTATTCATAGTTTATTCTCAAAAATATCAATGAAACATACTGTAATTATTCTAAAATATTTACACAATGTAATCTGTCAGCCAAGTAATACATTTTGTTGATTAAATAAACTTACTTTATTTATTACATTTCACACAAATATTTCTGTTTAATTTTTACTCATGAATTTTGATTAAGTTAACCCAAATGCTCACCAAAATGATGTTTACTCATCTTTTTCAAGCAAAAAATACTTTTATATTACTGTTACATTTACTAAGCCCTTGAAATATTTTTTAGAGTGTAATGTCTATTGTCTGTCGGCGTGCGGCCTATAAATGTAGGCTACTGTGAAGTGCCCCTTTGGGGACAATAAAGTCAAAAGTCTGAAGTATTTCAAGTAAGAAAATTAAATACAATTGCATAGTAGTTTTAAGTATAACTGGCTAAGTCCACTGTTACAGGGCTGTATTTCTCCTCTAAACTTCTTGAATATCATCCCGTTGTTCATAATATCAGTTAATTATTGGAGGCCACATTCAAGACTGAAGTCAACCATGCAAAAGTTGTACCCTTGTGTCCAAAAAAAAGTAGCTTGTTTTGCTTCTACCTCTTAGACGGTGTGAGTACCACCACTACTCCGACCCAACCCCCTGGCACCGCGCCCTCTTCAAGCCAGCAGCCAACCAGAGAATGAGGAGTGTCCCAGATCTACCAGCTACAGGGAACATTGTTGTTAACATGTTCTTCTTCTGTTCTGATGGCTTTGGGAAGCTCTTCACACACACACACTTCTTAATCTGTAAATATGTATGCTCAGTTTTGAACAAGGAACTTGAAACACATTACTGTAAATGGAATAAACATTTGAAAAAGAATCATATGTCATGTGTGTTTTAATGTGTCACACTGGGACATCACCCTTCACATCTAATGGGCCTTGATAGTTAGACATCAAGCAACAATTTATCCACAGCTGATTGAGGAATGGTTGTGTCCCAGATGTAATATTCTTTAACCCATCTGATGGCCCTCTCCACCAAGATTCTATAAGTCGGATGATACTCGGGTTTTTTTGGTGTCCTCTCTGGTGAACCTGGCTCCTCTTTTAAATGGTGGCATTATGAGGGTGGCCCCAATTTCAGAAAGCATCTTGTCGGGGCGCCCTTAGCTCAGTTGGTAGGGTGTCCCCTCCCCCCGGGCCGGGCCCAGCAGCAGACCCGGGTTCGATTCCCGCCCGCGGTCGTGCTCTGCATGTCACTCCCATCTCTGCCCCATTTCACCTCTGTCTCTACACTATCAAATAAAGCATAAAAATGCCCAAAAAATATATATATACTGTATATAAAAAAAGAAAGCATCTTGTCGATCACAAATCCTTTGTAAGCCATGCATGCGTCTCCAGGCTGAAGAAGATGAAGGATTCCTGACTGATTTCTCTATCTGATATGGAACCAGTGTACAGCTTAGAAATGAATGTGATAACTCCACATGGGGCAATGCCAATCAGACCTTTGAAGGTGTTGGTGTTATTGTAGTGGGAGAATGTTTCAGACTGGAGAGTGAGTGATGAAGGTGCCTCGCACCTGATTTCTGTGCAGTCTAGAATCACTCGCACGCTAGGACAGTACTGGGCAAACTTTCTTCTTTTTTTTTATACTTATTTTTTATTTTGAATATTCTTCAGATCTCCTTTTACAGCAATTACTTTCACTTATAAACAATATCCGTTACAATGGGTCATAACATTCATACGCTCTTACGTATCTAATCAAATTGACAGGAGAATATGTCCAGAAATACAAGAAAGAAGAAATAAAAAATAATTAACAACATTGAAAATAAACAATGTAAACAGAACAAACATCAACTTAAAACAAAACATGGGTTGTATAAAAGTTCACCTGGGATATATAATTGGGTCTAGTTCTAACGGTCCCCATCTTTCAATGAAAAGATCCCTCTGTAATCTTAAAGAATATGTAATTTTTTCCATAGTGTATATATTTCTTAAAATTGTTAGCCATTCAGCTTGGTTTGGTGACTCCTTTTTAAGCCATTTTATTGTAATTGTCTTCTTTGCTGCAACCAGTAATGGCCGCATTTCCCAGATTTGTTAAGAGCCTCTTTGGGCTAAGTACTTCTTTGGAGCGCTCTTAAGAACGCTGTGAAAGAAGAATGCGTTTCCCAGATTCGTTCTTAGCGAAAGTAGCTCTTTCACTAAGACGGAACTGTAAGATGGAGCTGACCCACTCTTACAACCTTCTTAGCGTCCAAATCATCAGTGATCATGCCGCGTCAGGGAAATTTATTTCCTCCACTTTTCGAATAAAATAAAACAATGCTCAATAGTTTCAGCACCACCGCGGTGGACAGCTCCCACTAAAGAGCTTATTTTGCTTCATCTTACGGCTTCTCCAAAGATGGCACTTAAGAAGCCATCTGGGAAACACCCGTATCTTAGCGCTCCGTCTTAGGCGAACCCTTCTTTCGACCCTTCTTTGGTCCCAAAGAACGATCGAATCTGGGAAACACGGCCATTATCTGTAATAAATACATCTTTTTCCTACTGTGTATCACAACTGGTTTAATTCCTAAAATTGCTACGACAGGGTCTCTTATCAATTCAACCTTCAATACTTTATTAATATAGGCAAATACAGATTTCCAAAAGTTATCTAACAATGGGCATTGCCAAAATATATGTGAATGAGTAGCCATTGTCTCTCCACACTCCCTCCAACATTGACTGGGTTGATTCGGATTCATTTTAGCCAAAACTTGTGGTGTTCTAAAAAATCGGTTATTTATCTTCCATTGAAATTCCTTCCACAAATTGGCGTTTGTGACTTTGTGAGCCTGAGTACATATCTCCAACCAAACTTCCTCACTTATTTCGAGCTGTAGCTCTCTAATCCACTTGTCCTTCACATAACAAGAATTATCTTTTGTCATTGAAGCAATGATTCTATACACATTGGTTATTGGTTTCCTCATATGTTCTCCACCTTGAATCTTTAATAAATACTGTTCTAAAAGGGTGGGCTCTATCAATCTGTTCCAGTTTGGGTGTTTGAGTATAAAGCTCCTTAATTGTAGATACCTGAAAAAATTTGTTCTTGGTCATTTAAAATCTGTTCTCAATTGTTCGAATGATTTGAAGTTGTTATTATTAAATAATTGGTGTACATAGTGAAGATTCAGAAGTTTCCATTTTTTTAATTATATATATACTTTATTGTAGGATCATATAGTATTCTGATGAGTTATTTTTACATTTACATCATCCTACAAACAATTTTTTTTTATAAATGTAAACAATATAAATAAATGAATAAGTACATAAATAAACAAACTACAAAATACAGTAATGATAAATAATATATATAGGGGAGAGTGGCCTAAGTTGTGCATTTTGGAAGTTGTGCCACCCCTTGTTTCTAGAAAACCGTGGAAGAATTGGAAATGTGACCACATATTTAAGAAGAGCCATCCATTTGACTCATCCTGTAAAGAAGGGAGACACAAGGAATAAGATATAAGCACATTTAAGCTCAAAAAACTGTTTTGCCTTTCAAAGTAAAATTTCCATGATCAAGGTTTTTTGATTATTGTATCTGAACAATTATAGACAAGTTTGAAAACATTTGACACGTGTTTTAGTGCTTTGGTATGCTACATTTTGAGTCTATACAGTTAGCACGATGTCAGCCCTAAATTGCTGCATCATGCTTATTATCCAAATTTCTGGGATTGGGGTGATTTGTGCCAAAGGGCCTGGGTGAGTTATAAGTAAGTAAGTAAGTAAAATGTATTTATAAAAGCACATTTATGACAGTTTGCACTGTCCAAAGTGCTGTACATAGTGCATTCAGTAGGTAAACAATGAAGGTAAAATAACAATAACCAAAATAAAAGACGTAAAGACAAAACATCCACATAAACACAGATAGTAGTGCAGAGGTAAGATAGTTAATGGGGAGGAAACACCAGGGTGTACATATGGGTTTTGAGCCTTGATTTAAAGGCAGAAATGTAGGGGAATCACATTTGTCAGGTGGCAGTTGGTTCCACAAGCACGGAGCAACTAGTGCAAAGTACATTTCTGAGAGTTGTGCCAGTGGCATGGCTGTATACGCTGGTCGTCACCAAAAGAAAGTGATTGTCTACAGTAGCTCAGAAGAGAGTGACATCTTAATTCCGCTTAACGACACCACTGATGAGAGTTCAGATGGCCAGAAAGATGATGATGGTGACTTTGTCATTGTGAGCTTTGCAGGTAAAACCATTAGATCTGCTAGGCCTTGTTTAAGAAAATTGTCCTTCAATCTTTGTCAACTATTTACTTTAAATACACCTTAAATAAGTGATTGTCTAATGGATTTGTTTTGCATTACAGTTTATGAGATATATATCAATGGCACAATTCACCCCATGGTATTCTCTCCAACCACACAACTTACACCACACCGGGGGCAAGTTGTGCATCAAGACAACTTTTTTTTCCGAAAGCTATATTTCTTCAACAGTTTATTCCAGATCCAAAGTTTTTATTGCCAGGGATGCACAACACCCTGAAATATATGTACATATTTGAGTTGGAGACTTTACTGTCAAGGCCTTACTTTAAAGTCCCTTTGAGTGAAAAGTTGCACAACTTAGGCCACTCTCCCCTACAATAAAATATCTGGAAGTTTTTTTCAGCAAACAATTGAAGAAAAACGTATTAGGGACCACTAAGACCATATAATATGGTGTATAATAGAACTGAAAAGTGTATAATATGGGAGCTTTAAAACTCATCCACGTCAGCAATGACCCTGGACACACGAACAAAATGTGTTCACATACACATTTTGTCAGACATATGAACTCTGCTATTTCAGTTCAGTTTTTGTATTCAACCATGTATGCACCTGATACATTGTTGTTTGACCCTTGCATCAGCTGTTTGCAAGTAAAAACCAACCTGCTTTGAAAATGCCTGACTGATCTCTTTATTACAGTTTTTACCTAATGCTTAAACACTAATAGTGGTTGCTATGCCCAAAGGATCACAACCTCTAACTTTGGTGACCATGCCCTAAACAAAAGCACCAACCCCACAAACACAAAATAGGCTTTGCACTGTGTTTGAAATTCTGCAACACACTTCTTGCAAAACACTACACACTGTTTTTTACACAAGACACATTGTTCAAAAAGGAAATCTCCTGCAATCCTTGGGAAAACACATCTATTTAAAATTCAAAACACAACTAAAATTGGAAAAGCACACAGACTCACACACATTAAAAATAAAAAAATTAAGCTAATTAAATACCAATCAGTGTGAGCCTTAGCATTACAAATAGACCTCAGGTGAGCTCAGCTCCTTTGTGAGACAGTAGAGTCAGGGGAAGAGGACAAGAGAGAGCGGCAGGAGGACGATGACAAAGAAGGCAACAGACGGAGACACATACAGTCATATGAAAAAGTTTGGGAACCCCTCTCAGCCGGCATTATAATTGACTCTGCTTTCACAAAAAAAATATAAAAGTGGTATGTCTTTAATTTACCAGGAACAGCTAAGTACTGGGATGTTTTCCAAACAAAGATTTTTTGAAAAGCAGTATTTGGTTGTATGAAATAAAATAAAATGTGAAAAACTGGCTGTGCAAAAATATGGGTACCCTTGTGGTTTTGTTGATTTTAATGCCTGTAACAGCATGTAAAACTGATGAATTTAAACACAAAGTTGGTTGGATTATGTTGTTAAACCTTGAACCTCATAGAAATGTCTGTTTAATCATGAGAAAATTTATTTTAGGTGTCTAAATGCAAGTTGCACTTCTCTTTGACTCTCTGCTGAAGTGAGACAGAATGGGATCATCAAAACAGCTCCCAAAAGATCTGAAAAACAAAGATTGTTCATTGTCATGGTTTAGGGGAAGGCTACAAGAAGCTTTCCCAAAGGTTTCAATTGTCAATTTCGACTGTAGGGAACGTTGTCAGGAAATGGAAGGACACAGGCACAGTGGCAGTTAAACCCAGGCATGGCAGACCAAGAAAAAAACAGGAGCGGCATAGGTGGAGGATTGTGAGAATGGTTGCACACAACCCACAGATCACCTCCAAAGACCTGCAAGAACATCTGGCTGCAGATTGTGTATCTGTACATCGTTCAACAATTCAGCGCAATTTGCACCAAAACATCTGCTTTTTATAAAGACCAAATAACTTAATTTTTGTCTCATCAGTCCAAAGCATTTTCTTCCAATATGAATCTGGCTTGTCTAAATGAGCTTTTGCATACTCCATGCAACTGTATCTGTGGCGTGGGCGCAGAAAGGGCTTCCTTCTCATCACCTGGCCATACAGATGTTTTGGTGCAAATTGCACTGATTTGTTGAACCATGTACAGATACACAATCTGCAGCCAGATGTTCTTTTTTTTAACCTTTATTTATACAGGTAAATCCCATTGAGACCGAAGACTCTTTTACAAGGGAGACCTGTTTTCCTTTCCCACGTTACCATTCACACTCATACACCGATAGCAGGCTAACTATCGACATTCACACGTTCTTGCAGGTCTTTGGAGGTGATCTTTGGGTTGTGTGCAACCATTCTCACAATCCGCCGCATATGCCGCTCTTGTACTTTTCTTGGTCTGCTAGACCTGGGTTTAACTGAAACTGTGCCTGTGTCCTTCCATTCCCTGACAACGTTCCTTACAGTAGAAATTGACAATTGAAACCTTTGGGAAAGCTTCTTGTAGCCTTCCCCTAAACCATGATAATGAATAATCTTTGTTTTTAAGATCTTTTGGGAGCAGTTTTGATGATCCCATTCTGTCTCACTTCAGCAGAGAGTCAAAGAGAAGTGCAACTTGCATTTAGGCACCTAAAATAAATGTTCTCATGGTTAAACAGACATTTCTATGAGGTTCAAGGCTTAACAACATAATCCAACCAACTTTGTGTTTAAATTCATCAGTTTTACATGCTGTTACAGGCATTAAAATCAACAAAACCACAAGGGTACCCATATTTTTGCACAGCCAGTTTTTCACATTTTATTTTATTTCATACAACCAAATACTGCTTTTCAAAAAATCTTTGTTTGGAAAACATCCCAGTACTTAGCTGTTCCTGGTAAATTAAAGACATACCACTTTTATATTTTTTTTGTGAAAGCAGAGTCAATTATAATGCCGGCTGAGAGGGGTTCCCAAACTTTTTCATATGATTGTACAACAGGGACACTATAGTGGACCATGTTATAGATCATGGCCTAACAATATAGGAGCCTGGGCAGAGAGTCCAGCCCAACTACACAATAGCTCCATAATTAGGACATTTATACTGGATATCAGGAATATTTTCACTGTTGCTTCTCAAAGGATGACATTGCATGTGATGTTGATGAGGCGATGTGACAAGACGCAAACGGGAGGCCATATCCAAAGGATTCATATTCCACCCACACCTTTCGTTACAACACTGATTTTACTTGATTTTACTTATTATTATTTCAGAGTTTATATTGACAAACTGAACTACTTGTTGAACTGCAATACCTATTTGTTTTTGTTGTTGGCCAAAACAATGACATTGCAAAATACACTTTTTTTTCAGAAGCTTTTTTATTTTTATTTTCATGTGTCTAGATCAGTGTTAATTTCGTTGACTAAGACTATGATGAAAAATATTTGTCTACGAACCTTTTTCACGGACGTAAACTAAATAAAAACGAAATAAAAAGGCAGATATGATGACAAAGACTGAGACGAATATAACTGACACTATAGTCTACGAATAGGAACGAGACGAAACTGTTAGGGCGGGACGAATGGAGAAGAGATCCAATCAGAACTACTCATTTTGTGGAACAAGTTGGGAAGAAATACAATCAGGGCAAAGCAGCGAATGCAGCCAATTTCACAGAACCAGACAAACGTATGTATATGTGCTCACAACATGCAACCACAACCTGGCTAATATACATGTATTGTTACTCATCATGTGACTGGAAGCTGGAAAATGTCTCATCTGAAATTAGATGTGTTTTATCAATTACAGCCGCCAGCATTGATGAGGAGGCTTTGAAAACCCTTAGCCGGGATGACCTGAAAGATCTTTTTTCTGGCCCTGAGAATTTTCTCCGAAGAAAGAGGCTTTGGGATTTTAACAATGACAAGGTACATACACATAGGATGGGATTTACTGTGCAAATGTTCTCATGATCAATGCTCTTAATTGTATTTTTATATTTATTTATCCTCAACAATTGTATAGTGTGACAGAACTACTGGCAAAGATGACAGCACGTGTGGAAGTGAACGTTGGATTTACCCTCAACTAGTCCCATCCCAGCATGCCAGCCTCAAGCTCCCACTTCAATATCCGAAACGGCTGACAAAACATTGAAAATGCCAGACCCACCAGAGTATGTGTTGTACACAGATTCAGAGTTGGATATGTACACAGTACTTTGCATTGCTCCGCAATGGAAAGGAGAAGGACTTTCTAAGGAGCTCTGCTGCAGACTCATCCGGAACACAGTCACCAGCATGGTTGCGATCCTCTGTGCTAGTCCCATGGGAGAAGAAGTAAAATACCCCTCCAAAGTTGAGATGAGAGCAATGGCACAGAAAATTGTCAGCTATTACCCCATGTTACGTGATGCTAACACTAATATGCCATATGTAAGTAATTTGTTTCGGTGTGTCGCCTTCACTATCTCCCTCACCAATGAGCTGAGGATGAGACTGCCTGAGAACATTGAGACATTAAAATACATGTCAGTTTTCAATGTAGAGGAAACTCTTAAGCACAACAAGAGCCCTGAAGAAATTATAAAAATAGCAAAGCTCCTTGGCTACTCACCTGAAGTAATAGACAAGATTGTCCAGCAATGGCGTACCATCCACCTCAGTGGCTGGATGGAGAAAAAGAACACACTGAGCTTCTGGAGTGAGATCTGGAAGTTCAGGGACGCAGCTGGTCTCAATACATTTCAGGAACTCGCCATGGCTGCTGTGGCTGTGTTGTCTTTGCCACACTCAAATGCTGAAGTTGAGAGAGTGTTCAGCCAGATGAACCGGATTCTTGCAGACCCTGAACTCCATCCTATACATCCGATATGGATTAAAGCTGTCAGGTGAGGCTTGCTTTGAGCACCAGCTGCCTGATCACATTCTGAAACTTTTTGGAACATCAGCTGCTTATTAATTCAAGGCAGCTCCTTCAGCTGAACCTGCAGTGGAGAGCCTGAGTGACGATGATGACTGGTTCTGTGAACTAGCACAGCCTGTCTGTGTTTTTTGCTTTTCAGACCTCCCTCCACACCTGCAATTAGGGCCAGACTAGTTAGCATAATCACAACAAAGTGTTATAGTTAAACATTTTCATATCTAACTGTGACTTGTTTTAGGCTCCTAAGTGGACCATAAGGTTAAAACAAAGTTTAAAAAAAAAAAACATATAGAAAAAAAAACTTAAAAAACTGCCAGAGTGGGAAATTTAGATTGTTAATGTATATTGTACAAAACAAATGTTATGTTTTAAAATGTTCATGTTTAAATGTTACCTGTTAAAAAACAAACTTAATAAAAAAAAAAAAAAACCTAAGTAACTGTGCCAAAGTGTTCCTTTTTGGTCACCTTTACCGGTCCCAAGCCCGGATAAAGGAGGAGGGTTGGAATTATTTATTTGTATTTCTAAACATATTTGGGGTGTTCTTACGGTTCTTACCTCATTGTTCTCTTGCTCACTTTTCGCGCGAGCGGGCAGTCGGGACCCAGTCGGGCAGTCGGGACCCTAAGCAACCGCTCATTTCGCTTATGCCTCGGGCCGGCTCTGCTGACCAGTGACCACTATAAGCGGGTGGGTAACTTGGAGGCAGGCTGTCCTGCCCACCCAATAATACAATTAGAAGCAATGCATGGTAATGGTATATTCTTTAGTATTAATTAATTGTCTGAATTTTATTTGACATTTTCTTGGACAGCGAATGAACAGGTCCGTCCGATAGTGGGTCTGGACTTCCACCTAAAAAAAAAAGATTTTTTTATTTATTTTTTTTATGATTGGGTGGGCACGGCCCACCCTGGCCCCTGGCTGCCGCCGGCCCTGGCTTCAAGTGAGAGACAGAAACCCCTATCCTGAAGGCCTCAAAATCTGCCACTCGAAGCTACAACAGCGAGCATCAGTAATATCCAGTATCCATATTTGGTGAACTGAAGTAAGAGTTTTACTGAAATAAAAGGGTTTTATAAATAGAACTGTGTCTTAAGATTTAAAGACCTACTTCACCGGTTGGAATATGAAGGTGTATTGAACTCGGAGATCCTATATAGTATAAATGTGCAAAACAAATTGAAATCGGATCATCCTAGCCTGAGAAAAGGCAGAAAGAGTGTTTTATGGTCTCACTGTCTAACCCTACATTTTCCTTCTTGTGACATCACAGTAAGGGTCAGGATTGCAGGACAGCTGGGCCAAGGGAAGACTGAGGGAAGAAAAACCTAATTTATTATATTTTAATAGTGATTTTATAATGATAGAACGCTGGTTCCGTATGGGTGAAGTATTCCTTTAATATTGATCCCCAACACCCGTCCAACCCAACCCCCCGAACAACTACCCTAGGCCTACATCCATCTCACTAGTCTGGCATTTGGTATTAATCCAGTTATACTTTCATCATAAAATTACTACAATAGGCTATATTTGAACTAAAACAAAGAATTTATACTGAACTGAACTTGTGATAAAAACCATTATTATGCTTTCGCATGGGAAATCCGCTTCTGTCTCACTCTAAACAATTTCCAAAAGTTGAGAACTCTGTAAGATTGTTAAACACTAACAGGCAGCCTATGTTAATCAAATAGGGATTTTTTTGTTGATAAGCTGTTGAACTCTATTTGATAAAATAAAGAAATGTTATGCACTCCTATGTCGTTGTAGTGTTTTACAGTATATGTAGCTATTGATGTGATGGCATGATGCTCATCAATTTTAGGCATTTTTTTCTGGCCCATCATTTTGGATCATTTCCACCAACCGGCCCCCATTCTAAACTAGTTGAATAGCCCTGCGCTAGGGCGTGGCTAGGCTCTCATGAATCCTGTAAGAATGCTTCCTTGTTGTTGCGCTGCGCCAATGAGCAGCTTTCATAGGAATGAGTGTGCACCGTGTCTCAACGGTTTTCAACCCACTGTCCATTTCTTTAAAGTGTATATGTCCAAGCCGCTAACAGAGAGCGCTGCACACTGCACAGCAGGGGGAGCGAGAAATACCGAAAAACCAGCATACCTTCATCCCAGAGTGTTTTGAATAGCTTAGGACAGTTTTAAATATATATCAATCAATAACCCTGATTTTCACTCGAAAGATACAGAGGTTTCCCTCATTTACAGTGACGACGAGCACACAATAAACACAAGGATAACACAATGAGCAGAGTAAACAGAAATAAAATAGGATAAAATTAATATATATTAATTTAAATAAATAAATAATAATTAACAAAGTATATAAAATACAAAAAAAAAGGGCAACAATAAAATAAGATGAAATAGGGCCTACTAAATGAACAATTCATTTAGACATTTATTCAGACGAACATAGTTCATACACCCTGGAGGGCGCTGGTCTCCCTCAGATAAAATAATATTAATAAGAAAGTCCAATATGGAGGTATGTTTTCTTGTGTTAATATAAAAAAGAAAAATATGTTTGAGTTGTTATAGCTAGCTAGCTTAATGGAAATCAGGGTTGAAATAAAGCTAGCTCAGGCTATATAATCAAGCTATGACCACTGCAAGACTCGGATTGTATTGAGTCTTCTTTAGCATCAAAATAAAGTTTCAAATATCTAAGGATTTGTGTATGGGCCCTTTATTATCTGTGTTTTTTGTAACTAGTGCATGAAGTAAGTGACCTTGTCAAAGGATGTCTCGATTGTATGATTGGATCAAGGATATGGGATTTACTACATATGGCATTTAATATATTTAGTTTTTTGTTGTTTTTTGTTAGTGAGCATCTCATATTGTGTTTAGGATCAATCTCTAGATTAAGGTGTCACCAGCAACTGTGTCATGCTAACTAACATTTGTTAAAACTGTCATTTCAGATCTGTGTATCAGTGGGTGAGATGATTCCTAGAGTTTGCGTTGCCCTTAACCCTTAGGTGCTCTTGGGGAAGTTTTTGTCCTTTCGCACTTTTTTTACGCTCTTTTTTGTGTAAAACTTTGGCTGTGCTTATGTTAACTGAATACATTTTGGCCAGAGATTTTTTTTTTAATATATATTTTGTGAATTTCTACTCAGCGACTTTGTACCATCTATAATAAAGGTTGTACACTTTTTTGTTAAACTCAGCTCCCTAAGGACGTTTTTGTCCCCTATTGACTCCCATTCAAAATGGCCTTTTTTTTTTTTACCAATTTGATCCTGCTGTCATTACAGCATAACATTTTTTTTCATTGATTTTATGCTTTCATCCTAGAAACAAAGAAACATTTATAATTTTCAACGCCATCACCATTTTGAGCCATTTCCCTTTATTTGGCATAGGGTTGAATTACAGGCAATTTTCCAGGTTGTCGGTCCTGCCATATTGTTGCCCCCCAGAGTGCAATGGGGGAAGAAAATTCAACCTAAATGGTGTGAGTGTGTTGGTAGGGATGCCTGTGTGTGGTGCATATGTGTGTATTGAGAAATTATGGTGTGTGTGTGTGTGCACACAGCCAAACTTTACACACTGAAATGTGTATGAAAAAAATGGGCCAATTTGAAAGCATTAAAACCTGTAAAAACTTAGTTTTTTCAAACCATAGCAATGGTGAGAAACACATGTAAATCTGATGATATAAGGCATTCATCCCAAACATAAGACACCAACATTGCATTGTTTACCCTTATCTAGCTAAATTATTTATTTATTTCTGTTTTTATGAGGATCAAACTAAGACCAAACAAGAAAAAAGACGGCATTTCTATATTTTTTTGTCATTTTTGAGAGTTGCTGGCATATACATAAGAAATAAATGGAAAGTTTGGATCTAAATGGATAGGATTAGGGTTGTGTCTGTGTGTTTCTTGTGAAATTAGTGTATGAGTGTGTCTTTGTGTGTTTGCATATGTATACAGCTATAAGGTGCAATTTTGGGGCTTTCAGGTGGCTGCAGGTTCACAATACTTTTCTCTCCCCCATCTCACCCATGCATGCACAGGGGGGGTAGTGTACAAATGAGCCAATTGTTTATTAACATTTTCTGTTCATGTGGATGAGAACAAAGAACGAATCAAAGCATTTCTTATACACAATCATTCAATTTCGAATTTCGATGTGCAGCTCGGCATCTCGCAGCGGTTCAAAGATGCCGATTAGGGGAAAACAAAAACATAGACTAAATCTAACGGTGAGTTTACACAGGTGCAACAACGACCAACACTGTATGGGTAGAGTGTAAACTAGCCATTTACATTCTTGCCAACATTGAGAAGATGTACCATACCGACCAAGTTGTAGCTATGATGGACATTGAAACGAGCGGACAAGAAACATCCAGTGAAGAGGACACCAGCGACAGCGATGAGGATGAGCTATACGTGCCGGGATCGTCAGCCTCTGTCACGGGTGAGAGCGAAGAGGAGGGTCGAGCGGAGCAGGTGGTGGATGAACAAGTGTGGGAGTGATGGATGATGGACACCATCACTGGACCGATGCGATACGCAATTGCGCGAATCACACACACAGACACACACACACACACACACTCTCTCTCTCTCTCATGTTCTGTTCTGACGTTGTTTATGTTTTGGAAATAAATGTTGTTCTGCATAAATACACAAATGCATGAAAGTCAGTTTTTTTTGCTCATCATTAACAGACCCGGTTTAATAAAAACCCACTACAAAAAATCCACTTTGCATCCATTAAATGAGAAATATTTAAATGATTGTGTTCTTTTCAAACAAAAACGTTTAATTTCATCACGTAAAACTACCATCTAAAGGGCTAAAAGAAATCGAAATGAATGAATATTTGATTTGTATGTACAAAGCTTAAGTGGGATAAAATATTTATTTTATAAAAGTAGAAAAAAATATTGCTGTTTATTGTCTTTATGGCAGTTTATCGGGAGCGGACATTTATGTCCGCTAAGGTAACGAACGGGAGTATTTATTTGCATCTGTGACTGCACACACACTAAAGATGCATCAAAATCAATTTGATGTCAAACCAATGACATAATCTAGTCTTTTATTATCCTTCTCAAAAAAATCCAATTTGCATCCATTATATGAGAAATAGTTCAATTATTGTGTTTTCTTTCAATAAAAACGAGTCACATCGTCACAGAAAAAAGCATTAAAAAGGTTCAAAGCAATCGAAAAAAAAAATAATAATAAGATGTATGTACAGAGCTCGTGTTGGATAAAAGAGTTATGAAAAAAAATAGGAAAAACTATTACTGTATAAAATTTTCATGGCAGTTTATTGGAGCGCGCTAGGGCAGTGGTTCTCAATTACTTTCTGTCATGCCCCCCCTAGGGGACACACATTTTTTCGAGCCCCCTCTAAATTTAAATACTGTTGAGAACCTGCTAATATTTATTTATTTATCTGTACAAAACCACTGTATGAGTTTCTGGCACGAGCATTCTGCATACAATCACCTTATTATCTAATTAGAAACAAAAATTAGCTAAGGTAACTTCTGCAGCAAAAAAATTAAAAGTTCAGTTTATTAGCTCAATTTGTAACATTTAAACAAGACTGCTAAGTCTGTGTGAATCTCAGGACAGAGAAACAAGAGCAAATGATTCACTGAGGTTTGCATTTTATTCTAAAAATTTTTAAACTGTAAACATAGTTAAGGTGGTGTTTTTTATTATTATAGGCCAATAAGCACGGACAAACACGTGGACATTTATTTACTGCAAATCGCGGCCTTTCGCGCGGATATGACCATACACAAGCACACATCGCTAGCTAGCAAAAACATTTTCTTTTCTTTTCTTTGGTCAGTTGGAAATCAAGGCAGCCCCCCCCGACAACTCACGGCGCCCCACCATTTGAGAAGCACTGCGCTAGGGTAACGAACGTGCAGTAAAAGTTAAGGTCACACAAGGGTTAAGACACAGGGATCCACTGGGCTGGGATGGGAAGTGAATTATCCAAATAGGTAAGTCAACCGAGTGTACGTTCATTGACAAGATTTAACATAATATCTTTCTTTGTGGCCTGAAAGAACCCATTTCTTATGCACAATGTTATGATTTGTTGGTATGTCTCACTTGAGACTTGTGAACTTAAATATACCACTAAACATGTATAATTAACAAATGTGTACTGCCCTAGTAGGCGAAGCACTTAATTGTTTTTAGATATTTTTTTTTTATTGAAAAGCTGATCAAAAATAACCCAAATGGGCAGTTTTCAAACAATCTATGAAACTAATCATTTCCCAGAATATAATTTTGTTTTTCTGTCTGGATTTAAAAACAAACAAAAGTCTTAACCTATTGCATTCTAATTTATTCAAATTCTATCAGTGTAATAATGTGATTCCGTCTGATGTCATATTGGGCCACATTCTAAACTCTGGGGGAAGATCACACTGGAGCAGATATTCTCATTCCACTATCTGACCTTCAATATCACAGGCAGATACAGAAGTTCTTTCCCAAACTTAACTTTATTTACTTTTTATTGAGCTCATTATCCATCACTGCAAGTATGTTTTGCTGCTACCCTTGCAGACGACAGAAGGTACACAGCAGAGTTTGTTTTCTAAACTGTTGGTTTGACTGGTTATGTGTCTGTCGTATTTAATAATTTCTGATTTTATTCATTTTGAACAGAAAAAATATCGAGATGACGAGGACTCTGGAGACGAGCAGAACTCTAGCCCAAGAAAGAGGTAATATAATGCTTTTATTCACATTTTTACACACCACTGATACACACTCACACAGTTTTATCAGAAGTAATTAAATGTTTGTTTAAATATTTCGCTATAAGCCATTTTGACTATAGTACACATGAATACCCAATATTTTCTCTTAATTACCAGTGTCCCAGCTGCCACCCCAGTTTCACCCCCAACTGAGGCGCAAAGGGGAAACACAAAGAAAGTTTCGTGGTGGCGTAGATGGCCCTGTTGTAAGACGGTATGTTTATCAGAGCTGAATGTTGCGAATGAAAACCACTGACAAAACTGGTGCAGCTATTGGTGTCTGTCTCATATGCATTTAACTTGGTTTATGTCTTTATATCTGACAGAAAACCAAACCGCCTACTCCTGTGGTAGTAGACCTGGCAGAAGATACAAAGCCACCAACTTCTGCTACAGAACAGAGGTTAAGAGATGCTTTTAATATTGGTTTCTGTTTCAGCTGATCACATTACATTGGTTCGTGTAGTTCACCCTCTTGGCTTCACTTTGACTGAACCATACAGGTGAATAACATATGTGTTTCCATTTATCTCCAGTGTTGACACCATCTCAGATTGTGAGTCTGGTGAAGCTGGAGTCCAGGAGGCTTCACCCACCACCACTGACACTCCAGTCTCAGCTGGAACTGAACTTCAGACTGAGACTGAAGACGAGGCAGAAGAGACAACACTGCCATCTTTTGCCCCAGAGAGAAGGTACCAGGTTCCTTCACTGTTCATAACATGTCTGCTAGTTGTCCTAGTCAACAGAGTGGACAGCATCACAGAGTCTCTGGGTGATGAAGCAGGAGTACAGGAGGCTCCACTTAGTGCTGCAACTGACCTGCAGTCTGAGAATGAAGACCAGGCAGAAGACACGTTGCTATCTTTTGACACAGAGAGGAGGAGGTACTAGATTCCTTCACTGTCTTTTACATCTTATCCAGATTATTAATTTAAAAAGTTGTCCCCTCATATTCAATTCTTCTGTAAAACTGCTCCATAAACTTTATGTTTAAAGTTGTTTTTTCTTATATTCATTGTGTTTTCTAATTATCTCCAGTGTTGACATCTCAGAGTGTGAGTCTGGTGAAGCTGGAGTCCAAGAGGCTTCTCCCTCCACTGACACTCCAGTCTCAGCTGCAGCTGACCTGCAGTCTGAGAATGAAGACCAGGCAGAAGATACAACACTGCCATCTTCTGACACCGAGAGGAGGTAGGAGATTCCTTCACTGACACACATTTTAGAAAATGAATAAGGGATTATTTTCATTTCCAGTTCTTCTCTACAACTGCCCCATACATTTATCACTTCCAAGAAGAAAAAATTGTGTTTTTTTTCTTTCATTCGTACTGTTTCCTTTTATCACCAGAACCGACGCCATCACAGAGTCTAAGGGTGAAGAAGCTGGAGTCGTGGCAGAAGAGACAACACTGCCGTCTTCTATCGCAGAGAGGAGGTATGAGATTCATTCACTGTCTACATCTTAGACATACATCTTAGAAAATGAAGAAGTGCTCCCTTCATTTTAAGTTCTACAACTGCACAATTCCATTATCACTTCAACATGGAGTAGTTTTTTTCTTAATTTTGTTGTGTTTTCCTTTATGTCTAGTGTTGAGATCTCAGAGTGTGAGTCTGGTGAAGCTGGAGTCCAGGAGGCTTCACCCTCCACTGACACTCCAGTCTCAGCTGCAAGTGAACTGCAGCCTGAGAATGAAGACCAGGCAGAAGACACAACACTGCCGTCTTCTACCACAGAAAGGAGGTACTAGATTCCATCACAGTCTTTTACATCTTATCCAGATTATTATTTAAAAAAGTCGCCCCCTCATATTCAATTATTCTCTGAAACTGCTCCATAAACTTTCACTTTAACAGAAAGTTGTTTTTTCCTATATTCATTGTGTTTTCTATTTATCACCAGTGTTGACATCTCAGAGTGTGAGTCTGGTGAAGCTGGAGTCCAGGAGGCTTCTCCCTCCACTGACACTCCAGTCTCAGCTGCAACTGACCTGCAGTCTGAGAATGAAGACCAGGCAGAAGATACACCACTGCCATCTTCTGACACCGAGAGGAGGTAGGAGATGGTTTTCTGTTCATTAGACTGTCCCTAAGTTAACATTTTACTATTTCTGAAAACAAAAATCAGACCACCTCACTGCTTCACAGAAGAAAAAATCCTACTTTGAATGTTCAATTCATACAGTATGACAAAGTAGAAACTATTTGACTAATATGTGTAAACTGTGATTTACTGCAGTTATGTCTAAGTGTATTTGTAGTTTTGACACTGCAGCACTTGAGTACAGTTTTGAGCTTCTTAACTGTGACTGGCCCATACAAGATAATAACATCCTCTGTGTTTCTCTTTATCACCAGTGTTGACATCTCAGAGTGTGAGTCTGGTGAAGCTGGAGTCCAGGAGGCTTCTCCCTCCACTGACACTCCAGTCTCAGCTGCAACTGACCTGCAGTCTGAGAATGAAGACCATGCAGAAGATACAACACTGCCATCTTCTGACACCGAGAGGAGGTAGGAGATTCCTTCACTATGACATACATTTTAGAAAATGAATAAAGGTTTCTTGTCATTGTCAGTTCTTCTCAACTGCCCCATACATTTGTCACTTCAACAAGATATATATATTTTTTTCATTAGTGGTTTTTCCCTTTATCACCAGAACCAACATCATTTCAGAGTCCGAGGGTGAAGAAGCTGGAGTCGTGGCAGAAGAGACAACACTGCCGTCTTCTATCGCAGAGAGGAGGTATGAGATTCATTCACTGTCTACATCTTAGACATACATCTTAGAAAATGAAGAAGTGTACCCTTCATTTTAAGTTCTACAATTGCACAACAAATGTATCACTTTAACATGAAATTGTTGTTTCCAGTGTTGAGATCTCAGAGTGTGAGTCTGGTGAAGCTGGAGTCCAGGAGGCTTCACCCTCCACTGACACTCCAGTCTCAGCTGCAAGTGAACTGCAGCCTGAGAATGAAGACCAGACAGAAGATACAACACTGCCATCTTCTTACACCGAGAGGAGGTAGGAGATTCCTTCACTGTCTATGACATACATTTTAGATATTTAATAAAGGTTTCTTTTCATTGTCAGTTCTTCTCTACAACGGCCCCATACATTTATTACTTCAACAATAAAGTGTTTTTTTTTTCATTGGTGTTGTTTCCCCTCTATCACCAGAACCGACGCCATCACAGAGTCTAAGGGTGAAGAAGCTGGAGTCGTGGCAGAAGAGACAACACTGCCGTCTTCTATCGCAGAGAGGAGGTATGAGATTCATTCACTGTCTACATCTTAGACATACAGTACATCTTAGAAAATAAATAAGTGATCCCTTAATTTTAAGTTCTACAACTGCACAATTCCATTATCACTTCAACATGAAGTTGTTTTTTTCTTAAATTTGTTGTGTTTTTCTTTATCTCCAGTGTTGATATCTCAGAGTGTGAGTCTGGTGAAGCTGTAGTCCAGGAGGCTTCACCCTCCACTGACACTCCAGTCTCAGCTGTAAGTGAACTGCAGCCTGAGAATGAAGACCAGGCAGAAGACACAACACTGCCATCTTCTGACACCGAGAGGAGGCACGACATTCCTTCACTGTCTATGACATACATTTTAGAAAATTTATGAAAGATTCTTGAATAAAGGATTCTT
Organism: Ammodytes marinus; assembly: GCF_949987685.1. Classification (NCBI taxonomy): domain Eukaryota; kingdom Metazoa; phylum Chordata; class Actinopteri; order Uranoscopiformes; family Ammodytidae; genus Ammodytes; species Ammodytes marinus. Next base: position 25,038,491 of record NC_137222.1, on the reverse strand, counting down.
TTCATTGTCTGTTCTTCTCTATAACTGCTCCATAAATGTATCACTTCAACAATAAATAGTAGTTCTTCTCATTTGTGGTGTTTCCCTTTATCAACAGAACCAACACCCTCACAGAGTTTGAGGGTGAAGAAGCTGGAGTCGTGGCAGAAGAGACAACACTGCCGTCTTCTATCACAGAGAGAAGGTATGAGATTCATTACCTGTCCAGTGTTTCCCGCAGGATTTTTTTCAGCAGCGGTGGCGTGGTCCCCGAACGTCCTAGGGAGGTCCGGGGACATGCCCCCCCCCCCCCCCCCCGGCCAAATTTTTTTTTGTACCCTTTACATTTGAATGCATTGATCTAGTGCACTTTGAGAGGAGAATATGCACTAATTACAATTCAGATAGATGGGATTATTGTTGTTGCAACTTTGCCTTTTGTGTCTTTATTTACAGATTTTGACATTTTTGTATAGAAATTAATATTTAAACACAAAATGCCACAACACAGAAAATGATTTGCACAATTTATTTACAGTTCTTGCTTAATGCTTAAACCAGACCTGCAAACTCAGGTGGTTTGCAGAGGTGAAAAAGGTGACAAACACCCGACCCCTCTAGACGACTCGGTAAATCAGGGGGGGGGGGGGGGGGGGTTTCCTTTATTTGATTTTTTGGGGACATGGAACTAGACAGGGACATTGGGTGCTATAAATGGGAAGAGGTTCAGTAATGTCCAACACAGAAGTAGGCCTACTGGTTATTATGAGCAATTGATAAGCAGGACCTAAGACTTTAATTTAAAATAATGTGATAAAAATTACAAAGTATCCGTATACAAAGGCCTATAGATACAAATAAAACAAAACTATTCATGAATTTCAAGGGTGTAGGTTGTGATTAAACCTTGGTTTGGGACACATTTTAATGTGGGGGTCTGGGGGTGTCCCCCCATACATTTTTGAGCATTCAACACTTCATTTCCTGCATTCTGGTGAATTTCTATGCACCAAATGTATGTAAAGTAGTTGGCTAATTGACAACATTTAGGTTCCTGGTGACAAAAATAGAATACAATACAATGCAGTAATATCATGCATTCTGTATTGCTTTCAAATATTCATTCTCCTGTATTGTTCAAATATTTGATTTAAACTGTAAGAAAAAAAAGGTAATTATTCTTCTCTATCATTGAGAATGTAGTGGTTGGTGGTATTTTACTTGCCTGCAATCTTCTAATATTTAAAAATAATAAAGTGCAAAATGAGGGTATAATCCTCCTTCTGCTTCCTTAAAACTAGTGGTAGTGACTAAGTGTGCAGTGGAGAGAGAAATATAGGCCCTATACAGACAGATAGAGGGAGGAAAAGATAGCTTTATTTTATAATTTAGCTTTTTGATTTGTGAGAGTGATCATCGCTGACTTTTAGACTGACTCCCGCTGTCTGCTCCGTGAGGCTCGAGCCCATCAGCTGAGCGAACAGCTGTCCGACACGGAGATGAAAAACGAAACTGAAACTTAACTATCCTGTCCTGCCTGGACTGGTGGAGCAGCCAAATATAAATGAATAGGCTACATATTGTACTTAACTGTAACACAAGTAATGAGTTGTGGAATTTGCACCAGTAGCCTACAATAGTCCACATTCTTCGCTCAGCCACTAACGGTTTCGTTAGTGAATGTTCCGCGATCTGTTTGTATGTCTCGAGCCCGGATACACAGAGCCCTGACGGAAAACTGACAGCGCGACTAAAGGGACTCTACAGTGAGCCGCTCCCCTCCGTTAGTTTCCGTTTTCCGCCGAGTAAGTTACATTCACCTCCGACGCATGGTCAGCGTTTATGTTAGGCATTGCCCCGTTTCTAAAATGAGCTACGTGCCAAAAAAAATAAAAAATAAAAAAAGTAGAATAATGAGGAGGAGGAGGATTTTAATAGCAGCGGCGGAGAAAATATAGCAGCGGTGGCGCGCCGCTGCTGTGTGAACGTGGGGGAAACACTGCTGTCTGTAGAATTTTATTATTTTATCTCCCTAAAGAGAAAAACAAAAAACATTTTGTCATGTTTCCTTAATCTCCAGTGTTGACACCATCTCAGAGTGTGAGTCTGGTGAAGCTGGAGTCCAGGAGGCTTCACCCACCACTGACACTCCAGTCTCAGCTGAGACTGTAGAGAAGGAGAGGAAACCTCGGTGGAGTCGTTGGTTTTTGTCTCAGCGGCAGGTATGTTCTACAGAACTGAGTGTTGTTGTTTCCAACTGTACAAACTGTCACAGCAACATTAAGATTCTTCATCTTATTTCTGCTGTTTTCTTGTGCTTCCGCCCATCAGAAACAGAAGCCGGAGTTTGCAGTCCAGAGTGGATCTTCCTCCAATAAGACATCTAGTCCACAGCTGGGTTCCCCGACCGGTCAGGGTGGGAGTCAACAGGCCCAGTCCAGTAACAGCGATGGTCAGTTAACTTCCACCAGGACAAAAACCCTCTCCAGGAAGAAGCTGGTTCGCCTTGGGTGAGCACTGCACACTCATACACACAGTGAATGTTGGTGCAATGTTTGTGTACTCCCATTTATAAAGTTGTACTTTAATGAACCTTCCCTATTGTAATCAGGGTTTTTCCTGCATAGAGAAAATTTTGGCGCCCGCCAAAGCGGATTTATCCAGCGCCAAAGGAAAATCAGGAGCGCCAAAATGATTAAGATTGAGAATAAATATAGCTATTTAAAACCTCTCCAAATTCAGCCCAATTTAAGTCATCCTTCTTGAAGGGTTGGGCAATAACTTGAATTTAATTTTCGATTACTATTACGGCTTCCCTCAATCATGAAAACAAAATAATCGTTATTAAACTATCATTGTTCCGCACGCCGGGGCATGCAGGCTGTTAAATGCAGCGAACCCTTTCAGCCGAGCGGTGCGCTCGCTCGGGCCCTCCCTTACCTGATAATTTAGCTATCGGCAGAGAGTAGGAGGGAGATGTCGCGCATTGCCGGGTGTTTTGAAAAACTTCTAGATGACGAGAATAAAGGTAAAACTAATTGTGTTGTCTGAAAACACTTCAGACTCACAACAAACTAAAATAATGTGCAAGATTTGTCACGCGCGGACACGCGAGTAACGTTACATACGCGACCGCGAGAGAGAGAGCGAGAGACAGAAAAAAAAAGGTATACGACCTGATCTGCACCTCTAAACATCCCGACCAATTTGTTTATTCACTTTAAGTCGAATCCTAGTGGTCTATGACCAAGCAATCACTGAATAAAAAACACAGGAAGTTTAAAGCTCCTGACTCCTGCCACCACAACTGTCAACACTACAGTGCAACTGCCTATCCAGCCAGCTCCATGACATAAATAAATCATGCCCTTACATTTAATGCTATCAAAAGACGTGCCCTATCAACACCATTTACAACGGGTTATTTTTATTTTGACATATTTATTTTATTCAATTATTAAAAATGTTTCACTTATTTAGCCTATTTCTATTCTCCCTGTTTTCAGTTCAATTAGGCCTTTGTTTTAAGTCCAAAGTCATAGTGTTATTAGAAAAAAAACCTTGTTAAAAGTAAAATAAATGCATAATGTTCTTAAATCAATGATTACCTGTCTTTAATAATCGTGATAACACAATGTGAGTACTAAAAATAATCATGATTATGATTGTTTCTTTCTTCTTGCAATTTCCATGGTTTAGATAAATTAGAAACAATTAAAGTATTAAATAGGTAGGCCCAGTCATTATTAGTATTTTGACTTCATATCTACAGGTTGTTTATTGTGATTTCATAAGCGTCAGTGAGCTCCATAGTTACGCAGTGATTGACAGGCAGACTGAAATGCTCTTGAGCTGGACAGAAACTCCCCTCTCCCAACCCCACACCCTCTTAAAATACATAAACCGTTTGCCTTTACTGTTGCACATAGTCGCGACTCCAAAAAAAGTCGGTCGCGTACTGACCCCCCAAAGGCTCATTCTGAGCCAGGAAAAACCCTGGTAATGTGTGCATGGTGTAGAAAAGCAGCTGACTTTAGTCCTCTGTCTTGTTGTGTTCAAGGTTCCCCAACCTGGCGCAGACGTGTTACATGAACTCAACTCTGCAAGGCCTCCTGACGCTGACTCATTTCATTCAGGAGGTCACCAACCAGCACGGGGTATGGAGGTCTCACCCCAGATCTCAGCTCATCAGGTGCAGCACCTCCGCACACTCACACACAACTCTAACTTTGCTTTCTCCACTGAATTTGTAGTGAAATAACTCAAAGAATATCTCTCTCTCTTTGTTCTTTCCAGAGGGTTTGTGGAGGTCGCAGTCTGCCGCTTCTCCGACAAGGACAGGAAGAAAAAGGACGTCCTGGCTGCTTTTAAGAAGATCGTTGCTGAGTTGAACTCAAACTTTAAAGACGACCGTCAGAAGGTAAGTACGCTTTTTCATCTATGGTACACAGTGTAGTACCACGCTGATCTTTCCTGAACTAAGCTTACATTTTTGATCAACTCTCTTTGTTCTGTGTATCTGTGCAGGACGCCCATGAGTTCCTCAGTGCGGTCCTGGATCAGCTGAGGTCCCTGTCCGTTCATCTGCAGACAGCAGCGGTCAAAGTGGGGACTGTTTACACCTGTCCCGTCAACGCTCACATCACTTTCCAGATGTTGAGCATCAGGACCTGCAAGGGGTGCGAATACACAGACACATAACATTTTAATACTGAAGGGGCTGGATTCAGCATAATGACTGAGTGGAGGATTAGTTATTACTGTACATCAAGACGTGTGAAATCCATGTTTTTTTTATTCAAACTGACCTTTTACTCTGAAGATGTGGCATGATAAACCCGACGGTGGAGGAATACGTCAACCTGTCCTTAGACCTGGTGCCTGGAGGATCAGTGAGCCAGTGTCTGCAGCAGTACACGAGAGTAAGTGGCATATCTGAGTTTAGCGTGGTGTCATCCTCACACTCCACCAAATGTTGTGGATTTGTATACACGTGTTTGTCAGGATGATTTAGAAAAAACATTTGACCTAAACGCTGCTTGTTGCTGCAGGAGAGCCAGCTGGAGTATCATTGTGAGTGTGGTGCCGAGGAGTCGTCTCAGCGGTGTTCATTCCTGACTCTGCCCAAGTGAGTAACATCATCCGACACAACCACAGTGCCGTCATGGCTCACTTTCCCTCCTTCTGTGGTCCTCTTGTCAGCTCCTGATCACAGCCTTGTCTCCCACTCTTCCTCTTGTCTGTCCACAGCGTGCTGATCCTCCAGCTGAAGAGATTCAGATTCAGCCCGTCCTTCACCCTGGAGAAGGTGGACAGCCCGGTCTTGTTATCACGGGAGCTGGATGTCAATCATGAATACAACGACACCGAGGTAAAGATGGTGTTCAGTAAAGACAAGGAAACAATTTAATCATACAACTGATTTTTTTGCGGGGTATATATACTAAACTTAGAACAGAAATGTAAAGAAAACCAGAATATCCAAATATACAGGACATGCAGTCAAATTAAAAGCTTCTGCTCGTGTAGCTTATTATTGGTAAATGTGTTTATTTCTAGACAAGGACTCGCTACTCACTGGTGAGTATCGTCAACCATCTGGGCTCGTCAGCTCACTCTGGTAAGTGTTGGGTTGTGTGTCGAAAAGGAGTGGAGCCTTCATGTTCTTTCTAGATGTCCCATTAAACAAACACGTCCTCTCTTCTCCCAGGACATTACATCTGTGACGGAGCTCACCGAGAGCGTAAACGCAGCGACGTGACCGACCACTGGCTCACGTACAACGACAAAGAGGTCAGCGAGACAACCGGCAAGTCTGTCTGTCAGCGCAGGCAGAGAACTGCATACCTGCTGTTCTATGAGAAACAGGCAAGAGAAAAGCTACTCCTATACAAATACAATACACATGTTTTTCACAGAGTAAATGGGTACTTTAGCATTAACATGTGCTAACGTGTGTTGTTTGGCTTTTCAGCAGTAGCAAAGTTCAGGACACCGACCTGCAGCACAGGAAGCAGCAGGAAGAGGCAACAACAATGACCTGCGAGCCCTCCAACAACTCATGCAGCCGCTAGAAAGAAAACAAATCTTAACAAAAAAAAAAACTAGGGCTGGCCCGAATACCATTTTACAGGCTTCGAATACTCGTTGGATTTTCCGAGCAAGTATTCGAGTACTCGTTCTAAAAAAACACCATCAAAACCAACATTAATATTCCCAATGTACTCACTGAAACCAAGTGTGAGCCGAGACAGCAAGCTGCGTAGTTTGTTTGATGCTTAAAAAACTTTCGAACGGTAATAAAGTCGGAGTTCCTTACTTTGGGCAGTTGTTCCGTTCCAAATCAGCTGTCCTGTGCCATCACAGGAGCTTTTCAATTCATCCTATAACATGCATCTTTTCGAGGATTTATAAATCCATACAAAGATCCAATATTGATAGTCTTTTGTGTCCATATAATATCCATTATTGACTGTGTATTCCCATGATGCAAAGAAGTCGTGGTTGATGAGCAATAGCAGTGCCGCACAGCGAACGTACACAAACAGCTAAGCTAACGTTAGCATTTCGCCGAGCATTGCTTTTCCTTCTGAGATCGAGCTAATGTTGAGTTATAAAGTTAAGAGAAACACATAATCTATTCTTCCTCCATCTCTCTCTCCCTACTGAGCTTGGTTGTACTAAATTTGTATTTTAACAATTGTTGTACATATAACTTGTATATCTGAATATGATTATTTGCTGACAACATATATCGCAGTTCAAGATACTCATGAAAAAAATATAATAAAAAATTACGAATACTGAATATAGCTTTGAATACTAACTTAACAAACAAGTATTAGAATAATTCGGGCCAGCCCTAAAAAACACACACAAAAAATGTCCAAAATACAATTTTTTTTGTCCGATTTTAATCAATTACCCGTTGCTGCTCTTTGAAAGACTAACCCTGTCCATGCTTCCTTTTCAGAGGTCAGGCCTGAGGATTAAACAGAAGGACAAGTGTAAGCGTCTCAAGAAACATGGAAGGAAGAAAGGACCGTTATCTCTGTCAGACATCAAGCTTTCAAGATTCACTATTGTTTTCATTGTTTTATACTGTAAATAAAATGTAATATGGATAAAGGGAATATGTTGGCTGGTGATACTGAAACACTTTTAGGTGAAATTGAAAAAGCAGCAATAATACAACTATAATAATACTCAGTGGCGTGCACAGACATTATGGGGGGCAGGTGCTCATTGCAAAAAAAAGGGCACAATATATTCTATCGATGAATGACCAAATCATTTTAAGGGTACTTGTACAAAATCCCCCCCTGGCCTAATGACTTTTAATACCCGGCCACACATAGAGTGTTTCTCAAAGGAATTTGGGAGACTGTGTTTGGGACCCTGGACCTTCTAGGGGGGTCCGGGGGAGGAAGAAAAATGTGAACCTTTTAAAGTAAAATTCATCAATCAGGTGCACTTTGAGAAGAAAGCTAAGGCTAAATCACCTGTGTCAATGTGGGCTATTAAGTACTATTTTCTGGAATAATTTGGGGACACAGAATTACCAAAACGCAGAAAGAAAAAAAATGGGGGGGGGGGGGGGGGGCATATTTATTGGGGCATAATTGTCAAACGTTTTTAATCGTTGAGCATTTATAGATAATAACGTCGGCATGGGCCACATACACTGTTAAAAAATAAATAAAATTATTTATTTATTTCAAAAGGGCACTTGATTGGGCCAGGGGAAAAGGGCAGGTGCTTCAGCACCACTTCAGGTCTACCTGTGCACGCCACTGATAATACTAATACCAAGCTTTCAAAGAGTAAATAATAACAAAACTATATTTAAAGATTTTCCTGTTTCTTTCAAGGAGTACAATACATCTATGGGCGCACGCATCCAATTTCATTAAACATGCAAGTCAATTTGTTTGTGTGTCAAAATAAGCAGAGTTTTTTGGAAAACAGTAAAACTAGATATTGTTTCCATGATTTATCAGTTGTACAGCAACGTTTTTGACCTGTTTTCTAGCATCTGTCACTTATGGTTGCCATATTAAACAAATAAAATATGGCCACCACTGCTGATACAGTAGATAGGCCAGATTTGTAATTGCAATAGTAGTAAACTCCAATATTTGCCATTGTTTTTTTCGCAGGGATATATAACTACATATCTACTGTATATGTAAAATGATTGTATTGAAGGCGACACTATAGTGTCATTGTAGTATTTTAACTTTAAACTACAGGCCTAGTAACTAAAAATTATAAAAACTTTTTGTTATTATCACGATGGTGATTCACAAGTTCAAGTGCATTAAGAAAGTGTAGGTATATAAGTATTATAGAGGAGATATAGGAAAAACAAGCAAACCGTCATCCTCAGAGTGTTTTGATTAAAGTTGGGTAGCAGAAAACGGTCTCAAGCTAGGTTTAGATAAGCTAACGTTAGTATATCCAAACCTAGCTAAAGACAGATTTTTACACAAAGAAGTAGGAAGGTAAACTGTTCAAATTAATGTCAATTCGAAATTAAGTAAGCTTACTTACATTTTGGTGTGCGGCGGTCTTCATCAAGGATACCTTATTCATTGTCTTGCTTTAAGGTAACACAAGAACAAAGACATATAATTTGCTCTCCGCAAATTTTTTCTGGATATTAATCCATTACTCATACTTATCTTTAGGCCATGTACTAATAAAACGGAAGTTTCCTCATTTCAAAACGCCACCTCAAGCATTTTATTAGCCCAAACGGCTTTCAGTTTAGCTGTTTGTTTTCGCGGGAGAAGGAGGGGTGGGCAGTTGAACAGAGTCGTAGCGAACACGGCAGGAAAATAAAACTAATTCTTACTCATTCTGATTAGGCAATTGCGTTCACAGCTACAATATTGGTATTATAAGTAAACTTTAAAAAGTTCACCTAAGCATTTGAACATTTGTTTGGTTGATTACAATAGTTAACTTAAGCACCATGGACATAAAGATGTAACACACGCTATCAAATCAGCGCTAGCCCACTAGTTTGGTTTAGATGGCTGGAGGAATCTTCGTTTAGAACTTGTTAACCACTATTTTACTTTACAAAAACGGAGTGTAATTTAATCAATTTCAGTTAGCCTTATACATAGGATAGGCTTTATTTTTAAGGAATAAATAGGCTAATTAAATTACTGATAGGCCTATTGATGTGACAAGTAGGCGGCTAATATAGTCTCATCAACCCATTCAATTTAACCTTTTATCAGAACACACTCAAGATTTTTATTTAATTAATGATATATTTGTTTTTGTAAATGCCCTTGTGAGTACCAGATGTGTTCGGCTGCCAGATCCGCTCGGGGTCCTAGATGCGCGATAATGACGCACTTCCTGTAAACGTTGTCTTTTAAGTGCGCATGCGCGTCACTCAGTAGCCGGTGTATGGTGTTATTCCCTGCTCTTTAGGTAAGTATTAACGATCTCCTATGGTTTTCTAATCAAAGACTATGAATAATAATCTAATGTACAAAGATAAACCTTAGTCATACGCTTGTCAAATTACTGAAATTAAACATACGTTGTATAACATGACCGTTTGCTTTGATAAGATAATATGTGTGTGGCTTTAGATTGATGGCTAACGTGAGCTAATAAACGTTAGCGGGGGCTTTCATCAATATAGGATTAGTTTTGTAGGTGATAATTACCCTATCTCTATTACCAGGGAAATAATTTTTTTTCTGGCCTTAATTCCGAAAACTGTCTTTGTTTATTTCATTTATTTTCACAGAAATGGAAGCGTTACACACTGAAGTAAAGCATTACCTCACTCAAAAAAGTTACCACAGCCTAACAACAACAAGGCTCAGGATAGTAGGTATGAAATTTAAATTAATTCTCCACTTCTCCTAAATCACAAAGTCTGTTTTCCTTGGGTATGTTTTTAAATCTGACGACTTAGAGGGCCAAAAGAAGTATTCCGGTTCTTAAATGAGCAACCAACGATATCTGATTCCTTCCTCAAATTTGTAAAAGAACAAACAAATAAAACATGTAGACTCTGCAGAAAAACATGAGGTATCATCTGAAATGTGTGACTAGACGAGCTTACATGCCCATTAGTATGGTTGCTCTCACTTTAGAAAATCTAGATAATTAATACATTTTCAAATTCGCTATTTGGCTTATACAAGTGTTAGTGGGTAACTTGAACCCAGAAGCTATATTACTTGGTCTTTAATGTAATGTGTATTTCTTTATAGGTGTTTCCACTATATTGCAAAGATGACTTTGCATTGTCAGCGGCCTCAACTTCAGCCTTGCGGCCGACTTTGACGGAGCAGAAACAGGGCGTCAGTGCCCCTCCCCCCCCTTCCCGTCGAGAGGAGTTGACACTTGGCGTCAGTGCCCCCCCCCCCCTTCCCGTCGAGAGGAGTGGACACTGGGCATCAGTGCCCCTCTCAGCATTAATATTTGTATATTTTACGTAATTCAAATCAGTTCTATTTTTGTAATATAAATCTTTTCAAACTAATATTTTGCATAGGTGCTCTGCACAGTTTGGAAACCTTTTGATTTGCCAGACGTGTACTTGTTTTAATGTGGTTTTAGAAATTCCAAGTCTGAGTCTATGAATACACCAAGATTTCTGTCTTGGTGTGTGCGTTCTAACATAACAGCTGTGCACTGACTTTTAATTGTTCATCCCTTGCACCAAAGACCATTACTTCAGTTTTTTCATTGTTCAATTGAAGACAATTTTGGCACATCTGGTGATTGAAGTAGTTATTTAGCTGTTGATAAACAGCTTTTTCAATGATTTTGCTTAAAAATGGTAAGTTAGATATGGTTTGATGACTGTTGTTTTCAGAGCCTGTGGGAATACACCTGTGCGATATCGCCACTGCAGGCCACATGAATAAAAAAATATATAATCATATACAAATATGTCAGTGTGTGTGTCCGTGAACTATTCCCATTGAGAAATGTTCTGCAGAGACTCAGTGCAAACAGTAGGCTAGTTTGCTGTTTGGACAGTCGATGGCAGTGCTGCAAGACACTACAGAAGGTGGTATATGTGGTTGGATAAGAAAAATACAAATCAGATTAAACAAAATCTGCTGTATTTTTTTATTTTATTTAATGAAGGTTGAATGAATGGATCTATTTATCAGTGCTGCAAGACACTACAAATGCTCCAGGGGCTGGAAATTGTACATCAGAGCCACACCTTTACATTTTTTAACTGATAAATATCATTATGAAACTCATTATACACATTGTTTTTCAGTGTGATGTAAAATAACAGTGAACCCAGGGGAAAGTTGTTCTTTTAATAAAATATTATTTCTTAAAATACATGCTAGAGTACATTAAACTAAAATACTCATTTAATGTTTAAAGTATTATTAAATAAATGTTTAATTTAGCACTCAAACAGGGTTAAAACCGGGGGTTAAACCTTGCTAAACTATACATTCGTATAAAATAAAATGTAATTTAACCTTACATAATGAGAGATGACTAGGCTACTATAAGCCAAACGTAACAACTCATTTTAAACCTTGCAGAACAATAAATAAATCGATCTATCTATGGAGCCTACTGGCTAAGCTATCAGCTAGCGCGATCTTTTACATGTTGTTTGAGTTTCACACAGATATAAACTATCTATAGTTAGCTTGCTCGCTAAGCTATCGCACCTTCAGCTATCGCGATCTTTTCAAATGTTGTGTATGTCCACATTGCTTTGCCGTAGCGTAGCGGTATCTATGGTGACAACGTCAAGTGTCGATACGTCATCAGTAGGCGCAGGACCCCGAGCGGATCTTGCAGCCGAACACATCTGGTACTCACACCCTCATCCAGTCATGTTTTTTCTCACTAAATACAGGACGTTACTAGACAGATCTGGCAACCCACATTGAATTAGTCTATACTCCTATTTTTTACCAAGCTGAATTTTTTTTTATGGGGGTTTAAGTATTCTCCACATTTTAAATAAGGTTAAAATGCACAGAACAGCAACCACTCTATCTCTATATAGAACATTTGACAACACAGGGGAGGTAAGATCCTCCAGAGCTGCACGTGAAGTTGAGAGGAGCACCCATGGACATATAAAGAAATGGACACCGTATTGAAACATGGCGCCCATTCATTCCTATGAAAGCTGCTCATAGGCGCAGAGAAGCAACAAGGAAGTATAATCCGGAAATTCCATGCGGCCCAAAGCATTAAGGCCAGGACACACCAGCCCGATAATCGCCGTCGTCAAAAAAAAAGACGAATCTGTTTGGTGTGTGCCGTGACGTCGGCCGACGTAGAGGTCGTCGGGCTTGTTTTGAGCCTGTCGGCCGGACCGTCTTTCATTTGGAGCTATTTGATTGGTGGAGGGCTAGCGAATCAGTGAAGCCCGGAAGTGAGGCGGGTAGCACAAACAGCTAACAACAGCTAGCCATCGTTTTAATGTGTTTGTTCGTTTCGTTTTGAGAGTACTCACATGCATCAACCCTTGTTGACTGCTCGACACCATGCTCGACACTCTCTGCTAAAAATTGTGCTCTTATGGTCCATAAATATAAATACGTATTTCTATCTATGTTTACACTCTAGAGAGATGTCCAATCATTTCCGGCTTTCGTATTTTTTCGGGCCACAATACAGATTAGCGCCGCCTGCTGTTGTGGAGACATGACGTCCCGCGAGCGTACGGAAAATAAACAGTCGTCTCGGTGTGTTCTTTAGCAGCGACGGGAAGCTGGAGCTTCCTGAAACGGCCGACTCCATTTTTTTTGACGACGACGATTATCGGGCTGGTGTGTCCTGGCCTTTACGTAGCATGGACGTAGCGGCATTATGGACCTATCAAGAAAGAGGGCGGCAAGCGTAGCGGACTGGAGGCGGGTGTCTCGTTCTGTAGCATCTAGCCTGGCGAAAACAAACTGAAAGCCGTTAAAAGCCGTTGGGCTAATAAAACGCTTGAGGTGGCGTTTTGAAATAAGAAAACTTACATTTTAATAGTATATGGTCTAAAGATAAGTATGAGCCTATGATTGATATCCAGAAAAAATGTGCAGAGACACAATCTTGTTCGCTGCTTGTACTGTGTGGACAGGGACATCTGCCTACGGGCCGCATGAAAATAAGCTCCACCCCTTACCATGCAATACCAATGGGTTGGCCACATGTCCATGCTGGCTGCTCGGAGAAGGCAGCATCCTGGGGGCCTGGGAGCACCTCAATCCTCTATTATAAAAACCAATGGGCCGTGAAGACGTCGAAGAAAACCACTGGACAGAAGCCACAATGTACAAGTAGACGAACACCATGTTAACGGGCCCAAATGGACAGGCAGACGACAAAAAGAGGTTAGCAAACTAATTGCAAACTACCAGCTCAATATTGTTCTTATGATTTTTATTGCATGAAGTAAAGTTAGCGGTGACATGTTAGAAAACATTCTTAAAAAGGTAGGCTACGTCAACGTTAGCTTAATGGTTTTGTTTGCCTGGAGTAACGTTAGCCGATTGGATAACAAGCTAGCATTTTACGTTATAGTCCATGGGCCAAGTCCCAAAATGTCTCTTATTGGTAGGCTAAAATCTGGGTGGGCAAATTCTAGTTGTGATTTTTTATATCCTATGCATCCATAGAAGAGGTTTTGATGTGATAAACCTTTTATATTGGTAGCTTTTGTTTTTAGTTATCCCCTCTCAAAGTATAGGATAAGTGTAATGGAGGTCACACTGCAGGTGAATAGGGTAATATTTTTTACTTATAGATATCATCATGAAACTTTGCCAGTTGATTACTAACATTAAAACAATAATTTTTCAAATTACATTTTTTTTTAGAAATGTTTGAATAAATATGCAAATTTGGCAATATTGAACTAATTTCCCTTTTAACCTGTAATTTTTTTTTTTTTTTTGGTAAAATGTTTTAATTATTTTATTTAAATGTTGTATTTTTATCCATGTTTTAAATTTGTTCCTTTTTTTTTTTTTTGTATTTGTATTCTTTATTTGATTTTAACCCTGTGAAGCACCTTGAGTGGCCCTGTGCCTGAAATGTGCTCTATAAATAAAATTGCCTTGCCTTGCCTTGCCTTGCCTAATTATGTGAGAATTGTATTCTGTTTTTTAAACGTATGTGTTCAAAGTTTTTACAAAACATAATATGGATAAAGGTTTTTTTTTCATTTTATAATTAAAAAAATACTATCAAAAATTGTGTTGCCTTTTCAGCATGTTTTTAAGAAGAAATTGTATCACTGATCAAACAATTAACAACATATGAACAAACCCTTCTGTAATGACTTTCAGAATAGTGCTAGTAATTATTATGGAAAGTTAGATAGAAGTGTTTCAAAAGTAAATTTATGATAAATTTTTTGATGATGTTTACACACACGTTTTGTTCCTGACCTTCAGTAAAATCTCCTGAAGAGTTGATCGAGCGTTACTACAAGGTCCTTGGGCTTGTCAAGGGTGGCTCTGCCAAATGAGATGCCTACAGCAAGATGAAAGTTGACAGGAACACAATTGGGTATCAATTGCAGATTAGCAGCATTCAAGCTAGTAAATGAAGATTGCTTGATATTATTATATCTTTTTTGTGTATGTTCATTAAACAGAAATTGTTAAAGTTTTAGGTAGAAACTACTTTGAATACAATAAAACAGTTAAAATCCCAAATGATGGTCTTCAATTAAATGAATATAGTAGCGTATGTTAAATCACGACGGGAATGCAGACCTGTATATTATAACAGTTGTACTGATTGTATATTTGTCACCACCGTCTGAAAGAGAAATCATGCTCTTAAACCGTCTGAGTTAATCCTTAGGTCAGTGATTTTCAACCTTTTTTGAGCCGCGGCACACTTTTTACATTTACAAAATCCTGGGCAGGGGCGGCCTTAACGATCTGGGGGCCCCATTCAAGACCTAGTGTGGGGCCCCCCACTTTTTTTGTATTTTCTTGAAAAAAAAATCTTTATTATTATTTTTTTTTAATACTTCTTTCTTGTGCATGCTTCCCGCAAAAAGAAAACAGATTGTAGAGTTTTATGAGATGATGGGCCACTGGGTGCAGACTCTTAAAAGGCCCCCCCACTCCTACCTATTCAGTCAGGTACACTGACTTCTCAGCACATATACAATTAATGGTAAAAAGATATGAATGAAGTCAGTTTTTCTCACAGGATTTAGGGATACTGTGGGAGGGACCCTGGTCCTTGTTGGGGGGTCCGGGGGCATCCCCCCTGGAAGAAAATGTGTGCCTTTTGAATTAAAATGCATCAATCTGGTGCACTTTGAGGGGAAAATTTAGAGGCTATATCAAATCCTGAGATGCAGCAGGAACATTATTTTTCAGATTTTTTTTAATCAGGCAGCACTCTTTACTCTGCTACTGTAAAAACAGTACAGTAGATTGGTCTGCACACTCATGTTCTATGATGGAGAGACTCATTTCAACAGATACAGGGTGGATAGCTACTTTTTATGAACAGCATAGAATTTACACATAGAAATCGTATTCCTGTATGTGTGTGGGGGCCCTAAAGGCTCATCACGAAGCCCCTTAGACAGAGCTATTAATGCTGTTTTCTTATGCTTTTGTATTTCTCCCCTACTAGTTGAGGGGCCCATGATGATTTATTTCCTTATATTTAGGCTTATTCCTTTTTGGACCCTGTTATTGACATGAGTGACTGAGCTCTTTGACAATGCAACATGAAAAGTTACTATGAGGCCTAGGGCCCGGTAGCCTGCTCAAGAATTATTTATCAAAAAAACAAAACAAAAAAAAAAACCCATTCAATTGAATGGGTTGAAACATAGCTAAGGCCGCTACTGATCCTGGGGCACACCACCAACCAAAATGACACAAAATGACACTCTAACACAGTACATATAATACATATAGTTAATAATATAGTTTCTAAATGTAGGCCTATTTATACTCACTTAGTGTGAAACCTGGGCCTGTTTCGATGAACACAAAATGGATATCCTGGCAGGAATGATAGAAAGACTGGGATTTTGACCCATTTTCACCTCGACACCTGAGCCCTGTGATTTTTCCTTCTTTATCTCTGCTGACTCCTCTATAAGGAAAATAGTTATTGGCCCACAATTAACTAGTAGTAGTAGCTGGATGACATAATCAACTAATTTGCATAATATGCAATTTTGAAAGAGGCTAAATGAATAGAAAATGCTGAGTAGTAGGCCTTAACAAATTACCTAGGCCTCTTTACATATTTACAAACTAACTTTAAAAACTTTGTTAGTTGCTATAACTACAAGGTTAGCTTTTTTTTATATAGATGCAGTCGCCAATTTAATGTGGACCAATAAAACTATTAACGTGTTTACAAACGTCACCTGGCAGCTCTTGCTCAGAGCGACACGGTGTTGTCTGTCTGCTGGCTGCTGCAGGTAGCAGGGGGCTGTTATCAGAAACACAAACCGTGTGAGTGAGGGCTGTCAGCGGTGCGGAGGAGGAGACAGCAGCCTTTGCTAGTACTCGGCTCTGGTGAGCGCGGTATTGAAAAAAAGTTGCAAGATGTGTCTCTGGTCTTTAACTAGCCTTAGCGCCATGGCGGAAAGTCGGCAAATATAGCGGGAAAAAGTCGCCAGTTGGCAACATGTTAACGAGGTGACGACACTGAGATGAGAGTTAGTCACGTGATCCCGCTGTTGATCGTTTCACTGATCAGTCGCGGACTGCTCTTTCTCTCTCTCTCAAACACAAAGCACTAATAATGGATGTAATAATAATAATGAAAATATATGTCGGCGAATTTCCCGGTCGCGCGCGTGCCCCTAGTTGAAAATAGTACTCGCACTATCTCAAAAATTGTCGCAAAATGCGAGCATTTGGTCGCGTTTGGAGCCCTGCAGCTTTGCACACCACTCATCACTTTCAAGCAGCTTTGAGTAAACGTACCTCTCGTTTGTCAGAAAAACTTTTAAGTTCCTCTCGCAGCTCATACACACGGGCCAGCACTTTGCCTCGCAACAGCCACCGGACCTCCGCTCCCATTTCCTCACACAAAGACGCTCAACAATGGTTAATTAGGTGATATTAGATACTTTCCCACGGCACACCTGACGATCCCTCACGCACACTGGTTGAAAATCACTGACCTAGGTTACCGACTAGTTGAGAAACTAGTCCCTCAAAATGCGATGCGAGGTTAGTTTTATTTCTAACATGATTCTATCAACAGAGACATTTAAATCAATAGTCTGGCGTTATACTGTAGAGTGGCTAAGACTGTTTTTATTAGCAGGCTAGCCACAACCGTTGACCGTTTGCACCAGCACACAACACACTTGCTGTGTCTTGATTCAGGGGTTGCACCCTACGTAGGCTGCATTTGAAGACCGATTGCGTCATAGCGGTGCGCAAAAGCTATCCCGTTTGCAAGGCTCCTTGCAAGGCTCCTTCATATGCAGCCGTGAAATGCAGCCTTCGTTTCACGGTTTTGAAGGCTGCATCAGATGTATCCTTCGTGGCCCAACATATCCCAAGATTCATTGCGTTTTTTTCAGAGATTGCATAAAATAAAATAAAAAATAACAAAACAGCAACGTGTTGCTCCATCTTCTTAACTTTTATCTTCCTTTCTTTTTTTCTTGTACTTTTTTTTCTTTTCGTCTGGTAGGCAAGTTCTTTTTATTTTTTCCTCCGTTGACAAGGCTGTCTCCGTTGGCAGCAATCAGGGTTGCTAGGCAGCACAGGAGCGGCGAGTCGTCACGCAAGGTAACGGCTTGTTAGGTAAACCGGAAATGCTCGTAAACCGAGACCTGCGGAGACCGTCCCGTTTAACAAGGCTCGTTGGCCTTAAAATCGGCCTTCATAGGCTATAGCCTTCATAGACCGCGAGACTGCGTCCTACCAAGGCTGCAACCCCTGAATCAAGACACAGCCAAAGGCTTACTTGGAAATGAGGCCCTATGTCATAAATTCCTAACTACAACTTTAATCTTAAATATTTGTTATGCTGCAAATAACTTTACAGTAACGATAACGAAGCCAAGAAAAACAAGATAGGTTAGCACAGGAGTCTCCTGCAAGGCCCTATATAAGGCGCCCGCAGGCCTGTGCTAAAAATAGCACAACTTACCAGTGAGCTGCCTCTAAAAATGTTTGAATTAATTTTTAAATTAATTATTTTTTATGCACACTTTAATTTAAATGTGAAAATTGTGTGGTTGAACTTCTAAACAGGGGTAAGCCATCAACATTGGCCTGTAAATTGATGGTCATATTCTCAACCAGCTGGGTTTTGTTTTTACGTTACCCCCGCTGTACTGAAGGGCATTGCAGCTTCAAAGGCCATCTCTCTGAAGTAAAGGCTGTTACATACTCCGCGAGAAGAAAGAACAAAGTTCTCGGTGACAGAGCTGCGAGAAGAAAATTACGTCATTTTCATCTCTCAGCTCTTGTTTAGCTGTTCTCGCAGCTTGTTCTCGACACATCACCCGGGCCGAACTTTCTTCTCGCAGCTTGTCCGAGAACTATTGTGTGATTGGTCAGTCTGAAGTCAATGAGGAAAGCGAAGTGAAATCAGCTGGCGCTACTGAGTAAATTACCATGGTAACAATGCGCCGCGGTGAGGAGTTCGGCAGTTGAGTTCTCATGAAGTATGTAATGTCAGACCAGAAAGAACTTCTCGCAGCTCTGTCACCGAGAACTTTGTTATTTCTTCTCGCGGAGTATGTAACAGCCTTTATGCGAGCGATCAAGGTTTGACAAACAATTGTCTGAAACTAAGTTATTAATTTGTAACTGGTGGTACTTATTGGAGAAGTTAAATCTAGCGAAGACTGTTACGCTAATTACACAACTCAAACAGTCATTTTGTACCACCGTCAAGCTAGCGTCAGCCGTTAGGCTACGTTAAAATCACACATAAGTGTACACAAGGTAGTGTCAGTTATGTAGCTGTATTTTCAATCATCTTTAAGTAGCAACGTAAGAGATTTAACTCAATGAAAAAAATATTTATTATAAACTTTTACAGTTTAAGCTAGGGTTGGCAATTTTTTCACTGTAATATTTGGCAAAACTGTCATAATAGCCATTCAGCTATATGTTGGTCAAGTGGTCTGAAAATATTTTTTCATCACTTTACTCTCCCCTGCCTCTGTGTGCTGCCCCCAAAAATTGCCACCGCTCATGTTAATTTTGACCAATCAGAGCGAGGCTCAGATTCTCCATTCTTATTGGCTGTGGGACTGTCCGTTCACCTTGGCAACGACGTTGATGTGTCAATTGCGTGAGCGTTCACGACCCTAGCAGTCTGACACTGTCACTACCCGATCTGTCTGGCCTGTCACTGTCTGTCCTTTTCCGGGTTGGATCCGCACTCTTCCGGTTTGTAAAAACTACAGCAACACCACTTGGAAATACAGCAGGACTATACAGTGTTAAACTCAAACACCATTTAAAAGCTTGATAGCTATCATAGCTGCTTAGCGAGTAAGCTAACTAGATAGATGGTGTGAAACTTTAACAACATTTAAAAGATCGCGATAGCTTAGCAAGTATGCTAACTAGATTCATTTATTTCTCTTTCTGCAAGGTTTAAAGGTGCTGTAAGCGGAATGGTTGTTTTAGCTAACTTCCTGTCAGTTACTGCAGTTAGCAGTCCCCTCGCCCGTCCCTACATTAATGCACTGCGGTCTTCAAGCAGAGAGTTATCTAGCATCATCTCAGATCCATAAGTGTGATAAAACATGATAAAAACCATCAAAACAGACATTGGGAAGGACCTGCCCCGCTAATACACATTCACCCATCTGTTGCTCTGGCGTGCACCGGCAGTGAGACCATGGAGTGTATATAGTATGTATGAGTGAGACGGGTGTCGGTTTGTAGCGTTCTCTCTTCTGATTGGATAAAAATTTCGGGATACTCCAATAAGTTTATTTGCCGATTACATGCAAAGCAGCTGACTGAGAGATCGGCTTTATGAAACGCGCACATTATATAAGTGATCACTGTATGAATAAAGAGTGATATTAACATAAATAAACCGCTTACTTCACCTTTAATATTATAAAAAAAATGTGTAGTGAGAAAAGTGAGATCTTAAGACTGTAATAATCTAGCAAAGTGTATTTAATAATCAAGCAAGGAGTATTCAATCAAACAACAGAGGCTTCATGTTCTATCCAGTAAGAACATGGAGGTCCATTCGACCCAGGAAGCCCCGCGATGACTTTCTGAGCAGAATGGCCCCGATCAGATGGCAAGTCACATCTTAAATACAAGTCAGTTCAGCATAGCAAGAATGCTGTGTGTTTCAATTGGCAGTCAGGTGAGGGGAAGGGGGTGGGGGAGGGCTCAGAGACAGACTGTTTACTGTTGCAGGGGGGGTATCCAAGGGAGGGGGAGGGTTGGGGAGGTACAGTCTGAGTACTCTTCAATACACATTTGAGGAATTTAACCTTAGACATACAGGAGTAATACAAGATAAATACAATGTTTCCTATTACATTAATAAGCATTCCAACATTCAATGGCCGCGTTTCCCAGAATCGATCGTTCTTTGGGGCCAAAGAAGGGTCGAAAGAAGGGTTCGCCAAAGAAGGAGCGTTAAGATACGGGTGTTTCCCAGATGCCATCTTAAGTGCCTTCTTTGGAGAACGCGTAAGCTGAAACGAAAGAAGCTCTTTGGTGGGAGCTGTCCACCGCGGTCGTGCTGAAACTGAATAAATCGATGCCAGACGAATCGATCACCCACCTCTTTATCAGCGCATAAGTCACACACAGCTAGGCTACGCATGTAACGTGTGTGTGTGTGTGTGGGGGGGGGGGGGTGCGGGTGTGTGTGGCAACAAGTGTATCAAAGTAGTAATCAAGCCCATTAGCGCATATATACCCCGTGGATATAGGCACACACGTGATGTGAGAATGGAAGAAAGCGGCAGCAAAAGAAACAAGCGGGCACCGTCGTTTATAGCGGAGGAGATGGGCGTCTTAGTGGACGAGGTCTGGCAGCACCGGGCAGTTTTATTCAGGGGAACAAGGGGCAAAAAGAACATCACGGTGAAGAACCGTGTTAGGCAGGACATAGCCGAAAATATGTCCCCCTCCAGCCCATGTGGCCTGCGTGACTGGCGTGCTGTGAGGAAGAAGTGGCAGGAGTTCCAGAACCAAACAAAAAGGAAGAGTGAGAAGGTTTCACTAATCAATCTCCCTTCGTTGCAGGTGATGCAGACGCCCAGTAAAGACAGCGCGGAGTAACCCCTCCCCCATATGGTTTCAATAAACTATTTTGGTTTCTTTTCAACCATGTATTGTGTGGATCATTTTGCATTGAAATGAGGGTGTCAAACCTAGCAACAAAAAGTCCCAGGCAATTTGTAATGTATCTAAGCGAAGGTTAATGACGTGTGCGTATTCTGCGCCCTTTCAACAGCATTCCAGTGCCAGACTTTCAGGTAAAGCACCCGGACACTGCAGCAATAATCATAGTGTGCAGGACGTTACATGTAGCCTACATCTGCTGGTTCTGTTTATTTATTTCAGCCTTCAGGCCTGAGAGTTGATATGGGTGATGTGTGGTGGTTGTGGGTTTATGGTTTAGTGCTTGGTGACTGGTGGTGAAGAGGTAGGGGCTGTGGGTTGTTGGACCGGGCTGAAGGCAAAACTGCAGCGGGTTGCTCTGGATGTGTGGAGACACCAGAGAGATCAGCCGTTGGATCTCCGCACGGGGCAGCCGGTACTTTGCCTGGACGGCCCGGTCTGATAGCACGTCCAGTGGGGAGAAGTGCCGACGCACGTATGCATTTATGTAAACCGTCTGGCTTCGCGCACGGCGAGGCTGTTGGTTCGCAGCGAGAAGGTGTTGTATTGCAGCCATGGTTTCTCACACGCGCGGACTTTGGCAACGCCTTTAGCAGGTGGAGCCGCTCTGAATGAGGTTCAGCTGAGTTCAATTAAATCTGTTTCTTTGATATCTGTGAAATGCTGTTGTTGAAGGGTTGTTGATGTTTTTTTGTATGTGTAGTAGTACTATAAACTCACATGTGTGTGGAAAACGTAAACGTCTAATTCATTAAAAAAAATGTTTTCTCTACTATTAGTCTATGTTTCTTGCGCCAGTGGTCCGCATTGAGCATTGTTTTATTATTTCGAAAAGTGGAGGAAATACATTTCCCTGACACGGCATGATCACTGACGATTTGGTCGCTAAGAAAGGTTGAAAGAGTGGGTCAGCTCCGTCTTTCAGTTCCATCTTAGTGAAAGTACTACTTTCGCTAAGAACGAATCTGGGAAACGCATTCTTCTTTCACAGCGTTCTTAAGAGCGCTCCAAAGAAGTACTTTGCCCAAAGAGGCTCTTAACGATTCTGGGAAACGCGGCCAATATCTGCCACCACAAATGCAACATTAATTATTGTCTAAAGTAGATGAAAGACAAAAAAATTGCATAAATATTCAATAGCATACCTAAGACTACCCTTCCGTGACTGTCACACTGCATTGAAACATCTGGAGGAACAATCTTGCTGTACTGATTTTGAATGTTTTGGTTCCTTGCCATTTTTTATTTTTTTATTTTACCTTTATTTTACCAGGCAAAATTGCTTGAGGTCAAATGACCTCTTTTCCGAGCAAGGCCATGTTGTATTGACGGAGAATGTTTCGTTGTAGAAATATGTGCGTTGATGGGGTTGTCAGGTTCAAAAAGTAATTGTTCTTTCTCATCCCTGAAAACAGCTGCTCCACACACTGGCTGTTAATAAGACCAGCAAGTTCAGGCACAAGCTCCAGCTTTCTCAGAACCTCAGACTGGTCTTTGCTGTTTCCCTGGTGGAACACATCATTCAAAGCAAAATGCTGTGAGGACCCAGTGAGAGGGTGACCATAGCTGGCATCTTTGGAAATCTCAGCCAAGGCATGTTGACATGGACCTTTCCCTCTGAGGTCTGCTTTACATTCTCTGGGGTGGGATCCAGTAACCCTTCTTGAAAAAGGGCAAAGATTCCTGGATGCCTGCGGTTGGCATGCAGTGCCAGACCCCTGGCATAATCATATACTGACACATTGGGAAGGTGTTTCCAGGACAGCAAGAGATCCACAAAGTCACGTGGACTCTCTGCTCTAAGGTTGAATTTGACTGAATACACAACCCCACATGGGCAAGTGATAACTGCCCAACCACCTGTGAAACAGAAAAAAACAGTAATAACTGACATTAGGAGCATGTATTGCTAACCTACTACATAATGATACTGTTATTTCTTTAACACAACAACGTATAACAATGTGGAATTATCTTAAACATTACATATCATTTCACTTACCAGAAGCACCCCACACTTTCTCAAACCTTGTTGTAGTTGACTCTATTGGACATTTTGTCAGACAGTCTCATGACAAGATCCACCTTGGACCCTTTGTCAGCCACACCACACTATTTGCACAGTGCCCTGACCTCCTGCAAATGCAAGATACTATTGTTAATATAGCATAGACATATTCTTTGTTAGCACAAATAAGTGGATTTTGCATATTTCATCAACTAATTCACGTTAAAGTTCACAAGCTCATCTGTGAGCCGCTCCTCATTCATTTGTTGATCATTATCATTTGCCGTTTTGGGGCTTTGCATTTTTTTGACCTCCGGGTGTGTGGGCCAATCCAGGGGCCCAGTGATGGTAACTTGGGGGAACAACAAAGGGGTTCTTCCGACCATCTTTGTGAACAAATGTGATGAGTATTAGCTATTATTATCACAACATTAAACACATATTAATATACTGTACTCTCTCTCCAACTGTTCTCAAGCTGTTCTGTCTTTTGACATGACTTGCATGGAAGTAATCCCCGACTGATCATTTCTGTGGCCACAGCGTTCCAGAAGTGGTTTATGTTCACATTTCCTTCAAAGCTTTCAGGTGGACTTACCTAGGGGACAAAGTGATTTTTTGGACATGGTTGTCCACCAGAAATGATATCTAGGACCTTCAATGATCACAACCTGGTCAACTACCTGCTGGAAAGCTACAGGGGGCCGAAATAGAAAATCGTAAACAAGGTTTAATGCGAGGGTAAAATTTAAATTTTTAAACTTATAGATATCATCACGAAACTTTGATAGTTGATTACTGGCATTAAAACAATGATTTTTTGTATTGAAGTTTTTTTTCCAAAATGTTCGAATATAGGCACATTTAGCATATTTCACAAATTATGCCCACATTTGCATATCTTTAAAAACCAAAAATCTAGATATTGGCTAAAGCAAGAGTTGAAATCTTTATTGCATTTTGACTTTATATAAGTGTGCTAAGTTTCTACATAACAAGCTTCCTCTGAGAAATGGTGTGATAATTCTGGTTTGATAGTGTATAAATAAACATGATTTGATTTTTTTTTTTTCATTACCCAGAAATCTCAACTTTTAAATCACTTACATCAACTAAACTTTCCATAATCATTCTTTGCACTATTCTGTAGGTTATTGAAGAAGGATTTTTTCACATGTTGTTCATAGTCTGTTTTATGAGACATTTTCTTCTTCAAAACATGCCGTAATGCATTTTAAAGACCTGTACATAGTATTTTTTGATTTATAAAATTAAAAAAGGCTGTGTAAAAAATTATTATTTAATAACATTCAGAATAGTGCTAAGAATGATTATGGAAAGTTTAGTTGATTTAAGTGATTTAGAAGTTGAGATTTTTGGGTCAGAGTAATGAAAAAAACTATCAAATCATGTCAATCTAACCACTATCAAACCAGAATTATCACACCATTTCTCACAGATAGTACAAGAGGTTAGTTCCAAAATATAAAGGAATTGTGCATTTTGTGATAAAAGCATGAAATTTGGTACACTTATAGCCAAAGGCATTCTCAAAAGATTTGGATGTGGAGCCATCATGAATTTTCAACATGGCGCCCATGGCAGCCATTTTTCAAAATGTCCGCCAGCAACAACTGTTTTCTTATGAATGATGGATTTAATATGATATTTCAGACTTATTTACCATTCATACTACTTGGTAAATGTCTTTTGGATAGTGGAACATTTTCATTGAAAATTCAAAATGGCCGCCAACTGGTTAGATATGGATGATCTCTATGTTTAATTATACATTTATCTTGATGCAGAATTTGAATTGGGAACTTTGGAATTTCTAAGAATCTTCTTTCTATCTCAAAATACTCATGTTAAGCAAGGGAAACCTAGGGTCTATCACAGGGAAGACTAGTCACACTCGCCTTCACAGACACAAAGGGCTGTGCACTGTAAGTGGGATTTTTTGCACTTACACTGCCCAACACAACCCTTCTTGCATTTGCATGAGACAAGTTCATAACTTGACTGGCCTGCATCTGGTAGGCATGTCCAGAAGGGTTCATAGTCCCCCTCAGGTGACTTTGACCAGCCCCATTCGCACGGTGAAGGTAGTTCTGGTGTTGACACCAGGACTGTACCCCACACGTGCCCTCCTTGGTATACAGCTCTCTTAACATGCTCTTCTAGGGTAGCCTTGGTAGGGGGGTTGTTTGCACATTGTGCCTCTTTGCAAATAACTTCCTCCTTGCCGTATTGATTTCTGTACATGTGCTGGTTCGGTCATAGACTAAGATAACAAACCTCTCAATTGTGGCCATTACCTCCTGTGGTATGTCATCTGGGGCTGAAGACACTTTCAACAGGGCATGTGTAAGTTCTGGAAGCACAGACCATACAGCCCATGCAGTCTTTTTCCCATGGCCAACAAAGCTTGACACAGTGTCACAACCCGTCAATGCATGGAACACTGGTAGTGCACATGCTTTCTCGGCCCCGAGCCCTGCTGCAATTTCATGGGCTGCCAAATATCGAAAAATTTTACCAGTACCGAAAGCCAACCAAAGCTCATCCTCTGGTTGTAGAGTCTGAGCCACTGCCACAGCCAGCACCACAACATCAGTGTCAACTGTTTGAATCATAATTTTGTGGTGGCCGTTTCTTGCTGCATGGGCTACGTGCAATAACATGCGACTATCCGCATGCGACTATCCGCTTCCTCATGCGTGCAAGGAGCAATCGATGTCCTATCTGGGAGAGGTGGCTTGCTAAGGACTTCCATGTCACCTGTGATGACAAGCTGTTTATCCTCCTGCACAAACCATCTGAGCAGAGCCTCCGAGAGAAAGGCAAACAACTCAGTCTTATTGCTGTCAACTCTAAGAAAGTTTTGCCAGTTCCTGGGAATGGCTGCTTCACCTACCACACATCTCTGAATTCCAGTGCCACGCTTTGCTCTCGTAGCAGCTTTCAGAGAGTCAGACAAGTAGCGGTCCCACACCAGATCAAGCCTGGACACAGTTTCAAACTTTCTGGTCAGATATGGAATGAAGATCACATGGGCATAGTCATTGAAGGTTTTTACTGAACTTGCCATCTTGTTGTAGGTGACCAGTGGTCACCAAGTGTGACTATTGTGGTCACCATTTCTGAGTTAGAAGGAAGCTTCTGGCCAATTGTAAAGTTCCAAATTTGAATTCTGCACAAAGAAAAGGAAATAAAAAATAATACTGGTTTGACACCGAGATCACCCATATCAGACAGTCATAAAAGTGATGGCTGCAATCTTGAAGATGTCAGCCATCTTGAATATTTAATGACACATTTAGATTATCCAGACATTTACCAAGTACTATGTATGGTAAATAAGTCTGAAACATCATATTATATCCATCATTCATAAGCGAACAGTTGTTACTGACAGCAATTTTGAAAGATGGCTGCCATGGGCGCCATTTTGAAAATTCATGGTGGCTCCATATCCAAATCTTTTGAGAATGCCTTTGGCTATAAGCGTACCAAATTTCATGCTTTTATCACAAAATGCACGATCGTTCTGGTTACCAGCTGCACTAAGAGGAAGTTTGTTATGTAGAAACTTAACACACTTGTATAATGTCAAAATGCAATAAAGATTTTAACTCTGGCTTTATCCAATATCTAGATTTTTCTTTTTTAAAGATGTGGAAATTTGTGCATAATTTGTGAAATATGCTAAATTTGAGTATTCAAACATTTCTGAAAAAAACTTCAATACAAAAAATCATTGTTTTAATGCCAGTAATCAACTGGCAAAGTTTCAATATGATATCTATAAGCTAAAAAAAAAAAAATATTTTTTTTGCACATTTATACTACATAGGATCTCAGAATTCAATACACCTTCATATTCAAACCGGTGAAGTAGGCCTTTAAGGTAACAACCGTTTTATATACGCCTAAAGCAAATACACTTAGCAAACTTAATCAAAGAAAACGTCTAGAACATTGTACAGCCATGTACCAGTATGTGTGTGTGTGTGTGTGTGTGTGTGTGTGTGTGTGTGTGTGTGTGTGTGTGTGTGTGTGTGTGTGTGAGTGTGAGTGAGTGAGTGAGTGAGTGAGTGAGTGAGTGAGTGAGTGAGTGAGTGAGTGTGGTGTGTGTGTGGGTGAAGCGTAGTAGGAAAAGGGACGGGGGAGTTAGGGAGCCGGTCAGTGAGACAAGGGGGCGTGTAGACTAACCCTTACCAAAGGTACAGGGAGGGGCGAAAGGCCCAAAATGGCGGTTGGCCAGGCTAGGCTAGTGAGGCCCCAAAATGGCGGCAGGCTAGGCTATTCTACCTCCACCCGGTAGGGGAAGTAGCTACCACGGGTACTCAAAAGGGCGTCTACTTCAGAACAAAGGACATGAAGAAGGGGTTTGAGGCGGGGGATTTCGAAAAACCACTCGCTCTTTAAATGGATTCTACCAAAGATCTTAACACCAATTCTATCTGATAAAGACTACCATTAGGGTTATCTAACGTGTGTGTGCGTGCGTGCAGGAGAGGAAGAGGAGGAAAGACCACGCTTGAGCGCGGGGAGGGGTAAAAAGAAAAGTGTAAGGTTTTAAAACATACAGCAGAATTAAACCACACTGCAGTCACTCGCGCTGAATGAAGTGATCAAACTTTCTCCGTGGGGGAGGACAAACGGAGATAAATCACACAGCTTGTTCAAAATAGCAAACACAAATTTGAAAATAAACAGTATTGTTCAACACTTTAAAAAGTAATAATAACTAAACATCTGCCCAGGTAATTATAAAGCCAAAATCTCACTTGGGGGAAACCTAGTTTCCACTGCTCGTCGTCGTTGAGGCGGGCAGGCCAATCCTTTCCAGGACTGGCGAAAGGGCTCGCAAGACGGCGATCCAAAATCCAGGCTCCGAGCCTTTGGCGGTCGGGGAGCTGGTGAGGTGATCTCTGCGGTCTTCAGATCGCAGGAAAGAGGCAAAGGGCACAGCTGATTCTGTGCGGAGGATGGCGGTCGGAGACAACTCGATCGGCTTACGGTCCGCTGTCCAAAAGGCTGGTTTCTAGGTAAACCGCCTGTGTCCTAGTTCTTCTTCTAGTCGTTCCAACGGAACAGATTGCAAACTCACTTTGTTGCCCGGGAGATCGCCGCAGGCGAAAACTGTTGTCAAACACGTGGTGGTTGAGGGACGAAGAAGGCCCTGTAGATTTGTACAAACTTGTCTCTATATGGATCAGCTAAAAAGCCGAACAAGAGAAGAGGCGGAAACACGTCGTGCGGGTGTCCTTTTAAAGTCCCTGGCTATCATCCGGGGTGGGGCTTCAGGCTGGCGGCACAGGGTTGCCCATAGGTTTGACCCCCTACATAAGGTTGGGACTATTTTAAATTTGTAATATATTCCATATTACATTATATATTATATATAATATATTACATTATGAATATGTAAGCTTTACCAGTTTTCGGTCCTCTCTGCCTCTTAAGCCTGTTACATACTCTGCGAGAAGAAAGAACAAAGTTCTCGGTGACAGAGCTGCGAGAAGAAAATTACGTCATTTTCTTCTCGCAGCTCTTGTTTAGCTGTTCTCGCAGCTTGTTCTCGACACATCGTCCGGGCCGAATTTTCTTCTCGCAGCTGGTCCGAGAACTATTGTGTGATTGGTCAGTCTGAAGTCAATGAGGAAGGCAAAGGGCCCGTTTTAAAGAAATAAGGAAAATCAGCTGGCGCTACTGAGTCAGTTACCATGGTAACAACGGGTGACGTGTGCCACGGTGAGGAGTTCAGCAGTTGAGTTCTCGCGAAGTATGCAGAGGTGGAAAGAGAACAAAAATATTCTACTCAAGTAAAAGTATGATTACTTGGATGAGATTTTACTTAAGTAAAAGTACTGGTCTAAAAATCTACTGAAGTAAAAGTGAAAAAGTAGCTGATTTAAAATGTACTTAAAGTACAAGTTACTAGTTACTCTTTAACAGCGGGAGGGGGCAGGGGTCTCTTCAGTGTAGGGCATTATACTGTATATATATATATATATAGACAAGGGGATTTGTAGAGAAAATTAACTTTTAGAGATGCCCACTCATATGTTACACATATTACACATAATAGCTTTAAATCAGCAGGCCCTAGATTGAGTAAAAAATCACCCAGACAGTCTTATTACGGCTGTCTGTTTACAAAAGAAGAAGTGACACTTACAGGGAACTCAGACTGACCTTAAGCACATACAAACACAGAACAGAGAAAGTGGCAGATGAAGAAGTACATCATTACATAACAAGACACATTTGACAGTTGGTTGTTAAGAACATACAAACCCAGATTTAGTGAAAGGTCACTAAGAGAGTTTGAATCACCAGACAGTCTTATTTCGGCTGTCTGTACATAGATTAGAGAAGTGACACTGGCAGGGAACTTGGTCTGACCTTAAGCACATGCAAGAATAGGGAAGCGAGACGTGTAAGGGACTTTGGCTGACCTTAAAGGGTTAGTTCAGGATTTTGGACCTAGGGCCTGATTCCCAAGTTAGCCTGAGTGTTATTTATCATTGGAGACAGTTTTCAACACATTTCATTCAGTCCTTCGAGTTGCAGAGTTGGCTCGTGCTAGGCTAGCGCACGGGATTGGGGTCAAGCAGAGCTGCTACTAAAACAGTCTTACCCACTCCACAGTACACCCGAGGCTAATCAATTATAACGCTAGACTATCGATGTAAATGTCTGTGTTGATAGAATAATGTTAGAAATAAAAACAACCTCGCATTGCATGAATTGTCGCATTTTGAGGGACTACTTTCTCAGCAGAAGCGGAATTTTACTTTGCTATGTAACCGAATCACTACAGCAGAAAGTAAACAGAGCAGCATGGGACAGAAACTGAAACGAAGGACTAGGCAACATGGTGCGTCAGTGTGCATCCAGGAATTGTACAAATAAACCCTACAGATGGACACCACAAAGTTTCCACAAATGTCCAGTGCAAGATCCAGAAAGGACGCAACTGTGGCTTGTTGCTGCTGGCTTGGACATCAGTACACCGGCGGAAACTGTTCGCGAACGGTGTATTTGTAGCGATAATTTCAGACCGGACGACTTCGAGAAAATAACAATAAGAAATCCCTGAAAACGAATGCGGTGCCATATCCGTCTTTTCAGATGCACCAACAGGCACTGATGAACAGGTAATAACTTTTGGTAGGCTACTCTAGCTAATAGCTTGCCCCTTTCATAATGTTAGCCTACTGATAGATTGATGATGACATGCATTTTGGAGAGTGACAACGTTAGCTAATGGTATAGCTACAGGTACCTGGCTGGGCTAATTGCAAACTCCCGTTGTTCTGTCCCGGTCCTCTACTGCAGCTCCAGCGGGGGCTGTCCGTCTCTAAAGACGCTCTTTCTCTTTCTGCCCTTTGAGCATCCATCTCTCCCAGTTCTTCATCAGTGTATTCCGGCTCGTACAGGTACGGTTTGGCGGATACAACAAATTCCTCATAATCATCTTCAAAAGCAGACGCATCGCTAAGTCCTCCAAACGTGGCCATATCTTGTTTATTGAATAGGCTAATAAAATTCCTTCGTGCACTGTAGGCTACTCTGCGTCTGTAGCAATGACAGCGGCAGGTGAAATACCTAGATCCGGTAACCTAGGTATCAGTCCGCCGCTGCCGCATATAAACACTGCTGCTGAGACACACCGAGTCTCTCAAAATGCAATATGCAAGGTTGGTTTTATTTCTAAAATTATTCTATCAACACAGACATTTACATCTGTAGTCTAGCGTTATAATTGATTAGCCTCGGGTGTACTGTGGAGTGGGTAAGACTGTTTTAGTAGCAGGCTAGGTTTGACCCCAATCCCGTGCGCTAGCCTAGCACGAGCCAACTCTGCAACTCGAAGGACTGAATGAAATGTGTTGAAAACTGTCTCCAATGATAAATAACACTCAGGCTAACTTGGGAATCAGGCCCTAGGTCCAAAATCCTGAACTAACCCTTTAAGCACACACACAAACTTAGAACAGAGAAAGAAGCACACCATTACATGACAAGATGTGCAAACTGACACAATTGACAGTTGAACATGTGCCTTGAACACTAGATTAGATTAGCTTCACAGTTGATAGTTGAACATGTGCCTTGAACACCAGATAAGATTAGATTGATTAGGCCCCTCTTCTTGCACCTCGACAACATACACACAACCACTGATAGAGGGAGGAGCCAGAAGACCCCGGAAGAGAGCCAGTTTGAGTGGCCATACTCAGGCTCCAGCCAGGCCACGTATAGTAGAGTACGCCCCGCCTGCATCATGTTTTGACTTTGACCAATGGGACCCCACAAGGGGAATCCCTATATATGCTTCAGCGCATCCTTGTTTAAGCGCCTTCTTCTGAGAACTTAACTTTAGGTTGACTTCTCACTATTAGGTCCGTGCACGTTTAAATGTACGGAGACATCTATTCTGCTTTTGAGTGAAATAAACATCACTTTATTAACTAAACCTCCTGACTGGAAACTCCGTCCTTCATGCTATTCTTGTTGAATTAAATTCACAACAGATATAAATCTCAAACTAGTTTTGTTTAATTAATACAACACTTACAAATCAAAGTGCACAAATTAAACAAATCATGTCACCACACATGTATGGATGTATACTGTGTCATTATACTTTAGATAAGCAAATATGGAGCAAATAGTCTGTTAATGGGGGAATGGGAATGTAACCGGTCTACAGACCTAAACAGACTGCAGCTGTAGTTCTAATAATGTAATAGTGTATAATTGATCCAAACCATGGACATTGCAAGGTTAGGCTGCTCGATTTTGACAAAAATCATAATCATGATTATTTTGATTTACATTGTGTAATCACAATTATTCATTGATTTAAGAACTGCAACATGCACTTATTTAACATTTGAAACCATGACTTTTGACTTTAAACATATCCTAATTGAACTGAAAACAAGGAAAATGCAAATAGCCTAAGTAAAACATATTTTTTATAATTAAATAAAATAGGTGTCAAAATCAAAATAAACCGTTGCAAATGTTGTCGATAGGGCACGTCTTTTGCTAGCAGGAATGTGAGGGCATATTTTAATGTATATCTCATGGAGCTGGCTGGATAAGCAAGTTGCATTGTAGGCTACAGTGTTCTTAATTGATGACTGTTGTGGTGGTAAGAGTCAAGGAGCTTTAAACTTCCTGTGTTTTTTATTCCTTTATTGCTTGGTCATAGACCACTTGGATTCGACTTAAAGTGAGTAAACTAATTGGTCGTGATGTTTTGAGGTGCGGCTGGGTCGCATATGACTTTTTTTCTCTCTCTCTCACGGTCGCGCATGTCATCTGACTCGCGTGTCCGCGCATAACATATCTTGCACATTGTTTTAGTCTATTACTTTAACCTTTCTTCTCGAGCAAAGGCTGACTTTCTGCCGTCTTCTGGAAGTTTTTCAAAGCTCCCGGCAACACGCACCGTCTCCATCCTACTCTGCACTGTTAAAGGAATACTTCACCCAAACGGAACCGGCGTTCTATCATTATAAAATAGCTATTATAAAATACTGAATGTGAGGGAGGGGCCGATCGCACGGCTGGATGAAAGGTTTGCTGCATTTAAAAGCCTTCCCGTCTTCACGTGCGGTACAATGACAGTTACTAGGATTATTTTGTTTTAATGATAGAGGGAAGCAATGTTTGTTGTTATCATTTAGTCGCAATGATCCTGTCGATCATTCTCTGTGTTAGTTTCCGGTATTGTGCCGTAAAAATAAAAGCCCCCCGCGGTATTTCTTTTCTTTTCTCTCATTTCCCTATCAATTTTTTTTTACTCAGTAACGCAAGTGATATAAAATGTAGCGAAGTACAATACTTCAAAATAAACATACTCAAAGTAAAAGTATAGGTTTTAAAAATCACTTAAAAAATTACAAGTACACGAAAAA